>NC_037357.1:120965731-121275261 GCF_002263795.3 Bos taurus
CACTCTAAGGGCTTTAACACAGTACTGTTCTAAACCAAAGGAGGTCCAGAAAGGCTTTCTAAAGTTCCAACAACCCTGACAGTAACAAGTTGCAAAACAACAAAGTCAAGTCAAAGCCCACACTGCCACATCTTTAAGGGGGAGGAAAAAAATACATATGCATATGCATACATATATGCATATATATTCACTTTCTTTTTATAATAATATTTATAACAAAAAATCATGAAACCAGGTTTCTTAAGTGCAACACTTAATCTGGCCATTGCCAGGCCAGCCAGGTTCCCTAGGAGGGAGATGGAGGGACCCACAAGCTCCCAGGAGCACGTGTTCCTCTGCCCATCTCCCAGGCTATTAGGGAACTCTGTCTGAAGGAAAATGCAAGGTGCATCTGCTTTTCCCATCTGTTTCAAGCCTTGATAGTCTTTTAGTGTTTTGAAGGTTTCATTATTGAAGAACAGTGGGAACAAAAAAAAAATTAAGTTGCTCCTGCTAAATTTGTCCAATCAGTCTCAGCAACCTGGCCACATCCCTGAATCTATCTTTTCCAGCAATTCAGGCCTCCAGTTTCAGATTCATACAATTCCCCTGGTTTGGACAATCCACACAGTATTTCAATATCAAACCCAATGATCAGAGTGCCAAGACCATTGTTTTCTTTAAATTCAAAGGGAAGACTTCCATTTTTTTTTCTACTTTATATTCAGCATTTGCTGCCACATTCTCATGTTTTCATTGCCTTTCACAGTCTTCTTTCAAGTTGGGAGTGAGAAGCTAATGAAATTCAGGAAGAACAACATAAATGCAATTTCATCCTGGAGGGAAAAGGCAGTCCTTCATTTTGCCTAAGACTGAAAACCTCAACTCGTGTTCCTTGAAAATGTGCTTCCAGACCACTGTGATCATCACCCTCATTCTATTCTGGGTAAAATGAGAAAATACGTGTGAAATACTTTAAACATCTCAGAGCACTGCACAAATAAATGGGTTGTTTGTTGTTATTCCCAGACACAGGCTGCTACTCAGGCATGTGATCATCTTCCCTGATGACTCAGTGGTTGAGAACTCTTCTTGCACCTGGTCCAAGAGTAGTAATCAGTCATTTATGTGCTCCTCGCTCTGGTCCTGCATGGAATTTGGTGGGATGGGAAGCAGGGCGAGGCGAGAATGTGAGTCACCTAGACGCAAAACAAGGTACTGTTCCATGATCTTTAGAGTGTCAAACCAGGATCGGGTCTTTTTATGTTAACATTGTATTTACCTGGGCAGGGTTATAGGAATTTTTTAAGGCCTGAACCTAGCTGGGCTCACAGTCAAATTTTAAAGTGGGGAGAGGGGTGTTAATTTACACATGGGGCTTCCCAGGTGGCACAGTGGTAAAGAATCCACCTGCCAATGCAAGAGATGCAGGTTCAATCCTTGGGTCGGGAAGATCCCCTGGAGGAAGGCATGGCAACTTGCTCCAGTATCCTTGCCTGGGAAATCCCATGGACAGAGAAGCCTGGCGGGCTACAGTCCACGGGGTCGTAGAAGTCGGAAACTACTGAACACAGCACAGTGCAGCACAATTTACACATCCATCAAGGAAATCCAGAGAACTGACTAGCCCAGTGTTTCACAATGACTCAGGACCAAGCAGAAACTTGATCACAGCCCTGATGCAGCTTCAAATGCAGACTTATCCTGTCTGTAGCTAAACCACGCTGATCATAGGCCCAATGATTAGTAGAAAGGTACAGAAAGACTCTTTTAACATAGTATTTATGGATGCACAGAGTCTGAACACTGAGGACTATGCTGACATGCGTTTTGAAAAACAGCCTACAAAGTATTGCCATCTGTGGTAAAGTAGCACTCATACCCATTAATAATTCACAGCTCATCAAATGGAGTAGAGAACAAACCTGATCATTAGTGCAAACTACTACTGTCAGCACTAATGAAGGTAATTAATATCAATGTTTAAGTTTTTTGCTTATGGAGTAATTGGCAAAGGATTTAAAAAATAACTTTATGAGGAAATTAACCAGCCATCCTATAACTCTGTACTTGCATTCCATTGCTTTAAACATCTTAATTGCCAGGAAAGCTTAACCATACAAAGTGGGGAAAAAAAGAGGTTAGGAACTCAGGGAGGGTGGTTCATCATTTTCTACAGCTTACTTTTTTCATTATAATACATTTTCCATTTTTAATTAAATGAATAAAATAGCTGTATTGCCTTTGAGATTATATACAATTGCCAAATAAAGCTGCAGACATCGCTCTCCTTAATGTTTTTAGAGAAGACTGCTCTGCTGTCTTTTAGATAGGCACATTTTCTTCACTTAGCTTGTTTTGAATTTGTACAGGCTTATAAAATCACAACAGATGTTTCCTGCAGGTATCGGGTACTGAATAAATTATACATCAGTTTCCCATAGGTTTTCTTTCTTTGCAGTCATCAGATTCTTTTGAACTCAAAATTGGGTAAGGCAGAAATCAACTCTATTTTCAATCGTCTCTACTCCTGCATGGAGAATGAAGGCCAAGACAATGACAGGAACCTGGGCATTCAGAATTAAAAAAAAAAAAAAACAACACCTGTTTAAAGGGAAAACTTGACTACCTGTCCATTTCCCATTGCATCAAAGCTTAAATATTAATACAATAATACCAAAAGGTATTTATTGTGTCCTGAGCACTATGAAGGATCGTAATGATGAGACATAGTCCCTAAATTCACGGGGCTATCATCAAAAGCAACCAAGTAAAGCATAAGAGTTATACATTGATGGGAATAGTAGAGTTGTTCTCACTGGAGTTTGGAAAGCATTTTCTGTAGGTAGGTGTCAGGGGACATTAAACTTTAAGGAATCCAGTATGCTGCACTTTTCTTCCTTTGTGTGCCATTTCTCAAGGATTCTCTGTTCCTTATCAGTTCCTATTCTGGGAACGAGTAGAGCTGCATGCAGTTCTCAAGACTGAGATCATGGGAAAGGGTACCTGCTTGGATTCCTTTCAGTAACTCCCTTCAGTGACTCTTTTCAGCGTCAGCGACCTTGTATGTATTAGACTATCCATTTTGTTGGAATTGATGGAATTTCATCCTGTGTAATAGCTGAGTAATCATTTTACTAAAGATATATAAGCCTGCATTTCCCCTAATAAAATACTCTTGTTCCACTAGAGACTTGGGTCCCCCGCATCCTTCTTTCTGTCTTCATTCTCTTCGGAACATGGAAACCTGCTGAGCTCACTTTCTCACCCAGGCTTTCAAGACCTTCTTGAGAGGACGCCCTGTGCCTTCGTGAGCGGTACAAGTCCTGTGCATGGGCTTTATTGGTTTTCCACATAACCCGAGAGATACTGCTCTCTCTCTCTCTCTCTCTTTTTCCCTCTTTCTTTTCATTGACTCAGGTCCACCAGGCACTGGTCTGTAAAGAAGACCACAAGTGGCACCCAAACAGGGACCTGGAATTCACGGTATTCAGGGCAGAGTGACTGGGACCTACTGAGGTCAGGTAAGTGCGGGGTTATGGGACAAACAGCTGGAAAGCCCCACCATTTTTCTACTTTACTTCATCATTTATTTAAAGTTCAAACTCTTTGGGTTTCATGTCAGTAAATAGAGGCTTATCTCCAAATGGTGGAAAACTATCTTGACTGTAATAGTTGTAGTCATCTTATTCTTGCTGTTTGCTTTTTACATCTGTAACTATATAATGAATTTTATATCTAAGAGGTTTGAGACATTTGTTACAAATGATTATTCAAGCTCCTATGATTGCCACAGGCTCTTCCAACTATTACTTGGGGCCCCTAGATCAAAGATCCTCATTATGAGAATAAAGAAAATATATTGCCTCAACAAGTTAGGGTCTACACCCCTTTCCAACAGGAAAAAGTTACAGAATGATTTCTCCACCCCTTTCCCTGACAACCATATTCTCCTAAAAATAGGAAAAAATGAAAGAGCTAAAGCTTAAGCAGACAGTCCAAGGCCCTATAAAGAGGAAGCAAACATTCTCACTCATGCTTTCCTTAAGCCTTGTGCAACAATGTATCTTGCTGGAAAACTGACCTTTGTTTAGGTCCAGAACTAATGATTACACAGCACAATGTCTCACTCATGGAAATGCTTTTCTTAGGCTCTATGTTAATGATTATACTTGTAACAATCTTGCCTGGAAACCTGTATCTCAAGATTTGTACCCCTGATTACACAACAACAGTATATCTTGCCCACAGATATTGTCTGAAACCTGTTCTCCCTAGCTAATCTTGTGCCAAAGTTATCTCAAAATATATGTCTTGGGAAAGGGCCTAATAAAGGCTATGCTAATTTTTTAGCTAGACTAGAAACTGCTATTTCCCAAAATGTTATCAAAAAAAGAGGCCAAAATGCAAAAAAAATGCTTACTTATAAAAATTCAAATAAAAAATGTCAAAGAGCTATCGCTTCAATTCATAAGACTGGGACTATTATTGATTATTTGAAGGCTTATCACCATTTAAGATCACACACACACAAAAAAAACCCTCAAAAAATACAAACAGGTAGGGAATGTTATTAACAATATGGCCACCCAAGTTTCCTTAAGTCTTATGGGTCAGACTTTATCCAGTTGTAAGTTGTGGGGATTTGAAATATTGGGCAGAAAATATCAGATTTCAGCAGTGATACAAGAGCTACAAGAGATGAGTATAAAACAGGCTCTGCCATGCCCAGTTTAGTTCAGTTCAGTCGCTCAGTCGTGTCCGACTCTTTGCGACCCCATGAATTGCAGCACACCAGGCCTCCCTGTCCATCACCATCTCCCAGAGTTCACTCAAACTCACGTCCATCGAGTCGGTGATGCCATCCAGCCATCTCATCCTCTGTCATCCCCTTCTCCTCCTGCCCCCAGTCCCTCCCAGCATCAGAGTCTTTTCAATTGAGTCAACTCTTTGCATGAGGTGGCCAAAGTACTGGAGTTTCAGCTTTAGCATCATTCCTTCCAAAGAAATCCCAGGGCTGATCTCCTTTAGAATGGACTGGTTGGATCTCCTTGCAGTCCAAGGGACTCTCAAGAGTCTTCTCTAACACCACAGTTCAAAAGCATCAATTCTTCAACACTCAGCTTTCTTCACAGTCCAACTCTCACATCCATACATGACCACAGGAAAAACCATAGCCTTGACTAGACGGACCTTTGTAGGCAATATAACATCTCTGCTTTTCAATATGCTATCTAGGTTGGTCATAACTTTTCTTCCAAGGAGTAAGCGTCTTTTAATTTCATGGCTGCAGTCACCATCTGCAGTGATTTTGGAGCCCCAAAAAATGAAGTCTGACACTGTTTCCACTGTTTCCCCATCTATTTCCCATGGAGTGATGGGACCAGATGCCATGATCTTTGTTTTCTGAATGTTGAGCTTTAAGCCAACTTTTTCACTCTCCTCTTTCACTTTCATCAAGAGGCTTTTTCATTCCTCTTCACTTTCTGCCATAAGGGTGGTGTCATCTGCATATCTGAGGTTATTGATATTTCTCCCGGCAATCTTGATTCCAGCTTGTGTTTCTTCCCCCCAGCATTTCTCATGATGTACTCTGCATATAAGTTAAATAAGCAGGGTGACAATATACAGCCTTGATGTACTCCTTTTCGTACCAGGCATCATTAAAATCATCACTCATAAGGACCACACTTAGAGAAGAAAGTGAAAAGGAGCCAAGGTTGAAGTCCTCAATGACTCTCCAAGCAGTCTGCAAATGACAGTGCAAAGACTGGGTTATCAGCAACAACTGATTGGGATGAGCCTTATAGAAAGAGTGGTTTCTAATAAATCCTGGAGAGCATGTGGAGAAAAGGGAAACCTCCTACACTCTTGGTGGAAATGAAAGTTGGTGCAGCCACTATGGAGAACAATGTAGAGGTTCCTCAAAAAGCTGAAAGTAGAACTAACATACAATCCAGCAGTCTCACTCATGGGCATACACCTGGACAAATCTATAATTCAAAAAGATACATGTGGAGCCCTACACCAAGGTCATCTCTGGAACTGAGTCCCATTGCCACAAGCTGTGAGCTCTTTGCCATGAGTCCCCTTGAACTAAACTAGCCAGCTCCCTGACCCCATATTAGGTAAATATACCCATCCTATTACCCACCAAATAGCACCCTAACCAATCACAAAATATCATCCTTCCAGCAGGAATTCTGTCTTGAGGCTACTAGCCCACCAAAGGGTCAGCTCTCCCTTCAGCTGTCCTGCTGTTCTAATAGCATCTCCCACTCTAACAAACTCTATTATGAAATACTCATGTCTGGAAATCCTTTTTCCAACCCCTCATGGGCCACGACAATACATGCATCTCCATGTTCACAGCAGCACCATTCACAATAGCCAAGTCATGGAAACAACCTAAATGTTCATTGATGGATGAATGGATAAAGAAGATATGGTACATACAGACAATGGAATACTACTCAGCCGTTAAAAAGAATGAAATAATATCATTTGCAGCAAACATTGATGCAACTAGAGATTATCAGATTAAGTGAAGTAAATCAGAAAGAGAAAGACACATACTATATGATACCACTTATACATGGAATCTAAAATACAGCACAAATGAACATATCTACAAAACAGAAATACACTCACAGACATAGAGATCAGATTTATGGCTGCCAAAGAGGAGAGGGAGAGGGATGGACTGGGAGTCTGGGGTTGGCACATGCAAACTATTACATTTAAAACAGATAACAAGGTCCTACAGTATAGCACAGGAACTATATCCAATCTCCTCAGATAAATCATAATGGAAAAGAATATACAAAAGAATGTCTATATGTGTATGGCTTCCCTGGTGACTCAGATGGTAAAGAATCTGCCTGCAATGCAGGAGACCTGGGTTCGAACCCCGGGTCAGGAAGATGCCCTGGAGAAGGAAAATAGCAACCCACTCCAGTATTCTTGCCTGGGAAATCCCATGGACAGTGGAGCCTGGTGGGCTACAGTCCACGGGGTCACAAAGAGTTGGACATGACTGAAAACACACACACACATATATATGTGTATAACTGAGTCACTTTGCCATACAGCAGAGATCGGCCCAACATTGTAATTCAACTACACTTTAATGGAAAAAATAAATTAATTTAAAAAACAATGAGTGGTTTCCCAGTAAGAACAAAAATGCACTGGCCAAATCATCTCCAGATCCAGGGTCCCGAAGGAGTAGTTATAATTCAGAGAGGCTGCATGACTGCAGTTTCAAGAAGGAGTGATTGTATAACTAGATTAAGGACATCCATTTACAATGAAACAGAGGACAAGAGAGAAGACACAACTATTAAACAGTGAACTAGCAGGGCAATGGTAAACTGAAGTCCAGTACAGTCCAAGCCTGGATAAAAAGGATGGAGAAATAGGGTTGTACCTTTGGTGAGTGAGAGGCAGTCTCTGGAGCTATAACCAAGAAGCTCTCCTATGGTCCCCTCCTCTGCTCTCATTAACTACCCAAGCCTGGAATGTCTTGGTTCCTGATTTAGAAAGAGAAGAGGATATTCCATGAAGACTGACAAGCTAAGAACTGAAAGCTTGTCTCCAGTATGTCTTTATTATCCTAGAGGCTTCACAGTGTTTTACAGTGCAGACAGTCTCTTCAGCTGTTCACATCTTAGCCCCAGGAACACACACCCTTATTACTTCACTGTCTGGGCAACTCCCCTCCCCAAATCTAAAGAGCCACTCTTGTTATCATTTATTACTAAAATGAAGGTGATGATGTGATAGTTTAGGAATTCACCCTGTTGGTCTGACCCAGCTTTTGCAAAGCTGGATATGGCCTGTCCCTGTCACTTCTAAAACTGCTTATCACTACTCAATGCAACATTAAAACTCAACATTCAAAAAACTAAGATCATGGCATCTGGTCCCATCACTTCATAGAAAACAGATGGGGAAACACTGAAAACAGTGACAGACCTTATTTTCTTGGGCTCCAAAATCACTGCAGACGGTGACTACAGCCATGAAATTCAAAGACGCTTGCTCCTTGGAAGAAAAAGCTATGACAAACCTAGACAGTATATTAAAAAGCAGAGACATTACATTACCAACAAAGGTCCATCTAGTCAAAGCTATGGTTTTCCAGTAGTCATGTATGGATGTGAGAGTTGGACCATAAAGAAAGTTGAGGACCAAAAAACTGATGCTTTTGAACTGTGGTGTTGGAGAAGACTCTTGAGAGTCCCTTGGACTGCAAGATCAAACCAGTCCATCCTAAAGGAAATCAACCCTGCATATTCATTGGAAGGACTGATGCTGAAGCTGAAATTCCAATACTTTGGCTACCTGATGCAAAGAGCTGACTCATTAGAAAAGACTGTGATGTTCTGAAAGATTGAAGGCAGGAGGGAAAGGGGACGACAGAGGACAAGATGGTTGGATGGCATCACTGACTCAATGATCATGAGTTTGATCAAGCTCCAGGAGATGGTGAAGGACAGGGAAGCCTGGCATGCTGTAGTGCATGGGGTTGCAAAGAGTTGGACACAACTGGGTGACTGAACAACAACTCAGTGCAATCTGTAAATTGCGGCAGTTGCAACTGTAGCAAAGAATCTTACTGCTTATCATGAAAATCATTTGTTCTGAAGTGTGTTCTGCAAGGCGGTTCTTTTCTAAAAGTGGCCCATTATTTCTTAAATTTTAGACATTATGTTCTACCAAGTCAAAGGAGCAAGAGGCCAAGGAGTGTGCACACAGCTGATGACAGCCTGGCCTCCTCGCCATGTCCTTTCTCAAGTTTCATGGCTTAGGAACTAAGCTCACAGCCCAGACCACAGCCCCTCCTCATTTCTGACATACACCCAGGTTTGGGATCTACTGGCCCAGACACAGAGATGGGCTTCTGTGATGAAACTGGGATCTCCTTGACCACCAACCATACCTGGTAACATCTATGTTCCTCAGCAACACAAAGCCAAGAAGAGCTCTGAGCCTGTGTGTACCCTGACCCACCACTTCCCTGCCATCACTCTTGTTTTCCCAGTGATTCAGTCTGTGTTAATGGCCTTCCTTAGCTCTTACTCTCAACACTTCCCACTCATGAACAGAAGACCCAGCCTAGGAAAAATACAGGGCCTGCAACTAAGAGTGAATGCCACCTTAAATTTTGCACCTAGGCACTTCCCTTGCTTAACCTTAGTCCTGGTCCTGAGAAAACCCATCCTGATCTACAGTCCATTCAGCAGAACCTCTATGCCCTGTGTATTATTAGTTGTTGCTGTGTAATAAACCATCTCCAAATTCAGTGGCTTAAAGTAACAATCACTTATTTATAACAAGATTCTGGAGACTGATGACTTTCGCTAGGCTCAGTTGGATAAGTCCTCTGGTCTCCACTGCACTCGCTCATGGAGCCTTGCTCAGCTGTGGGTGGGCTAGGGGGTTGATTAGTTATTGACTAGGTTGCCTCCCACTGCCTCCATGAGGTCTCTCATCCTCCCATCAGGGCTCATTCTCATGGAAAGTAGGGTAAGGCTCCCAGACAGAGAGAAGTGCACAAGACATATTGATGCCTCAGCTCAGAGATGACACATAGTCATGTCTGTTATTGGAGAAGGCAATGGCACCCCACTCCAGTACTCTTGCCTGGAAAATCCCACGGATGGAAGAGCCTAGTAGGCTGCAGTCCATGGGGTCACTAAGAGTCAGACAGGACTGAGCGACTTCACTTTCCCTTTTCACTTTCATGCATTGGAGAAGGAAATGGCAAGCGACTCCAGTGTTCTTGCCTGGAGAATCCCAGGGATGGGGGAGCCTGGTGGGCTGCCGTCTATGGGGTCGCACAGAGTCGGATACGACTGATGCAATTTAGCAGCAGCAGTAGCAGCAGCATGTCTGTTATATGCTATTGGCCAAAAAGAATCATGAGGCCAGCCCAGATTAAAGTGGGGGCAAATTACCTCTACCTGTTGATGAAATGAGCCATGGAGTCACAATGCAACAAGACTAGACACAAGGAGGGGTGAAAAACTGCAGCAATTTTAATCATCAGTCTACCACATCTTGCTTAGTTTCACCCTACATGGGCCTCTTCTCCAGTATTGGCCCCCATTTTCAAAACCTTGGCCCACAGAGTACAGTCCCACTGCATACCTATAGACATCTAATAAATAGGGTAATACATAACTGTTTGCCAAGTTTTCAACAGCCATCCAGATTCCAAACTACTAGGTATATGCCTGTCTATAAATTCATTAATATCAAAACCTTCTAAAGGTTGAGTTGAGATTATAGCATTCCTTTGGCTGTGTTCCAAGACTGATACACCATTTCCAAAAGGCCAGCCTCCATGTCAGTTTCAGTTGTACCCTCCCCACCACAACTCTGACCATGCCTTCTCTTCACCATGGTACCAAGCAAACCACAAAGCCTTACACCCGAGTCTGCCTGAATGACAACACCTATGAACATTTCTATCTGGATCTGTGGTTCTCAAAGAATACTCTCTTCAACAAACAATGCTGGCATTACTGGGTATCCACATACAAAATAATGAAGTTGGGCCCAAATTTCACACCATACATAAAAGCCAACTCAAAATGGACCAAAGACCTCAATGTAAAAGCCAAAACTACAAAACTCTTAGAAAAAAACTTAGGGATGAATCTTCATGACCTTGGACTCAACAAAGGATTCTTAGATATAACACGAAATGCACAAGCAACAGAAGAAAAAGTAGATAAATTGGACTTCAACATCTTAAATGTTAGTGCAAAAGAAACCATGGAGAAAGTGAAAAGACAACCCAGAAAATGGTACAAAATATTTGCACACCATGTTTCTGTTAACAGTACTCTTCAGAATAGAATATATAAAGAAGTTTTACAGATCAAAAGCAAAAAGACAAACAACCCAAGATGAAGCAGCAATGGATTTAAGTGAATGGCTAACAGCCCCTGCCACAGAAGAAGAGTCAAGACCTTGTACCTTGTGTGGGTTGAGCACCACCCCCCCAACCCTTTCCCCCCACCACCCCCAGCTAGAGTTTTCCTGGGAAACCTAGATTAAACAAAAGATCGAGGTAGGGCTAGTTTCTCCCTGTGGTATGTTGCCTATTTGAGGCCCATTTCATCACAATTTTCTGCATCCACATGGCTACCATGGTCTCATGATGGGCAGATTCTACTTTTCTGTGCCTTTCCTGTGATTGTGGCCATGTGACTTGCTTTGGCCAATAAAATGAGGGAGAAGAGATCATGTGCCAGTTCCAAGCCCAAGCCTTAATATAACTTGTATGTTTATACTTTTGCATTTTTAACATCACAATGAGAACAATGCGCTTAGACTGGCTCACTGAACCCAGGAGGAAGATGAGAGACACAGAGCAAAATCAAATTGCCCCAGCACAACCCAATCTGGACTGCCAATCTCCAATTAATCCCTAGACGTATGAACCGAATACCCACTTTTGGTTTGCTCAGATTTTGTGGCTGGTTGTTGTGAAGCATTACTATGGCCATAATCAACTGAAACACCACCCCCAGCCCCATATCATTGAAGTTCACTGTCACATGGCCAATAATACCCTTGGGTACAGCTTCCCAGGTGGCTCAGTGGTAAAGAATTTGCCTGTCAATGCAAGAGATGCAGGTGTGGTCCCTCAGTTGGGTAGATCCCCTGGAGGAGGAAATGGCAACCCACTCCAGTATTCTTGCCTGGAAAATCCCTTGGACAGAGGAGCCTGGTGGGCTACAGTCCACGGGGCCACAAAGAGTCGGACACAACTGAGCAACTAAACAATAACCCTCAGATACGCTGGATCGAGGACAGCAATTTCAGTATGCATCTTCAAACTCAGTGTCCTGCTGATTTTCAGGTAAAGCCAAATGTGAGCTGCATTCTAGAATCCACAGATGCCCGAAAAATAAGACAAACGGTCCTCCTTGCCAGCTGATGAAGTACACGATGCTGCTAACTGCATCATATTCAAAACCTCGTAACTCCTAACACGTTCCACAGAAGAAGCAGATGTCATCTTGACAGGATTCCTTTGTTTTCTCAATAGACACTACAGAGCTGCCCATGCTCTCCAGAGCAGGCAATTTATCAAGAAATCAAGATTATGCACTGTGTTTTATTAATACATTTCATCATGCTGATTTCAAACAAAGGTATCTTCTAATTGTTTTTGCCTCTGATCTGACAGGAGCATTATTTTAGAATAATTGTATCAATACAAAAGTTATCTGGGTTATAACATGTAACGAGACTACACAAAGTGCTTCTACCTATATTGAAGTGTCAAGAACTTCCTGAGTCTGACAGCTTTACCCAGAAATTGAAATCAACATTTTACCTCTTCCCCCCTCTGTAGTATCATTTTTCTTTTTCAGCATGAAGGCATTAGATGCCATGGAATTCGCAGAAGGATAGAGTATATGGTAAAACCAGCTGCAAAACCTTCTCATCTTTTACAGCAGGCAGGTGGCATGTTCAGATGTAACCAACATGACTATCTCTGACCTGCCATCATCTTCCCATTTCTATCAACAACAGGCCCTCCCTGCCCCCCCCCCCACACACACACACTTTTTGTGAAGATTTGGAGAATCCCAAGGAGAAATTTGAATCATGTACATTACTGCAGCCAACAGAATATACCCACCCCCCAGACTTCCTGAGGGCCTGGGCCCCGCTGCTGTGCTCTGAAAGCCACTGGTGCATTTGGGTGGGGTTACATCTCACACAGGCTACTCCAAGCCAATGACTGAGAGCCACAGGGGTACTAAGGAAGGGAGGCCCACTGACAGGGGACAGGGGAAACCTCTGATGGCCAATGTTGGCTGGAGGACACCTTGACTGCCTTGCCAAAGCTGTCTGTGACCGCACCACACTCTAGGATGCTTCCACCCACCCTCCCTCCTCCCCACTCCCTCCGGGTCACCCAAGCCTTGTGGTCTGATGGCTCTCTGAGCCTGGCTTAGCTCCCTCTCATAGGCATTACTTTTAATAAAAGCCTTGAAGCTTTTTGTTGTTGCCGCTTCTGTTGTTTCTGGTTTGGGGCCATGCCATGCAGCTAGTGGGATCTCAGTTCCCCAACCAGGGACTGAACCTGGGCCCCAGCAGTGAGAGTGCAGAGCTCCTACCATCGGACCACCAGGGAATTTCCAGCCAGACGTTCAGAGAAGAATGGTGCCTGCTCTTAAGAAAATCTACTCACATAAACCCAGTGAACTTTTCTGGATGGCCTACTATGAAATTCTCTGCATTTGCTTATTATAATTATTCTTTATAGTTGATTACAAGAATAAAAACCTATCTCTTGGTTGCTACTTTCGTAATAATCAAAGAAGATGCATATTGCTGTTGCTGTTGTTTAGTCGCTCAGTCCTGTCTGACTCTCTGTGACCCCATGGACTGTAGCCCACCAGGCTCCTCTGTCCATATGATTCTCCAGGGCAAGAATACTGGAGTGGGTTGGTATTTCTTTCCCCAGGGGATCTTCCTGACCCAGGGATTGAACCTGCATCTTCTGCGTTGGCAGGTGGATTCTTTACCACTGAGTCACCTGGGAAGTCCTGAGACACATGCAGTCATCCCATTTACTTATCGTGTGTCAACATGACCTAAGATGCACTAAACATGATCACATATGTCCTTGACTTCAATGTCTCTGTAGTGGAGACTGTTTCCCAGAAGAGACAGTCCTTCAATGGGTGACAATGAGAGGGTGGGGGCAATACAGGGGCTGGTCAACACCTGAGCAGGTGGGTAACATTCAATCACGCCACAAGCCAACTTCAAAGCTCTGCATTCTCTGCATTTCCAGACAACAGGGTTCAAACTCCTTCACTTGGTGAATGAGTCATGACATTTTGACTTATGACAGCCAAAGTCCTTTATAACTGGTCCCAGTTTACCTTCCTAGGTCCCCCTAACTCCTGTCACATTTCAATGCTGTCCTCCAGGAACCACATTCAAATTAAAATGACATTTGAGGAGTGAGATGGGGAAACAATGGAAACAGTGACAGACTTTATTTTCTTGGGCTCAAAAATCACTGCAGATGGTGACTGCAGCCATGAAATTAAAAGACACTTGCTCCTTGGAAGAAAAGTTATGACCAACCTAGACAGCATATTAAAAAGCAGAGATGTTACTTTGCCAACAAAGGTCCACCTAGTCAAAACCATGGTTTTTCCATTACTAATGTATGGATTTGAGAGTGGGACTATAAAGAAATCTGAACGCCAAAGAATTGACGCTTTTGAACTGTGGTGTTGGGACTCTTGAGAGTCCCTTGGACTTCAAGGAGATCCAACCAGTCCATCCTAAAGGAAATCAGTCCTGAATATTCATTGGAAGAACTGATGCTGAAGCTGAAGCTCCAATACTTTGGCCATCTGATGCGAAGAACTGACTCATTTGAAGAGATCCTGATGCTGAGAAAGACTAAAGGTGGGAGAAGGAGACGACAGAGGATGAGATGGTTGGATAGCAAAACTGACTCAATGGACATGAGTTTGAGCTAGGTCTGGGAGTTGGTCATGGACAGGGAAGCATGGCATGCTGCAGTCCATGGGGTTGTGAAGAGTTGGACACAACTGAGCGATTGAGATGAACTGAACTGAACTAAACTGAACTTGAGGAGTGAGAGCTCCTGCCCTGTTTAATCACAATAGTGACAACATGTCTGTGGGGGCAGGGAGGACAGCACTGGTTGGAAGAATAAGAGAAAGAATTAACAACCCAATATGCTCCTAAAACTGGGCATTCTCACCTGGTCTTTCTTTCTTTTTTTAAAGCAACTAATCATCTTGACATAGTTTTTGTTTTTGTTGTTTCTGCCTTACCAAAATACTGTATCCACAGGCTATCAGTCTCCATATTGACAAATATCCATTTTCCAAATGAATGTTAGTTGACAGGGCAACACGGTTATCACATCCTGCAGGAGAGTAGCTAACATGCTAATACTGGGGCTTCCCTGGTAGTCCAGTGGCTAAGATTCCACCCTCCCAATGCAGGGGCCCAGGTTCGATCCCTGGTCAGGGAACTAGATCTCACATGCCACAACTAAAGATCCTGTGTGCTTCAACTAACACCTAGTGCAGGCAAATAAAGAAAGAAAAAATACTTTTTAAAAAAAAGAAAAAAAATTAATTAAAAATATAAAATATGCTAATTCAGATTTGCCTAAGCAATATACAAGAGCTACTGGAAAGACAACTCTTGGCTGCGCCTCATCTTGGACCCTGCCCTAGCCCAGAAACCCTTTCTGAGATGCCACATGCCTAACTTGTCAAGATGCTAGAACGTGAGATTCCATGTCTCCCCATTTCCTGCCATCAGCGCTCTCTCTACTACATCCACTCTGAGAAGCCACGTTCTTTTCTGTGTCCCAATGATACACTCCTCCTAGTTTGTGTCCAATTGGTTCTTGATTCCTCCTTGGTCAGCACGATATTTGCTACTTGATCTGTGACTGTCCATCCCCTCAGTGCCCAGCACACAGGGCACTTTAGCACTTTAACTGAGCAAGACCCTATGGGCCTTCCCAGGACAGCCCCTTCCTCCACATCCTCTGTTTCAGCTCCTCTCTGAAGTACCTAGATGACAGTATTTGGTGCAAATTTTCTGAGTTGTTTTGCAGATGTAGAAGATGTTACCTACTTGATGACCATCAGCACATAGCCCCAGGCCTCCTGGAGTCTAAGAACTGATAAAGTTAACCCCTGTGACACAAACCTCGTCCCTCATCATCAGCCAGAGAACTGTGCATAACCCAATCACGTACCCTAAAACCCTTCCCTCACCTGGCTTTTAAAAATGTTTTGTGGAAACCATTTGGGGAGCTTGAGGCTTTTTAGGGCATGGGCCACCTCGTCTCCTCACATAGCCTTGCAATAAACCTTTCTCTGCTCCAAACTCTGTTTCAATTGGTTTGTCTTCACCATGCACTGGGCACAAGAACTTGTGCTAACAGCACCATTCCAGGCAAATGGCTCCAGATCAGGGTGTGGAATAGATAGAACAAGGCAGGAACTGGAAGGAGACTGGCGCAAAAGCTATGGTATAGTTCTTGGATTTTTCAGCACCATCTCATTCCTTCCATGGACCCTCATCTAGCAACACTGAAAAATATCTCCTGCATCTCTAAGGCTCCAACACTACCCAGGTCATCTGTGAATGAGGCCTCCACATAGAGTGTGGACCTGGAAAGATGAGAGAATAAAAGATTTTTGAGAAGCATCTCTTCAGCAGAGCCTTTATTTAAGAAACGTCCTTCCTCAAAATGCAGTCCATTAAGTCTTTAAGAGGTGCTCTTATAAAAGAAACTTTATGTCCGTGGTCAAATAAATCTGGAAAACTGTAACTTAAAGTTAGTAATTTCTTCACTACAGGACTTGTCAGAGCTTTTACTGCACTAATAGGAATCATGAATCAGCAAAACAAAAATACAAGAGAAGCAGTTCTCAAACTTATTTGGCCATGGAAGCCATGTTTTGTTTTTTTCAATGAAGACCTCCTAATGTCTTGCATAGTCTAGTGTTCACAGGCCACGGTTTGGGAAACATTAACCATTATAGAGATAATATCCCTCAGTCACAGATTACACAGGGGAGTAAGAATGATCAAAGATAGTTTCTGAAAAGCCATGTTCCTCCCATACCCCAAGTGACCATACAGCCATTCCCCCACACGGGAAATTGATATTACTCTGCGTTTCCAAACTTCTGGCAATTCAGTTTGGCTAGAGTGACCTTGAAAAAGTTACAAACCTATCTCTGGCATGGTTCTTTCATTTATGACAACTGGCCAAAAACATATATCTTCCCACTCTAGTTCCCAAAGCTTTAAGAATTAATGGAGCCATTCCTAAGGAGTGATGTGAATTCCTTAGAGAAAGTCTCTATGTAAATACAAGGTCTTGTCATCTTAAATGGTATGGATTTATGCCCTGGACTACACAGTGACAGCCATGCAGAGGGAGTGCTCCATTATTTTTCAAAGCCATAGAAGTCTGATCAACACATTAGCCTTCCAGCCCCTGTCATTTATAAATACCATCCTCCCAAATACTGCCTTTTCACATGAAATTCATAGTTCTTCCTCTGTGAACTGATAAAATGTGGCAGCAATATACCCATGAAAGCCAAGCCTCTTTAGTATTTCAGTATTAATATTTCTAAGGGATAGAAATGGTAAATGGCTTGCAATGTGGGATGCATGTATATTACAGCATTTACTTCCACAATAGAAGGAGAGGCCAACATAGATAGGGTGAATCGGGTTCCTCATTATTTATGTAAATTGACCTTTGAGACTTAATGCTTAAGTATTTAATCACATGAAAGGAAAACTGAAGCAAGATTTAAAATGAACTTGGCATAAAGAAATGCTAATTACACCAATGGCTAGAAGATGCTTTGGTAGTGTGGGTGTATGGTATTTGAAACACTGGTTCACATTGACTCAGGTAATTTTTACTGCATATCAGTGGTTTTTTAAAATATGTATTTATTGATTTGGCTGTGCCAGGACTTAGTTGTGACACTTGGGATCTTTAGCTGCAGCATGTGGGATCTAGTTCCCTGACCAGGGATTGAACCCAGGCTCCCAGCACTGGGAGCACAGAGTCTTAGCCACTGGACCACCAGGGAAGTCTCAGACCAGTGTTTTTATATGTTAAAAAGTGAGCCACACAAAAGAAGTACAGATAGCAGGGTAATGATAAACATGAACAAGATGCCTTTTTTACTTAAGTAACAGCAACAGAGATGGAAAACACATGATGCTGAAACTTGGCCAGTGTTGTATTGGTCGTAGGTAACCGTGAGCTAAGTGAATATAGGATGTCTGACTCAGAGGAAAACGACTGGTTACATTCATATTACAATTTTTCAGGGATTCTTGTGCTTTGTACCTAATTTATTCTCATGTCTTACCTACCCCAGGGAATTTTTGTTAGAGCTGAGTTCTTTCTTCTGTATAAATGTATGTATCCTTCCCACCCTGAGATCTGCCATCTCCATTATGACAATCTTTCCTCTGCCCAAAAGGCATTTTATCTCCTAACCTATAATTTTCCTTGTGCACCTACTCTACCCCAAGAAAAAGTTCTTCAATCCTTTGGAGACAAAATGACAACCGAGAAGTACAAACAAAACAAAACAAAAAGAAGTTCCTCTGTCCCTTCAGTTTGTCTTAAAAACACTCAATTTAGACTCCAGGGCAATTCTTAGTCTCTGTCTTGTCAATTTCACATTTACCTCAAAGTACTGATCTTAATCTAAAATCCCACATTGCCCCACTGGAATGAATGGAAGATAAAAACATTTATTTTATTGCTTTTAATTCTCTGAAACATCCCCATTAAATAGTTGTACAGCCTTAAACAGTTGTGAGATGATACTGGTGGAGATGAATGGTGCTTACGGAATTTTTTATCTTAAATTTCTTGCTGCCATTCACTAACCCAAACTAGCTATTTTACATGGCAAAAAGCAATAAATCGATCCTTCAATGTTATCACTTAATTCAGTAACTGATAGAGAAATATCCCATGTGTTGCTATAGAAAAGTAGTCCTTTCATTATTTTAATTTTAGTTCCTTATGACATATAGACATAGAGATCTTGACAAAAGCTGTGATGGGGCAAGAAGTTCCATAAGATCTATAAAAAAACATTGTGTTCTCAAAACACAAGGAAAGAAATATCTATTTCAAAATGTAATCAATAATGCCTTGGATTTCTTGCCATCTTTTGTGACCAGTCATTCATTCATTCAATATCTGTTGAACACTTACTAACTAGTGCTACCGGCACCACGCTGACCACTCCCTGCAGAACTGACAGCTAAACCATACAGAATGAACCAGGGAACAAAAGCCGGTGCCTTGAACACTTTTACTTGTTAGGAGATAAAGACACACACATACACACACAGGCACATATAAATTTTCACTTGAATTACCTTAAAGCAGAGTACATATTTCCAAACTAGTTTAGCCCCTGACCTACTCTTACTACTGTATCATATCCAGCAAGATTTATGCAATCCAGTCTATTTATGTAGTCTCTCTGATTCCATAAGCATTTCAATATACAATCTGTGATTAATTAATATTGGCAAAGTCATGTGACACCAGCAGAGATGGCTTGGCATGAAAGATGTGAAGGAGGCAACTCAAAAAAAAAAAAAAACTATGTTTATCCCCATTACCTCCCAGTACATCATATTTCTATTCAGTGAAGCTCTAGTCATTCCAAAATAATAAAAGTCTATTATTCTGACCTTAATTTCCCAGTTAAACTTATGTTATCTCTTTAAACTTTAAAATCAAAGCTTTTCTAATTCTGATTCCCACTTGTGATGTAGAAAGTGAAAAGGAGCATTGCTCTTATGCTGATGATGAAAAAAATAACCAAAATAATTCTAAATATCTAAATTCCAAACCTATCAGAGAGCTGAAGTCACAGAACCACCAAAGGGCAGTGGCAGGAATGCAGAGCATTCCTTTTTTTATAGCTGAGTAATATTCCATTGTGTATAATAAGTACCACATCTAGGTTACTTCTATGCCCTAGCTATTGTAAATAGTGCTGCAATGAACATTGGGGTACATGTGTCTTTTTCAATTCTGGTTTCCTCAGGATATATGCCCAGTAGTGGGACTGCTGGGGTGTATGGTAGTTTATATTACTCAGCTGTAAAAAGTAGCATATATAAGTCAGTTCTAATGAGGTGGATGAACCGAGAGCCTATTATACACAGTGCAGTAAGTCAGAAAGAGAAGGACAAATATCGCATATTAATGCATATATATGGAATCTAGAAAGGTGGTACCAACGAACTTACATGCAGGACAGCAAAGGAGACACAGATGTAAAGAACAGTCTTTTGGACTCAGTGGGAGAAGGAGAGGGTGGGATAACTTGAGAAAATAGCATTGAAACATACACATTACCATATGTAAAATAGATAGCCAGTGAGAGTTTGCCATATGACGCAAGAAAACCAAAGGCAGTGCTCTATATAAGCTTGATGGATTGGATGGGGAGAGAGGTGGGAAGGGGGTTCAGGAGGGAGGGGACACATGTATGCCTACGGCCAATTCATGTTGATGTATGGCAAAAAACCATCATAATATTATAAAGTAATTATCCTCCAATCAAAATTTTTTAAAAAGAAAATGGCTTTAAAGAAATTTTAATGACATTATGAAGTGAAAATGTCCCCTAAATATCTCTGTATTTGTACTTAAGTTCATAAGAAAAATATATGCATTGAATACATTCATTAAAAATAATAGACTCAAAAGAACAATAACTCTCATGTGATCAGCACATTGAACAGTCTTAAAGTGGTAATAAAAAGTATATTCTTATGACTATCTTCAATAAAAATATTTGCATTCTTAAAAAAAATATAAGAGCAACCAGAACTCTCATACGTTGCTGTTAGGAATGCAAAACTATAGAGCCAGTTTGGGAGATACTATGACAGTTTCTGATAAAGTTAAACATATACCAAGCCTATGTACCTGCACTCACAGTCCTAGATATCTACCTGAAAGAAATGAAAACTTTTGTTCACACAAAAACCTATACATGTGAATGTTTATAGCAGCTTTATGCGAAATCACCAAAGCCTAAAAAGCCAGATGTCCTTCACCTGCTAAATGGATAAACAAACTGTGGTACATTCATACAATGGAATACCACCCAACAATGAAAAGGAAAGAACTGCTGATCTACACAAGTACATGGATTAACCTTAAATGCATTCTGCTCAATGAAAGAAGCCAGAAATGAATGGCTACATATTTCATGATTCCATTTATGTGATAGCCTAGAAAAAAACTATAGGAATGGAAAACAGAGCCACGGTTGCCAAGGGTAGATGCGTTAGGCAGAGGTGACTGACTATGACGGGACAGCAAAAGGAAATTTCTGGAGTAATGGAGTGGTTTTATAAGGGACTTTAGTGGTGGTCACATGACTGAGTCTGTCACAATCCATGGAACTTTATGCTACAGAGTGAATTTTACCGCAGGTAAATTAAAACAAAAACTAAGATGTGAGGGAGAAGACATAATGCAGACTATGACAAATTGAACTGTATTACAAGTGAATCACCTCACCACCTGGAAGATAGTGAGGGGGAAAAAAGATATGACTGACATCACTATGAAAAACAGCAAATACTCCAAGTCTAAAGGCAAAAAGGAGTAGTGTACAAGCAATATACTCTAGTTGCTAAATTTGTTTCTCACAGGGTTAAGGGTTAACAACTGAAATAATTCGTATTCTAGGAGTGAAATAAATAAATATATTGCAGATAATGAGAGTCAGGTTACCACTTTCAGAGTAAGAAATTACAAATAAAGAAAGGGGGAAGGTTAGAATAAATTCTATAGTGTTGAACTTGAGACAGAAATATCAACGTGGACAAATGCAATAATGTTAGGGTCAGGTTTATAACCCTAAAAGACAGAAATAGATATAGAAATAAATATGGATGTGGGTATACATATGACAACTCAGTTGCAATGTTTACATCTAAGCCCCATGATCTTGGTTTCTAAATACCATTCCCAATAAAAGGAACTAGAGTTCTTTGTTATTCCAGGGCTTTGGCAAGGAAAATACAAGATAAACCTAGAGCATGTTTTGGTATCAGAAAGTAAAGAAGTGCTTCAAAAAATTAGGAAAAAAAAGGATGAAGTCATGTTGAAATGGCATAGGCACCGACCTGAAAGAGCTCCCAATGGCCAAAGCTGGAACAATTTAAACAAGAAAACAAACATAGTATTGGAATGCTATGCTATGCTAAGTCGCTTCCGTTGTGTCCGACTCTGTGCGACCCCAGAGACAGCAGCCCACCAGGCTCCCCTGTCCCTGGGATTCTCCAGGCAAGAACACTGGAGTGGGTTGCCATTTCCTTCTCCAATGCAGGAAAGTGAAAAGTGAAAGTGAAGTTGCTCAGTGGTGTCCGACTCTTAGCAACCCCATGCATTGCAGCCTACCAGGCTCCTCCATCCATGGGATTTTCCAGGCAAGAGTACTGGAGTGCTATAAACCTAAAAATAAATATCCATGAGTCCATGCTGATATAAATATACAACTGAATAAAAAATAAATAGGGGAGAAAGGACAGCTCTCCCATAGAGAAAAATTTTAATTAAATAATACAGGAGGAATGAAGAAAATAGAAAAATAAATATTAGAACACCATATCAGCAATTGCTGAGGGCTAGATCCATGAATGGATGCTAAAATTAGTCTGAAAAAGTTTTAAGTAAAAACAAGATGTTTGTTTAGTTTCAAAGTATCTCTCCAAAATATTTAGTAATTACAAAGAGAAGAACAGTAAGTTCACAGTAAAGAATACTGACAGATGCCACTGGGCAGATCAAGATTAACATCACCAGTAACACATGTGAACATCATGTATCCTCCAACATGACTGAGAACACATCACTTTGTGTCATCCTTCCCAAGAATGCCTAAGTTCAATCTAAACATGAGAAAACATCAAACAAACCGAAGTTGAGGGACCTTCTGCAAAATGACTGAGCAGTGTTCTTCAAAAGTGTGAAATCATAAAAGACAAAAAAACACTGTACAAGTGTCAGATTGAAGGAGACCAAGGAGACACAACTATTAATAAATGCAATACGGAACCATCTATCATATCCCAGAACAGAAAAAGGGTGTTAGGAGAAAACACTGAAATCCAAATACATTATTAAGTTTAGCTAATAGTATTGTAACAAGTTTAATTTCTCAGTTTTCACTGTTGTTTTTTCTACAGTTTGGTAAGACGTATGTAACATGAGGGGATATTGGATGAAGGGTATATGGGAATTCGGCACTATTTTTGCAACCTGTCTGTAAGCTTGAAATTATTTCAAAATAAAAAGTTAAAAAATAACAATGAAAAAAATCAGAGGTGTAATTCTTAACCTCTTGTAATTGTCTTTTCCAACAGTGGCCCCACTTGCTCTTCCAGAACCTTACCATTCCGTTATCAAGAGGTGCCATCTACTTACCCTTCCCTTCAACCTGGGCAGGACTCTATTACAACTATGATGACTAGAACAGACACTGCATGACTTCTGATTCTAGGTCACAAAAGGTGTTGCCAATTCTAAATGACCCTTTTTCTAGATATTCACCCCAGGAACCCTGTCACTATTTGGTGAGGAAGCCCGGGCCACACAAAGAAGTCACAAGAATACATTTCAGCAGAAAGCCCCTGCTAACAGCTAAGCCAAGAGCCAGACCTGTGAGAATGCCTTCAGATTATTCTAGCCCAGTGCCTTCAAGCCGTCCCATCAGTCACTGAGTGGAATAGGGAGGTGTTGTCCCCACTAAGCCCTGTCCAAATTGCAGATTTGTGTGTGTAATTATTGTCGTTATTGTGTTTAAGCTACTAAGGCTTGGAGTGATTTGTTATGCAGCAAGAGATAACTGGAACAGCTGCCCTAAATTGATATGATTAATTGCTAGTGGAAGATACCAGATTATACTCATTTCATCCCATAAAAGAAAACTTTACTCACAATGGTAAAAAGAGAACTCATAAGTGGTGTGATTTTGGTAGCATTTTTTTGCCATTTTGTTTTTGCAGTGGTTTAGTTTGCCATACAGTATCCATTTCTGAAGGAGATCAATATGACATTGAGTTATTAAAACAGTCCTAAGGGCGTATTAGTCTTGTGTTTTGCCAGGTCTCAGTCTAAGCACAGCCATATTAATGTCCATCTCTTCACTTTCAGAAGTAAGTCATCCCATTTATCTGTGAATAAGGTGAAAAGTGATCAATGTCCTCAATTTCTCCCTTTCCTCTGTACCGTAAACCTGCCCTTTAAGTTCAAATATATTGCCTTCTAAGTTGAGCTGGGAGCACACAAATAACCATCATTTACTTGCAAAGGGGATGTTTTAATAGTTTCCAACTGGACTTTTTCTTAAGTGTGTCAACTTGCACACTAAGAAATATGTTGAAAGTAGAAAAGCAAGATGCATCATCTTACCAGTAAAACTTGCTTACATCAAAGATACCAAATAATTGGTCAATAACCATCTTAAGAACATTTGAGAATGTCTTTTCTTAACAAAGTTCTTAACTCTTAATTTTCACAAGTAAGCTAAATTACTACCTTGATCTTAAAGAAATTGCAAAATATACCATCTTTGAGATATTACCATGGAGAAAATAAAACAGGGAATTATCAATGCTTATTTTTCTTCTTGATAAAATTAAAGAACAGACTAATATTCTACAGAAGTACATTACAAAATTATTTTGCTTTTATCTATTAGATTAAAGCAAAGCATGTTTCAATGTAACTTCTTTGAAGTCATTGTTACTATATGAGCTCTCAACCATCTCTTGCTTCTTTCTACCTTGAGAGCAGGAAACTAGTATCTAAAAAAAAGGGGGGGGGGTGTCTTAAATTAGAAACACCTGAGTTTGAATTCAGGTTCTCTCTCATGAACGTGCTACATCAGCAGCTCTCAGAATTTTAACATGCATCAGAATTAGCTGGAGGCCTTGTCTAAACACAAATTACCTGCGGCCCAACCCTAAGGTTTTTGATTCAGTGGGTGGAGGATGGGCTGTGAAATCTGTATCTCTTCCAAGTTTCCAGATGATGCTGAGTTGTACACACCTTTGAACAAATTACACCTTGGTTGAACCTCAGATTCTATGGCTGAAAAATATCAGAGTTTCTACCAATATCATAAATATTCATTTCCTTTCCCTGTATTAGGAGAAGGCAATGGCAACCCACTCCAGTACTCTTGCCTGGAAAATCCCATGGACGGAGGAGCCTGGTAGGCTGCAGTCCATGGGGTTGCACAGAGTTGGACACGACCGAAGCAACTTAGCAGTAGCAGCTCCCTATATTAGTCAATACCCAGGACGCAGAACTTCTCTAATGGCTCAGTGGGTAAAAAAAAATCCACCTGTCAATGCAGGAGACACAAGAGATGCAGGTTCGATCCCTGGGTGGGAAAGATCCCCTGGAGGGGGAAATGGCAACCCACTCCAGTATTCTTGCCTAGAGAATCCCATGGACAGAGGAGCCTGGTGGGCTACAGGCCATAGGGTCACGAAAGTGTCCGACGTGACTAAAAGACTAAAGAGCAAGGTTCAGGGTCCCCTCCCACAATTCTGAAACCCAAACATTTCAGAAAGCAGAACTTTTCTTTTTCTTTTAGGTTTGGTTTAAATTCATTTGGCAACAAAGCTGGCCTACTAACAGTCTTCCTTTATTACATATTGTTTTTAATTTTATATCTATTTACTATATGTTTAGTTTAGTTATTGGGTGCTATGGCCCTACCCCTACTAAAACTGTTATGTATTATACAGGCTACAAACCATACTGTCTTTCTAGAATGAGAGAAAATGTATGAATCCTGAAGTCCTGGCTCTAAATGTTTTAGATAAGAACCTGGCGACCTGTCTTTAGCACTTCAACATATTTATATATTTCCTTTGACTTATTTAGCTATTTTCAGCTTTCTCAACTTAATTACAAATCCCTCAAGAGCACAATCATGCTTTGTGTGCCAACCCCCGCATCACCTACTACCTACTGACCATGAAGTATATGTTAAATAAATAACCACTGCTTTGAATTTATTGACCCTAATGAGATGTGAGTAAAAAACTGACATGATTCCATAGTATGAGATTCAAAAAGGAAAGATGAATCAAAAAGCTTGCAGGGTTCTCAAAACTGCAACTGACTATAATCCCAAATGATTTTGACAAGAAGAAAATGTGACAGCGACACTGCTGCTCTTCTTTGCACTTGTCACACATCGTACCTAAAGTACTGAAACTGGACTCTGCTCATCTTCTTAAGGATCTGTGCCCTATTCACTCCCATACTTCTACGTGACCTCATTTCTGATGCCTCCATTCCACGAGCCTTTGCATTTGCTCAAAACTGTTGCATCCTTAAAAATGAAAGAAAAAGAAGTCATATTAGGTGCAGAGGAACAAAGGTGTCGTGACTTGCAGTGCATTAGCCACGAGAAGGTGACAGACTCCATTTGTGATCCAGGAAACAAAACTGAGGTTGGCAAGTGGGGTAAGGACAGTCAACAGGATCCACTTAGAAGGAGCTTGCAAAGATGCTGCAAGGGCCAGAGTGCTCATCCAGAAGGCCAACTTGGATGGGAAACTAGATACCAAACACCTGGACCATCAGTGAGATGGTTTGACAAAGCCTGTCCAGCCAGATTTGCTTTATTGGTCAGTACGTATTTAGAGATTTTTTATCTGAAGGTCAAGATTCATTAAGCGAGTATAATCCCCCTAATACTACATCCCCACATTCAGAAAAGTCCCCTTGAATGTAAGAGCACAAATAAAGAATAAGAAACCCTGTTAATATGCCAGAATGGTGACACAAATGAATTCACATTCTCACCAGAAGTGGTCCATTCTGCAGGATCAAGAATTTCACATGCCATTGCCTCAGCTGGACGACAGGACCTCCCTTCCAGATATATGAAGTGCATCAGTGGGTTTTCAAATTAACACTTACTGAAATTTGAAACCTGTTCTTTTTCTTAATTTTTTCCCGTTAATGTCTACTGACCTTCACAGCTGGTGTTCTGGATAATACATATGTGCTTGTAAAGGCAAGAAAATAGAGAATGGAGCCCTGAAAAGAGACTGAGCCAGATAGACAGAGAAGGGGGAGGGGGAGGAGAAGATATAGAGATTAGGGTTAGCTACAGGAAATCACCAATATATTATCATTTTTTTAATATATGAAAATGTCAATTTCATCGTTTGACTTCCACATAAATAACTACCATCTCATGCTTTTATAAGAAAAGAAAAAAGACAGTGAAAGAAATGAGAGGCCTTATATATAAGCATGAGCCAGATCTCCATGGGTCCTACATCTCCATTCTGATGCCTCTCTGATCATGATTCCAGAGATGAAAACCCAGTGGCCTCTATGTGCTGGGTCATGCTTCAGAGACTCACAAGAAAAGAAAGGAGGCTGAAAAAGACCCACATCACAATGTATGGCTAAAGGGTCACAAGTGAGACCCACGTGTTCAGAGTTGCCACTGTCCTTTTAGATTCTTAACTCAGGCTGATTATTACCCACCTCCTCGGAGACCTCACTAAAATCCATCACCGTGACCTAGAGCATTTGTCCTCAGAGCCACCGTACTTGCAAAAGGCCTGGGCTTCCCCAGAGTGGCCAGGTGCCCATGGACTGATAAAAACACACACTACTCTTTCTTATTTCTTCCTTCATTTCCTGAATGAGGCTACATGGCTTTCGACTTTGCCCCTCGAAAATGTGGCTTTTGTTGGAGTCAGTGTCTCTCACCTCAGGGAGAGGGAAACCAGGAAAGGAAAGGGCAGTAACTTCTTTTCTTCTATTTTCCTTCCCAAAGTATCTTTTGCTGACCGCCAACATTCAGTTAGTTGGAAATTGGATACTTGCCAGAGCCCAGAATGAGAAATGTGTTGTCAACAGCCAGGAGAATAAATGGGGCAGGACTTCTCAGTTCTGGCAGATTGAGTCACTCACCTGGGGTGGCTGCTTTCATGCACACACTCTCAGGCCCCTGCTGAATCACAATCACCCAGCATCTGAACTGTGGCTTTATCTCAGTGGTTCTCAGCTGAAGGATGGTTCTGGCCCCAGGGGACATGTGGCCACATCTGGAGACAGATGGGTCCTCAGACCTAGGAGAGGGAGGCTATTACTATTGACAACTAGTAGGTAGAGGCCAGGGAGGCTGCTCAACCTCCTACAGTGCACAGGACAGTCCTCCAACAGAGAACTTCAGTTATTAGGAGTGCTGAGACGGAGAGATAAGAAAGCCTTCCTCGTGATCAGTGCAAAGAAATAGAGGACAACAATAGACTGGAAAAGACTAGAGATCTCTTCAATAAAATGAGCGATACCAAGGGAACATTTCATGCAAACATGGGCACAATAAAGGACAGAAATGGTATGGACCTAACAGAAACAGAAGATATTAAGAAGAGGTGGCAAGAATACACAGAAGAACTACACAAAAAGGATCTTCACGACCCAGATAATCATGATGGTGTAATCACTCACCTAGAGCCAGATATCCTGGAATGCAAACTCAAGGGGACCTTAGGAAGCATCACTACGAACAAAGCTAGTGGAGGTGATGGAATTCCAGTTGAGCTATTTCAAATTCTGAAAGATGATGCTGTGAAAGTGCTGCACTCAGTATGCCAGCAAATTGGGAAAACTCAGCAGTGGTCAAAGGACTGAAAAAGGTCAGTTTTCATTCCAATCCCAAAGAAAGGCAATGCCAAAGAATGCTCACACTACCACACAGTTCCACTCATCTCACACGCTAGCAAAGTAATGCTCAAAATTCTCCAAGCCAGGCTTCAACAGTACATGAACTGTGAACTTCCAGATGTTCAAGCTGGATTTACGAAAGGCAGAGGAACCAGAGATCAAATTGCCAACATCCGCTGGATCATTGAAAAAGCAAGAGAATTCCAGAAAAACATCTATTTCTTCTTTTTTGATAATGCCAAAGCCTTTACTGAGTAGATCACCACAAACTGTGGAAAATTCTTTAAGAGGTGGGAATACCAGACCACCTGACCTGCCTTCTGAGAAATCTGTATGCAGGTCAAAAAGCAACAGTTAGAACTAGACATGGAACAACAGACTGGTTCCAAACTGGGGAAGGGATACATCAAGGCTGTATATTGTCATTTTGCATATTAACTTATATGCAGAGTACATCATGAGAAATGCTGGTCTGGATGAAGCACAAGCTGGAATCAAGGTTGCCAGGAGAAATATCAATAACCTCAAATATGCAGTCCATGGGGTCGCTAGGAGTTGGACACAACTGAGCGACTTCACTTTCATTTTTCACTTTCATGCATTGGAGAAGGAAATGGCAACCCACTCCAGTATTCTTGCCTGGAGAATCCCAGGGATGGGGGAGCCTGGTGGGCTGCTGTCTACGGGGTCACACAGAGTGGGACATGACTGAAGCGACTTAGCAGCAGTAGCAGTAGCAGCAGCAGATATGCAGATGACACCACCCTTATGGCAGAAAGTGAAGAAGAAATAAAGAGGTTCTTGATGAAAGTGAAAGAGGAGAGTGAAAAAGTTGGCTTAAAACTCAACATTCAAAAAACTAAGATCATGGCATCCAGTCCCATCACTTCATGGCAAATAGGTGGGGAAACAATGGAAATGGTGACAGACTTTATTTTCTTGGGCTCCAAAATCACTGCAGATGGTGACTGCAGCTATGAAAGTAAAAAATGCTTGCCCTTTAGAAGAAAAGCTATGACCAAACTAGATAGCATATTAAAAAGCAGAGACATTACTTTGCCAACAAAGGTCCATCTAGTCAAAGCTATGGTTTGTCTAGTAGTCATGTATGGATGTGAGAGTTGGACTATAAAGAAAGCTGAGTGCTGAAGAACTGATGCTTTTGAACTGTGGTGTTGGAGAAGACTCTTGAGGGTCCTTTGGACTGCAAGGAGATCAAACCAGTCAATCCTAGAGGAAATCAGTCCTGAATATTCATTGGAAGGACTGATGTTGAAGCTGAGGCTCCAATAATTGTGGCTACCTGATGTGAAGAACTGACTCACTGGAAAAGACCCTGATGCTGGAAAAGATTGAAGGCAGGAGGAGAAGGGGAAGACAGAGGATGAAATGGTTGGATGGCATCAACAACTCGATGGACATGCATTTGAGCAAGCTCAGGGAGTTGGTGATGGACAGAGAAGCCTGGTGTGCTGCAGTCTATGGGGTCACAAAGAGTCGGACACAACTGAGCAACTAAACTGAACTGAACTGAACTAAGGTGGAGAAATTCAGGCTTAATTCCTCAGGCAGCTCTGATGACTTGCAGGTTTCAGAACTACTAGCTTTGGACAGTCCAAGAAGATCGTAAAACTTTAAACAATTATACATGGGTGATCACAACCTATTGGCAAGAATAGTTACTAATTACTGAAACTAGCTTACGTTTCAATTATCCAAAGTCTTGAGAAAGAGAATGGATTGACCATACCAAAAAATATATACAAATGTTGTCCCTCCTGTTTCTTACATGAATGTGAGCTAGGGATGGTGGGAATATAGATATAGATGGGGCTTCTCTGGTGGCCAAGTGGTAAAGAATCTGCCTCCAATGCAGGAGATACAAGTTCAATCCCTGGGTCAAGAAGATCCCCTGGAGTAGGAAATAGCAATCCACTCCAGTATTCTTGTCTGGAGAATCCCATAGATGGAGGAGCCTGATGGGCTACAGTTCACGGGGTCACAAAGAGTCAGAGATGACTGAGAACACAGACATGCATAGAAATAAACATAGACATGAAAAGCATATATATATATATTCATCCTTTACTTTATAAATGTGAAAAATGGTATTACTGAAAACAAGACATATACATGTATCAATACAACATTGCAAATCAACTATAATTGAATTTAAAAAAAGAAGTGTACACGTGGCTCACACCATACTGAGGGGGAAGCAACATGAATAATGGAGTCAAAGAATGCTTGGAGTTAGTTCCGTGCCTTGTCCAATCTTCTCTGCAAAAGTCTGGATTTTCCCAGAAAATACTGACATTCAAATATTGATTTAGTAGGCAGAAACAGAGAGCTCTGGCTCTCCCTACTTTATACAAAGGTTTCCACTAATGAAAGTGAAAAGATTCTAATTAGCTTTCTTATTTTTCCCCCAAACATTTCCTATGGTTTCTAGGAATGGCAGTTGCCAGTGAAGAGAAACCATCCCACAGGCTTAGAGCCAGGTCAGAAGTCCATTTTTTTTTTTCAGACTCCTATAACTCATGACTTCTCTCCTTACATGCCTGTCCATTCTGGAGAAAATTTATATAAAGAGAAGATAGTATTTGAGGCCTTGTTTCTATATCCATTCACTTATTTAGACATCTAGTGTTGCTTGACATTCTACTATGCCAGGCACTGTTGTAGGTGCTGAGATGACAGCAGTGAACAAAAAAACAAGACCCCACCCTCATGGAATTTCCTTTTTCCTGTGGCAGATGTACATACAAAAACCAAAACAGCTACTGTGTACAGAATTTGTCAGGCCTCCATGAAGAGGAGACATTTTGGGCAGCAAGCAGAAGGAAGCAAGGGCACTGGGCGAGCCGGGTGGTTTTCCGGATGAAGAGCACACAAAGCAGTGGGAACAGTAAGCGCAAAGGTCCTGGTGTATATAAGAAGCAGAGAGCAAGTGAGTATCTGATGGGTCAGACTGATTTCAAGACTTTGTTGTTCCAGGGGCTGCTGGGGAGTATGTAAAACTAACTTGGGTACTGTTACTCCTTTTCATCCCACTTAAAATAAAAAATAAAGTAATAATCAACTAAGGTCAGATAATCATGCAGGGTTTTTGTTTTTTTTTTTTTAAGCACAAAACAGGGATTTGTGCTCTTCATCTCTTTCCAAAAAAAAAGGTAGGGTATAACCTCAGGGAACCACTGGGCTTTGAGGACAGTGAAGCAGCCAGAGAGCACAGCAGTAGCTCCTTTGCAAAAGACTAAGGGTTTTGGAGAGAAAGGAGTTCAAAGTTTGGTCCTACAAAATGAAGAGAGACATGAACCCAGGACCTATGCTGATGGCAGAGTCAGAGTTGTCACCACCCCTGAAAAATCATTCATGCTTGGGCAGGAGCCAAAAAACCAAAAACAACAGTGAGCATCACTATGAAAATGAGGACTGTACCCACAGTCTGTGCACTCTCTCAATTAAAACATATCAGTACCTGTTCAAGGTGGATCAATAAGCAGGTACCTTGAGCGCCCTTGGAGAGCTGGGTAAAAAACAGCCCTCAAAGAAAGAGCTCTTGAACAGGCCTCCTAAGAGGGGACCCAAGAGGCGCCAGGAGAGCAGAAGCAGGCACTGCCAGCCCTTTCAAAACTGGAAACAGGAGCGAAGTCTGACTCCTCCTGGGCAGGTCATGTGTATTCCCAGATGTGGCCCTTACATCTTCAAAGCCCCACACAAACCTTATGGTCATGAGATGTCACCAAGAAGGGATGTGGCTTTGTTTTTGTCTTTTTTAGCAACATATTTTCTCTCTGGCATTCAGACACTGTCTACAAGCTTCTGACCTCCTGAGATTCTTTGTGGGGGGTGGGGGGAGTCTAATCATGTAAATGCCTAGGCCGGTGGTTCTTAACTTCTGACTGCAGGATACCCTGTGCACTGGCTAAACATTAAGAGTAAGGCCCCATCTCCCAGAGATGGGAAATGTGGGTCTAGGAATACACATTTTTACATCCCCTAAAGCCATCCTGAGGCTGGTAGGTCAAAGGACCTTATGTGGAAAAACATTGGCCCATCCCCTCTCCCTCCCACAAAAAAGCCCTCTTCCTCACTGATAAAATGGGGAGAGGTGAGAGAGAAAAGATACAGAAGTTGCCCAAATTGCCCTGTACACGCCTCAAACTGTGGCTCCTGATTATAGAAAGTTTGTGTTTACGTGCCTCTCTGTTCCTGATTCAGGGACTCCTTGACTTAGTACACAGTTGGCTGCATCAGTGCAGCATGAACAGAGCCTGCCCAAGGCTGTTGTCCCTGATGTCCTGCCCAGCATGGCCCTGCACATCAGGGCATCCTCCCTAGGAGGACAGAGAGGTGCCTAAGCCATGCCCTGTGGCTGGCAGGGACCTGTGACAGAGCACTAGAGCACGCAACCCCAAAAAACAAACTGGGAGGCGCCTTAGTGAATTCCTATTTCAATAAGCCCCATCCAGCTGACTCTCGTCCTGTAGAAGAAATGCAAGCAGGCAGCTTGGATTTCTTCTATTTGACCCAAAGAAGTGAGTAAGTATGCAGAGTACACCATGAGAAACACTGGGCTGGAAGAAGCACAAGCTGGAATCAAGACTGCCAGGAGAAATATCAATAACCTCAGATATGCAGATGACACCACCCTTATGGCAGAAAGTGAAGAAGAACTAAAGAGCCTCTTGATGAAAGTGAAAGAGGAGAGTGAAAAAGTTGGCTTAAAGCTCAACATTCAGAAAACAAAGATCATGGCATCCAGTTCCCATCACTTCATGGCAAATAGATGGGGAAACAGTGTCAGACTTTATGTTTTTGGGCTTCAAAATCACTGCAGATGGTGATTGCAGCCATGAGATTAAAAGATGCTTAATCCTTGAAAGGAAAGTTATGACCAACCTAGACAGCATATTCAAAAGCAAAGACACTACTTTGCCAACAAAGATCCGTCTAGTCAAGGCTATGGTTTGTTCAGTGGTCCTGTATGGATGTGAGAGTTGGACTATAAAGAAAGCTGAGCACCGAAGAACTGATGATTTTGAACTGTGGTGTTGGAGAAGACTCTTGAGAGTCTCTTGGACTGCAAGGAGATCCAACCTGTCCATCCTAAAGGAGATCCGTCCTGGGTGTTCATTGGAAGGACTGATGTTGAGGCTGGAACTCCAATACTTTGGCCACCTTATGCGAAGAGCTGACTCATTTGAAAAGACCCTGATGCTGGGAGGGATTGGGGGCAGGAGGAGAAGGGGACGACAGAGGATGAGATAGTTGGATGGCATCATTGACTCGATGGACATGGGTTTGGGTGGACTCCGGGAGTTGGTGATGGACAGGGAGGCCTGGCGTGCTGCGATTCATGGGGTCACAAAGAGTCGGACACGACTGAGCAACTGAACTGAACTGAACTGAGTGAGTGAGTAAGAAGGAAAAGGTGCTGGGACTGGGGACTCTTTGCTGCAACCTCCAGAGTAGACCATGAGTAGCTATGTGACCTCAACAAAGTCAATTTTGGAAGGCCCTTCCTGCTCCCAACAGCCAAGATTCCATGAGCAAAGGCGTCTTCACAGGGAGCTTGCATGGTGAAGATTCAAACCAAGCATGGTATGCTCTCTAGGCAGTGGGAAAACCCAGCGGTTGGGGCCATGGGACACAAGTGACAAGATTAGGTTGTGAGAACCCTAATTAGGGTATCAGGAGATGGGGCAGAGGAGGGTCTGGGGAAGAAGAGAGAAGAAGGTAAGCTGGGGTTTCTCAACATTGGCACTCAGGGTATTCTGGCCCCAGTGATGCTTTGTCGTGGGCACTATCCTGTGCATGGCAGGTTATTTGGCAGCATCCCAGTCTGTACCCACTAGTTACCAGGAGCATCCCCCCTCCCCCACCTCCAGATGTGACAGGTAAAACATCTCCAAATATTGCCAAATGGCCCCTTGGCAGCAAAATTGCCTCTGGTTGAGAATCACTGGTTTAAATGAGACAAAACATTATGGCTTTATCCTCTTAATAATATCCCTCCACACTCAAAAGGAACATACATAATTTCTACTACCATACCCTAAAACTATCACTGCTTGACTATTTTACTTGTCCACAATGTCAGTCTGAAAGGTAAAGACCACCCCAGCAGGAATGGCTGCCCCTGTGGCATCACTGGGACTCAGGCACCTCCTTGAGGGGACAGCAGCCATGATGGCTCAGGGAATGGAAGTGTGGGGCTACCGCGAGCCTGGCCACCGGTCACTAAACACCCACCAAGTAGACAGGGCCACCAAGTACCAGGCGCCATGTTAGCTCCTAAAGGTCTAAAGAGAAAATGCCTGGGTCCTGCCACCAGGGAAGCAAGTCTAGGCGGCTGAGCTCAGGAGGAGGGGAGCCATGCGTGACTGCATCCCTGGAGGATGCACTCTGAGCCTCTGGGTTCCTGTGGCTCAGAGGATGAACCAGCATCACCAGGAAACAAAAGCTGCTTCCAGCACGCTCCCTACCCTCCTCATTGCGGGCCTGAAAACCGCAATGGGGATAAAAAAAAGACTTAGATAAGGTTCCAGAAAACCTCTGGCCACCCCTCCCCTTGAAGAACAAAGCTCTGATTTACAGCTCTGATTTTTCAGGGAGACCCTCGAACTGTCATGTCAGCCAAATTTCTCTGAATTTTAGACGCCCCCGGGTTGGGTTGCTGTTTTGAATTAGTTCCTCTTGCCAAGGGATATAAGAAAAGGCTCCCAAAGGAAGCCTGCAAAAACAGCTCATTACTGTGCGATCCACTCCCCTGCCACCTCGCAGAAGATGCAGGCGAAGAACTCTGTTGCCACCGTCTGATAACAGAGGTGGTGGCCTGAATACTAACCAGAAGCCGAAGAGAAGGAAATGTTTTCTGAGAAAATATGTCTTTTCTGGAGGTAGAAAAACAACAAGACACACACACACACACACAAACCCACTGCTCTTGGTTTGCAAATTCCAAGTGGGGAATGCTGCCAGTATCTTGTGAAGGACTAGGAAGGTGAGGTCTGGGGGCCTGGTTTCTAGAAGCTGTTTTCAATGCCTTCCTTCTGCTGCTCACACACAGGGCATTCAGTTTGTTCAAATGAGTGCAAACAAAGGAATACATTTGTTTGGGCAGGCTTCATTATACGCTAATTAATGTAAATCTCACCCACAGAGAGGAACCTAAATAAATAGCTAGAGTAATTAAAGTTAAGGGGGGTTGTTCTGTTTTGTTTGAAAGGGGGTTAGTTAGGGGTGTGTCTGAAAAAGGTTCAGATTTGAGGGAGTTTTAGGAATGGATTTTTGTATAATAATCTTTCAGAAGAACGGACTACCTATATTAGCCAGGTGGCGGTCCCTAATCCAGGTCAGTAGCATCCACTGCAAACAAAAACACTATGTTCCCACAAGGAGTTTGGGAAACAAAGAGACCAACGTTAAGTACCGGAGCTGCAAAAATGTTAGAGAAGAAAGGCCTAAAACAATGCAGGGGAAGATAATTAAATCATTAAAGCACTGTCACATTGAAATAACCGGACCAGCAGAGCTGAAAGATCAAAGCTGAGTTTATTACTCACCAAGCGAGCTCAGTCAGTCTCTCCACATCTCCCCAAGCAGAAAGAGGAATTTTTCTCAAATAATGCAGGATTCTGAAAAGCATTATTTGATTGGCTAAGACTGCGATTATCAATTCTCTTTAGGGATCGATCATTGCTTGATTTAGGTCACAAAAGCACAGGCAAAATTCTCAAAGTGGTCCAAGATCTGTCGCATTTGGGTTTGGTCTGATTCAGGAATAGGCAGCAGTCACCTGAATAATAAAATTCCCCCCTAAATAAAAATCAAATCCTGAGCAATGGCTAGCCATTTCCAAGTTGTATTTTTCAAGTTACCCTAATGATACAGGAAGGCATATCTAATGAACATAAACATTTCTTTGACTTGCATGGCAATTAATGCCATGCTTCCCTCCATCCGTGACATATCCAAACTTCCTCGTGAGGGACCCAAACATACAAAGATCTCAGATGAAGAGGGATTAGCAAGTGAAAAGGCCTAGGAGCTGAAATGAGCCTGGTGTTTTTGATAAACAGCAAGAAGGCCAGTGTGGCTAGATCAAAGTCAGGGAGAGAGGAGAGTGATAAGAAATAGGTAGGATCCAGATCTGCCCAGGACATGGTAGGACATGGATGTGACGTTCATTCCAAATGTGATGGAAATCCACTGAAGAATTGTGAGCAGGGAAGTGTCATCATTTGATTTACAACTTGTAACAGGTTACCATGTCTGATGTGTGAAGAAGATTCTCTAGGCAAGTAAAAAGTAGAAGTAGAGCCATTCAGAGGCCAACTGTGCTAGTCCAGGACTTGATGGCAGCCTGGGTGGGGGATAATGGGAAATGATGGATAAAAAGTCAGATTTGTGATCTATTTTGAAAGTAGAGCTGACAACAATGGAATGAGGAAGTGAGGGTAGGAGGAAAGCAGGGAATTAACATGATTTCTGGATTTTCAGCCAGAGCACCTTTAAGAACGGTGAACACTGGAAAAGTAAAGGCTTTACAGGACCACTGGACGTTCAGATGTGAACACAGTTAAGTTGGAGATGCAGGTGACACATCCAAGTTAAAGGCGTATCAGCAGCTGGATGTGTCGATTAGAAGCTCAAATGAAAGGCAGAGATATAAACTGGAATCCTTAGTATATAGGGCTCATATAAAGTCATGGGACTGGTTGAGGCCATTTAGAGAGCAAATATTGATAAAGAAAACAAAGAGAGGAAGCAAGGGGGGAGGAGGAGGAGAGAGAAAGGGAGGAAAGGAGAAGAAGAAATAGCAGAGGACTGAGCCATGACAAGATGGAGAGGTCATGTTGTGGTCGTCTGTTTAGATGGCAAATATCACAGCAGTTCCTGTACTGGTGGAGAGAGGAGAGAATTTATGGTGCACAAGTAAGGAAAATAAGTAAAGGAATCAAGTCCTCAGGTAGTTGAAAAGGGATGGTGGCAGATGCAGAGGGGACAGGTTGACCCAGAGAGGGGCAGTAACAGACTAGTTGTGAAAGGAGGGAAGGAAAATATAAGCGTATAGATGCCTACAAGCAGCCAAGTCTGCTTTGTGTTGGCAGGAAAGAGGCGGTTCTTTTCTGAGCACTTCCATTCGATCAGCAAACTAAAAAATAAGTGAAGGAGTCTCTGGGCCTAGAAAAGAAATCAATGGTCTCAAAGGCCCTTGCTGAATCATCTAACTTTGTGGAAAACAAAACCAAACTTTAAGTTCCGCCCTGATGCTCTGGACCGGTTGCATCTATCTGGGACTTATCACTCCCTGCCCAGAAACCTCCCACTCCCTACCCCTGCCCAGGACTTATCAACCCTCCCCAGGGGACTTATCACCCCCTGCCTAAAACCTCCCACCCCCTGTTCAACTACAAATGCCATCTCAACTAAAGATTACTCAAAACTTCTCGCCTGACTAACGTTTTCCTTATCGCTTCCACAAACCTCCCTTTAAATATGAAGCCTCCCTGATCTCTCTCACTCTCCTCCTTACCTAAATAAAGGTAACCTACCTCTGTTGAGGTCGTCTCTCCTTCTTTTCTGCCTCGGCCCGAAGTATACCTTACAATAAGATCATTAAGAAGAGGGCGATTTGACAACAGGCAGTGGAAGAAGGAGTTTTTGAGAAGAGGTCTGATGTGGTTGTCTCTGAGGATGGGAGAGAGGATGGAGCAGGGAAATACCCCACAATGCTCAAAAAGCTGAAATTTAGAGTCATGGATCTGAAATGAGGCCAGGAGCGGGGCTGGGTGTTTTTCTCCAATGACATTTGGCTCCTCAGAAGTAAGATGGGCTGAGATTTTGGTTGAACCTGGGTCTGGGGAATCAAGTAACTTAGAGGCCAAAGGTCTGAAGAGGAGATCTCCTGGGATGGCAAAGCTGCAGGAGAGTCAGCCCCGGACTAGTAGTGGAGGGGGTGGGGAGGAAAGAGCCATGGGCTGAAATTGCCATCAAAATGAGGAGGCAACTGGAATGTCAGCAGGTGCAACACAAGGTCAGTTATAGAAGGCGAGCCTAGTAATATGGTGGCATGTGTGTCAAAGGAGCTCAGTGTTTGAGGAGAGAGGCAGGAAGAGCAGGATCTAGAAAGGAGATCAGTTAGACCAGTGGTTCTCAGCCAGGGGCAATGCCCACCCCACCACCACAGGGATTGTGGCAATGTCTGGAGACATTTTTGGTTGTCACAGCTGCAGGAGAGAGACAGTACCCATGGCTTTTAGTGGGGAAAAGGCAGGGAGGCTGCTAAACCTTCCGGAGGGCGCAGGAAAGAATGATCCCGCCCAAAGTATTGATGGTGCTAAGGTTGAGAAACCCCAGTTAGATCCAGAAGGTAAAGGGAATGTTCCTTGCAGGGGTTTCCCAGCATGGAGTGGAAGGACTTGATGAGGGAAGAGGCTGTGGGAAGCTGAGCTGGTGGAGGAGACCAAGTCCTATGGGGAAAAGGTGTGGGCAGTCCCAGGGACTTGGAAGATTGGCTACTGGTGGTGACTGAAAGATGTAAGACATCTTCTGTAAGAAAGATGAGAGATGTAAGACATTGTGGGCTTGGTCCTGAGGAGGAGAGAGAAGAGTGATTCCAGTCACAGCTTTCTTTGCAAAGTTGTAAATGGACGTGAGGAGGGTGTACCCCTGGGTCCTGCCATTGGCCCTTTGGCAGCCAGAGGGGGAGTCTTAACCAGGGCTTCACTGAACTTTCAAATCTAGCCCATGAAAAGAACAGAGAGTTATACTGCAGAGTATCAAGACAGATGCCTATAAATGGGCAAAATCTCAAAGTCATAAAATTCTATATTAAAATGTCACATTTTGAAAATGATGGAAACCGAATATGTGTGGTGTGATAAAAAAAGAAATTTGTAAAGTATTACTGTGCCAGATGAATGTACCTTAAACGTGTCATTTACATTTTGACAGTTTCAAATGCTCCCTTTCTATTCCCTCCTTTGTGCTAGAACACTGCAAATTCAGGGGAATTTGTGGCTCTTGGTGTTGAAAGACATTCTGTTCTATTTTCATAGAATTATCAAATTGAAGAAAAATCTACAGATTTCTTAGAAATATTTTTCCAGAAGTACATGAATAATTTCACTGAGTTTTTTTAAGTGAAAATAATGTTAATGGATACCCACTTTGTGTCAAAAACTGTGACCCAAAGGAATACAGTATTGATAGTTTAATTATAGCATTTCTAGTTATTTCATTGATACCTATCTTAATTCTCTCATGCCAAACTGAAAGGCTCAAAAGTTTAAAATGATTATTCAATTCAACTGCAATGTTTTAAAATTTAAGAGAATTTAAAAATTTTCCCATGAAGTAAATGCTACTTCAAATTAAAAATATATCTGTGGTCTAATTAAAAACTGGTTACATTTTTTACACTAACAATGAAATATCAGAATGTTAAAAAAAAAAAAATACCTTTTAAAATAGCACCAAAAAAAAACCCCTAGGAATAAATCTGACCAAGTAGGTGAAAGATGTATAACCTAAAAACTATAAAACATTAATAAAGAAAATTAAAGAGGATTCAAAGACATGGAAAGATATCCTGTCCAAAGTGAGGTTGAGAAACCCAAGTTAGATCTGAAAGGTAAAAGGAATGTTCCTTGCAGGGGTTTCCCAGCGTGGTGTGGAAGGGCTCAATGAGGGAAGAGGCTAGAACAAATAATTCTAAAATATATATGGAACCATAAAAGACACAGAATTGCCAAAACAATCCTTGGGGTGGGGGAGAGGGATCAAAACGGGAGGTATAACTCTCCCAGACTTCAGAAAATACTATGAAGCTACAGTAATCAAAACAGTGTAGTGCTGGTATAAAAACAGATATACAGATCAATGGAACAGAATAGAGAGCCCAGAAATAAGCCCACACACCTATGGTCAATTAATCTTTGATAAAGGAGGGAAGAACATACAATGGAGAAAAAGACAGTATCTTCAACAAGTGTTATCGGTAAAGTTGGACAGCTGCATGTAAATCAACGAAGGTAGAACACACCCTCATACCATGCACAAAAATGAACTCGTTTGAGGCTTAAAGATTCAAACATAAGATGACACCATAAAACTCCTAGAAGAGAGCACAGACAAAACATTCTCTGACATAATTGTATCAATGTTTTCTTAGGTCAGTCACCCAAGGCAATAGAAATAAAAACAAAAATAAACAAAAGGGGCTTAATTAAACTTATGAGCTTTTTTGCACAGCAAAGGAAAACATAAGAAAAGACAACCTACAGAATGGGAGAAAATATTGCAAATGATGCAACAGATAAGGGCTTAATTTCTAAAATATACAAATAGCTTGTACAACTCAACAACAACAATAACAACAACAAAAACCCAATTGAAAAATGGGCAGAAGGACTTAACAGACATTTCTTCAGAGAAGACATACAGATGGCCTTTGGCACACAAAAACATGTTCAACATCACTAATTATTAGAGAAATGTAAATCAAAACTACAATGATATATCACCTCACACCAGTCTGAATGGCCATCATCAAAAATTCTACCAATAACAAATGCTGGAAAGGATGTGGAAAAAAGGGAACAGAGGTGGTGGGAATGTAAGTTGGTACAGCCACTATGAAAAACAGTATGGAGGTTCCTCAGAAAACTAAGAACAGAATTACCATATGGTCCAACAACCCCACTCCTAGGCATATACATAGAGAAAACTGTAATTCAAAAAGATATATGCACCCCTAGTTCATAACAGCACTATTCACAATAGCCAAGACATGGAAACAACCTAACTGTCCACTGACAGATGAACGGATAAAGAAGATGTGCTTCACATATACAATGGAATACTACTCAGCCATAAACAAGAAGAAATACTGCCATTGGCAGCAACATGGATGCAACTAGAGATTATCAGACTAGGTGAAATAAGTCAGAAAGAGAAGGATAAATACCATACAATAGCACTTACATGTGGAATCTAAAATATGGCACAAATGAATCTATCTACAATTCAGAAACAGACTCATGGACACAGATCAGATCTATGGTTGCCAAAGAGGAGGGGGTGAGGGAGGGAAGGACTAGGACTGCAGGATTATCAGATGTAAACTACTTTATATACAGGAGAGATAAACAACAAAGTCCTACTATATAGCACAGGAAAACTATATTCAATATTGTAGTGGAAAAGAATATACAAAAAAAGAATGTGTATAACTGAGTCACTTTGTTGTACAGTAGAGATCTGCAGATCTATTATGAGTCAGACTTCAATTAAAAATAAAATTTTTTTCAAAAAGGAAAAAACATACCTGTGCTTTAAACCAGTGAATAAGATTTCAATACCAAGTATATCAACATTTAGTCAGTAGTCAAAATACTATTTAGAACCATGGATTATTTTATTGAAAGAACCAATTTGTTAAATCATGCATTGTAAATCCAGATTATTCACTAATCTTTTCATGATGAGTAAATGACCAAATGCTATCGATGGAGCTGTTTGAGTGACTGAGTTAAAATTCCACACTAGTGATTTTTAAGCTGTCCTCTTAGCTTACTTCTTCAACACCTTGTCAGGAGGTATCCTTGGTCTCAAGGGGACGTGAGTTGCACAGTGTGGACAGATCAACACAAATTCAGCAATACTACTGGGAAAACATCCTAACATTGATAATGAGTGTAAGGAAAGCAGGTGACATCTCACTTTAAAAGAGTGTTTAAATGCCAGTAAGGTGTTTTGCTCTATGTGAATGACAGTGTATCTGCAAAAAAACAAAAACAAAAACTCTGTTTCTGAGTAACTCTGTCATTGAGGATGTTCATAAATATTGGTGTAGGGAACCTCTCACTGAGACTATCAAGCAAAGTACTTCGTGTAAGTGAAGCTGTATGCAGCTCCATTGCTTCTACCTCACAAGTAAAAATCAGGATGGAAAGGGATTGGGGTGGTTGAGTAAATATGAAAAAAGTCATTTATTCCCTTAGATAGGGAAAAAGGAAAGGGTGTGGGAGGCAAAAGAGAAAATTACTCCATCCATCTAAAACACCTTGTGTAAGGCTTTTTGCCTCTTCTTTGTATTTTTCTGTCTAATGGAAAAGTAAACAAGAAAGAAGAGAGACAGGAAAGAGCGGACGGAGGAAATGGGTAGAAAGAGAAAGGAGGAGGAGAAGTGGGAGGGGAGAGAGAGGGAGGCAGGAGAAAGAGATGCTGGCAAAGGAGAGGAGAGAAGATGCTGTGTCATCCCACCCCACCCCAGCCCCCACCGACTCGTCCCCTGGCAGCTGATGGAGACCCAGGCTGAGAGGAAAGCTGTGGTCCTGTTGCGAATGAAGAAGCTATGAGGACTTTAAATCAAAGCCAAGTCACAGAGCAGTAAAGCCAGGAGGAACTCAGGGAGTTCAGCACCACAGCAAGCAGATGAGAAAAAGGAGCCAAAGGTTTCCCTTTCTAAAGATGTACAAGTCAAGAGAGAGGATACCCAGACATTATCCCAGTGATCAAACGGTACACAAAGGAACTGTTTTAACTTAGGCTAGCTAACTATGGTCTTCTCTGGTGGCTCAGTCAGTAAAGATTCTGCCTGCAATGCGGGAGACCTGGGTTCAATCCCTGGGTCAGGAAGATCCCCTTGAGAAGGAAATGGCAACCCACTCCAGTATCTTTGTCTGGAGAATCCCATGGAGAGAGGAGCCTGGTGGGCTACAGTCATGGGGTCACAAAGAGTCAGACACGACAGACTGACTCACACACTTAGAATAACTTTACAATTTGCAATTAAATAGCCTTTTCAGGAGAAGGCAATGGCACCCCACTCCAGTACTCTTGCCTGGAAAGTCCCATGGACGGAGGAGCCTGGTAGGCTGCAGTCCGTGGGGTCGCTAAGAGTCGGGTACGACTGAGCAACTTCACTTTCACTTTTCACTTTCATGCATCAGAGAAGGAAATGGCAACCCACTCCAGTATTCTTGCCTGGAGAATCCCAGGGACGGCAGAGCCTTGTGGGCTGCCTCTATGGGGTTGCACAGAGTCAGACATGACTGAAGCGACTTAGCAGCAGCAGTCTTTTTCAATGTTGTGTCTTTTATAATACAAGTTGACTACAGAGATGCACGTTTGATAATTAGACTATAGAAAATGCACAGTTATTCATTTTGGGGAGAGAATTTAAGCAGAAAATACTATCCAAGCTTTAGGAGAACTGTCGTCCCAGCTGCTCTGGGACTCAGTCACATTCAATAGATGTTTGTTAAAAGGATCGATAAAAGAATTGTTAAAAGATAAACTGAGGTGTATTAAAATTTTTAAGAGCTTATCTGAGCAAAAATCAATTCAAATCAGATAGCATCCAATCTAGTGAAACCAAGCAGAAGCCTGTGGGGCCCTTCCTGGTACAAATACTTTCTTTGTCCCCTTTTCTTACTTGAAGGAAAAAAAGGCTCCAGCCTCCTAGACCTTCCCTGAGTTCCAAAGGGCAGATTCAAAGGGTTGCTAATCAGTAAGTGAGACAAAGGCGGAGCCCTCAAGAAATTATATTATAGCAATGAAAGCTGGGTCCTTGGTTCCTCCTCAGCAGATATACGCAGCATCTATCTCTGAGTTCTGCAGGAACTACAGCCCCACCCAGGTGGAGGATGGAAACTTCAGGCTGAGCACAGGATTTCTGGAGTACTGCCCTATTACCTCATCACCAACCAATCAGGAGAAAGTTACATATCCTGAAGCCCTTACCCCAAATTTGCTTTAAAAACTCTTCCCCTAAAACCACTGTAAGCAGTTAGGGTAGGGGTCCCCAGAGAAAGAGAACCAGACGTGGCTTTCTTGACATGAGAGAAGCCATTTTTGGCCTAAGTCATTTTGTGATCTAAGCCTGGCCACAATGCTTGCCCTTGAAAAGGCCTCGTAATTCATGATTGTAAGGGAAGTGAGGGGATGCAGGAACAAAGGAAAATCAGTCAAGAAACAATATTTCAGCAATAAAACAGAGTCCCAGTTCCTCTTTAAGGAATATATACAACAATCGGATACATTATCTTTGAGTTCTGTGGGAACTAAGGCCCCCAGCCAGATGGAGGATGGAATGAAGATGTTGACCTTTTCTGATCCTTAAGACTTCAGTCACCTAAAGCTTGAACTCTGTCAACCCTTGCCCCAATGCTATGCTGAATTCTCCTCTGCCCAAAACCCTTCACAAATATGCATTGACCCTTAGCTTAAAATCTCCCCAGTTTTGGTGTCCAGGGAAGCAGCTTTGGAAACAATCCCTGGTGTTCTCCTTATTTGCTGCAAGTAATAAATCCTTCCTTCTCCTGCTCTTTGGCTTGGTTGTGTCTTTTGGCTCAATACCCACCAAGAGGTAAACCCAGTTTTTCAGGTAACACCACCAGGGAGTTCACATTTTTTTTAAGATATATTTATTTAATTTTTGGCTGCACTGGGTCTTCATCACTGTGTGGACTATTCTCTAGTTGCAGAGAGCACAGGCTTCTCAATGTGGTGGCTTCTCTTGTTGCAAGCTATGGGCTCTAGACTCATGGGCCTCAGGAGTTATGGCTCAAGGGCTCCAGAGTGTGGGCTCAGTAGTTGTGGTGCATCAGCTTAGTTGCTCTGCAGCACATGGGACCTTCCCTGACCAGGGACTGAACTGATACCCTGTGCACTGAAAGGTGGATTCTTAACCACTAGCCCACCAGGGATGGAGAAGGAAATGGCAACCCACTCCAGTATTCTTGCCTGGAGAATCCCATGGACAGAGAAGCCTGGCAGGCTGTAGTCCACAGGGTAACACAGAATCAGACAAGACTTAGTGAATAAACAACAGACCACCAGGGAAGCCCCAGAGTTTTTAAAACATGAGCTTCCCATTCTCTTGGCCTTGCAATAAATGTTTCTCTGCTTCAAACTCCAACATTTTGGTTTGACCTCATTTTGTGTAGGGTACACAAAGTTGCACTCGGCAACAGTTTCATTTCTGGGAGAGCGGAAGCTGTAAATAAAGTCTCAAATTAGGGATGGGGGTTTTATCATAAGCCACTCCATTTTGTGCCTGTTGTCTTGTTTTGGGAACAATCCCCGGTGTTCTCCTTACTTGCTGCAAGTAACAAATCCTTGATGCATGGGTAAATGAATGAACCGATATGAGCAGGCTGGTCTCAGACACCTGAAAGTTTCAGAAAATGTGTGTTAAGATTGAAAAAGTAAACTCTGAAAAGAGAAAAACGAAGGTTACAAACTAAGAGAAAATGCGTCTTCCTGCGGCTGAGAGTCATTCAGCTTTTAATGGAAGATTATATGCATATTTATATAGAACTAAACTCATGGACTTGACAGCTTAATTTACAGAGTTTTCTTCTCACCACTATGTTTCTTTGGAAATTTGCTAAACAAGAACTAAATGCCCAAATGTATGCACTGTGGCATTTCTGATGTTGAATGACAATGAGTAACCTCTGTGGCATAGTGTGATAGGCATTTCCTCCTAGGAAATCTTTCTAGGATGTAAAACTTGCATCCCATTTGTGGTGCTTGAGACAGAGTGATTTGCCCTCCATTAAACATGCTTTGCAGTTAATCCTCTCAAAAGTGCATTCATAAGCCAACTGAAGAGCTCTGTGCATTAAGAGATTTGGTCAACGACCATGTTTTAATGACCATCAGCTCACCAAGTAGTGGAGTTCTTTTACCTGCAAATTTCCCCTGATAGGTCTTGCTTTAAATATGCAGGCACAGGGAGATGAGCTGGGGAGCCAAGCCAAGAGGAAAGAGTGTGAATTATCAGCACATCAGAGCCTTGGAAATTGGCAAGCTCGCTTCATAAGTAGAAATATCCCTTAGCAGAGGCCATCTGTCTCATACTCCATGTTGAGTCTTTTACCTGTCCTTTTTAAGTAACAAAATATGGCACAGCAGGAACTTAGCCCCCAAAGGACAAGTCTTCTAGAATAAATTAATGACTCCATCTAAAAGGACTCCAAGTACTGGGTATTAGTTGGGAACAAGAAAGACTGTCCCTACCATACCCTTCAAACCTGATTCAGCATTTTCTCACCACACATGCCTCCACCACTACGAAATACCCAAGCTCAACTTGGTCTTCTCTGGCATTATTTTTGTAATCTTTCTTTTCTGTTGTTTAGTCACTAAGTCATGTCCGACTCTGGGCTTCCCTGTCCTTCACTACCTCCCAGAGTTTGCTCAAACTCATGTCCATCGAGTCAGTGATGCTATCTAACCATCTCATCTTCTGCCACTCCCTTCTTTTTATATTTCTTTAGTGTTGGTCAAATAGTTCCATATCTTGTGGAAAAACCTGAATGAATATTTCAGCCAACCCAGTACACACTCAATTATGCCAATAATAACAACAGCTGTCTATTACTATAATTATATAACTATAATTATCCTATGGGATTGTCAAACCTCAAAGACAGAGGTTTTAAGAGCATGAAAAAGAATGACTCCCCATTAAAATGCCACTGTTATTATTGTTTTATTGTGTTTTTAGCACTGATGCTCCAGATCCCATTACTAGAAATGGTGACTGAACTGATCTAGGTGGAATCTGGGTACTGGGATGTTTTTAATCTCTCCCAGTGATCCCAGGGTTGAAAACTACTGACATACCACAACCTCCCTCATTTTACAGATGAGGAGCCTGAATCCAGAAAAGCTTAACTGAGCTCCTCGGGGTCACATGGCTATTTGGTACTGTCAAAGAAGAAACACAGCTGGACGGTAGTTAAATCAGTAAAAGCAGAATTTGTTCAGGACTGTTGCAAGAGGGGGGAAAAGAGACCTCAATATAGAACTAGGCTTGATTCTGAATACAGCATGGGCAAAGGGAATTTGTAGCCAAGGAACAGGGAGGGAGTCAGTGGATGGAAAATTACTAAGAGAAACATCAGGGTAAGGAGAGGAAGGGCTAGTTCTAGCTAAACCCATCTGACAGGATACTTGCTGAAGACAGGGCAGAGTGGTCATACATCACGGGGAGGATGATTAAGGATGATGAACCTGATCATATATGGAGCGTGATCTCTGATCAGGAACTGAAGGTGGGAAGGGATGGCTCTGGCTAAAATGACTTGGCAGGGTTCTTCCCCAAAACTGGAAGTACAAGGTGGGTCTATAAGAAGGGAGAGGAGACTGACTACAGTTTGGTCAAGCAAAGACTCTTCCTCAGCATGCCACAGCTTCAAGTCCAGTATTGGTACACATTGCTTATGACCCTAACGTGTCTTCTCAGTAAGGTTCTATCTGACAACACGTTACTTATCTTCTAAACTAGGTATTTTTCACCTACAGGAAGGCCTTGGAAAGTAAGAAAGGTGGCCAGTCCTTGGGTGGTAGGTAACCCCTGAAGGGCAACAGAGTCCTCAGTCTAGGGAACCTAAGAAGGGTCTAGGACCCAAAGATGATTTTTTGGTCATGGCCAGTAAAGCACTAGTGGCTTGAATGTTAACACCAGAAGCACGTGTGTCCCAGGGCTGTCCTGGTGCAGGCTTCCCTGCCTGGCAAACAACACAATGGCAGTTAGGAAATGGACAAGAAAAGCAATGCTTACTAGAGCCTGTTCAGTATCTAGGCCTTGTCTTTGTTCATTTCCATTTCTCTTCATTCTGGATTATGGATGTTAAAGTATGAAAGGTGAAATCTTAAACACAAATCCGGTGATGTGGCAGCCTCACCCCAGTGCAGGCCTATTCCCGCCTCCAGGCTTTGATCATACTCCCTCCCTTTCCAATAGCACACTCCCACCTCCTCCTGCTTCCTCCCTATGCAAAATTCTAACCATTCATCAAGGTCCTCTTTTGTCTTAACAAGCTCTACCTTGAAAATTTTCTTTTGCCTGTGAACTATCACACTGAGTCAATATCACACAGTTCAATATTTAATCCAATTTAGAAACTCAATTATGAGCTCCTAAAGGTAGGGAACTGCAGGAACATTTTTCTGTTTCTAATACAACACTAGAATAGGCTGAGCACATATCAGAGTCTTGAAAACAGCTCTGGTTTAGTTTATTTGGGGATTACTACTTCTCAAGGGGGATGTAAAGGGTGGGATAGTGAAGGACAGAGTATTATGGTGAAGCTAGGAATAAAAAACTTAATAGGTAGATAAGCATTATAAGAATAGATTGAGGAGGAACCAATATAATGAGGAGGAAATAAGCATGTAAAGAGACAAAACCTCTACTCCAGGGAGCAAAAGTGGGCCTCCTGGAGATGAGCATGGAATGGAAAAAGAGTCCTTAAAACCCTCATTCTCAATTCACACAGAAAATATACAAGGAGAGCAGAGAAAGTGCTTTCTTCCCTTTGAATTCCAGAGGGAAAATTCATTTACTGTCTGTAATAGTTACTTCCCTGGTGGCTCAGACGGTAAAGCATCTGTCTACAATGCGGGAGACCCAGGTTCGATCCCTGGGTGGGGAAGATCCCCTGGAGAAGGAAATGGCAATCCACTCCAGTACTATTGCCTGGAAAATCCCATGGACAGAGGAGCCTGACGGGCTACAGTCCATGGGGTCGCAAAGAGTCGGACACGAATAGTTTGGATTATTGCTCAACAAATAATCCTTCCCCTCCTTGTCTCCCAGCCAACTGTGGACTCCCTATACTTCCTTGCCTCCTTGATGTTAGACTTCACCATGTGACTTGCCTTGAACAATGGCATGTCAGAAGACGTGATGCAACCAAGGCCTTGCATGTTGGGCAAATGTGCCTGTGTCATTGGGCTTGGCTTTTTCATTCCAATATTCATCAATGGAAAGACCATGCCACAACAGCCACCACAACTTTAGCCTGGGCCCCATAAAGACATACCTGGAGCACACCTAAACCCAACCCTCAACTTGGAGCCCAGTCCAGCCAACTCACAGCTTGAAGAACAGCCACCTGGCCTTAATCAGCCAAACCATAATGAACTTACAGACCTCTGCTGCTGCTGCTGCTGAGGCTAAGTCGCTTCAGTCGTGTCCGACTGTGCAACCCCATAGACGGCAGCCCACGTCCCTGAAATTCTCCAGGCAAGAACACTGGAGTGGGGTGCCATTTCCTTCTCCAGTGTATGAAAGTGAAAGGTGAAAGAAAGTGAAGTCGCTCAGTCGTGTCTGACTCTCAGCAACCCCGTGGACTGCAGCCCACCAGGCTCCTCCGTCCATGGGATTTTCCACGCAAGAGGACTGGAGTGGGGTGCCATTGCCTTCTCCGGCAGACCTCTGAACAGGAGAATAGGTGCTTGTTGTTATTAGGCACTGAGTTTAGGGGGTGTCTGTTGTACAACATTGTTGTGATAGCAGTTGGGTAATACACCTTACATAGTCTGAAGGGGAACACTGGGTTCAATGCACTGAAAAGGAATAACACAGATAAATTCATTATCTGAGTCTCACACACCTGGTTTTATAGCTTACATGACTCATGGTCCTCTAAGTTAGAGCCAGCTACAAACAAAGGTCTATGAGGGAGAAAATATCTTCCTGTTCTTATGAGCATTTTCTTCAGTATTAGCTCCAAAACTTCTACAGAAAGGAGCTTTAGAGAGATAATAAGTGGGGGTGGGAGTGGGCTGCAGAGAGCATAAATCTCTATTTGCAAAACATTTTAACTGAAAAACGCAACTCTCCTCCACATCAAAGATGGGAGGTGGACAACGGCAATGAGGAGGGAGGTTGGGAAAAGTCCAGATGCTACCCTTTGGGTCATGTGTTTCTTCCTCCATAAGCACACACAGGTTTCAACAAGATTCGTCTGATCCTAGAACAAAGTACCACACTCACAATGTTCTATTTTAGGGTTTGAAGAAGCTAAAAGTCATAGGGAAAACAAGAAGGGAGGAAAAATTGAAGGTAAAGATTAAAAAAACTAAAGCATTTAGAACTTTGACTCATTGGAAAAGACCCTGATGCTGGGAAAGATTGAGGGCAGGAGGAGAAGGGGATGACAGAGGATGAGATGATTGGATGGCATCACCGACTCAATGGACATGGGTTTGAGCAAGCTCTGGGAGTTGGTGATGGACAGGGAAGCCTGGAATGCTGCAGTCCATGAGGTCACAGAGAGTTGAACATAGCTGAGCGACTGAATTGAACTGAACTGAACTGAACTGAATTGAATTGATTCTGAATTGATTCAGAACCTTAATATCCCTGCTCAGTAATATACCAAAGCACCTTTAAATATATATATGTATATATATGTATACACACACACACAGACATACATAAACGCATATATAATGTTTCAAAATATAATGTTCATGATTGAACATCTCTATATGTATATATGCATTTATATGTTTGTGCATTTACATGTATATATAAAGAGAAAACTCTTCCTCCCACCCTGTCCCATATTAGTCTAGTTGCCCATCTCCTAAAGCCCACAGGTAATCATTTTTATTAATTTCTAAAATATATTTCCAGAATTTCTTTAGGCAAATAGAAATATTATACTCTAATTTTCTCATTTTTAACATAGAAGATAGCATAGTATACCCACCATTCTGTACCTTTTTTTTTCACTTCATAATATGTCCTAGAGATCTATCCATTTCAGGACACAGAGAACTTTCTCATCATTTTTAATAGCCACATAATATTCCATTCCTTGATTGTTACTGTGGACTTCTGAACTTCCAATAACACTGTGTTATTGCTTGAGTGATTACAAGTTTTATATTTCTTAGAGATAAATGGTTTATCACTACATTTATTATAAATGGGATAATAATGATTCAAACTGAAAATGTGGTAATTACAGGATGAGTTTTATGGTGTCTGAAAACAATTACGAGATGCTGGGAACCTCAATAAAAAAAATTCAAGAATCCCAAAGACTTCTTGGCAGAAAATGTGAATTTAGGAGTAAGAAACTCCTCTGGGAGGACCAGCATTACAAAACAGAAGAAGAGTGGACCCATAGTAATGAAATGCCCACAAGATGTGAGCTAAAACATCTTGTCCTTAGGTTTTAAATCTTTGCCTAGGGAGCAAAGTACATTGAGCAAAGCAAAGTCCTGCCTTCTGTTTCTATTAGAGTTCTGTGGATTTGACTGTTTTCACAAGTCTTTGGGGGCCATGTTTTCTCTTGTTCTATCATCTCCAGGGCTGGGATCCAGGTCTGGATTTGTCTGTTTAAACTTGAACTTTCATGATACAAGTGAATTTATTTACAGAACAGAAACAGATTTAGAGAACGAACTTATGGTTACCAGAGGGGAAGGATGAGGTGGAGGGATAATTAGGGAGTTTGGGATGGACATGTACACACTGTTATATTTAAAATAGATAACCAACAAGGACCTACTGTATAGCACAGAGAATTCCATTCAATACTCTGTAACAACCTAATTGGGAAAAGAACTTGAAAAAGAACAGATACATGTATATGTGTAACTCAATTGTTCTGCTGTACACCTGAAATAAAACAACACTGTTAATCAACTACACTCCAATATAAAATAATTTTTTTTAAAACTCTTTTATAAGATCAGATTCCTTGCTTTTCAGAAATTGTGAGGCTTTTAAAATTACATATAATTTTATTTATTTATTGACTGTGGTGTGTCTTTGCTGCTGCACGTGGGCTTTTTCTAGTTGGGGGGGCTACCCTTCATTGTGGTGCATGGACTTCTCATTACAGTGGCTTCTCCTGTTGCAGAACACGGGCTCTAGGGCATTGGGCTCAGCAGTTGCCACTCAGGGGCTCAGTAGTTGCAGTTCCTGGGCTCCAGAGCACATGCTCAATAGTTGTGGTGCCTGGGCCTGGCTGCTTGGCAGCACATGGGATCTTCTCAGACCAGGGATCAAACCCATGCCTGCTGCATTGGCAGGCAGATTCTTCTCCACTGAGCCACCGCAGAAACCCTGTGAGGTTTTTGAACTCTTTTATACAGTTGTTCTTCATTTTGGTGATTCATTTGAGCAAGTGAAACAGACTATTTCTGTGATCTAAATTTGCTGTTTATCACGTCTCCCTAGGACTTGTGGATCCTAGAGCGTCCATGGATGGTCTATTCCCTAAACTAATATGCAAATGTGTATATGTGTATATATGCATGTATATACACACACCTCCCTTCATGGTCATCACCTTTCATACAAGTTACTTAAACCACTTTCTGAACCACTGTCAGTCATGGGCTAGAGTTCAGCATGAATTCCACCATGTCACATGGGATGAGTTGAGGAAAAGGCTTTACTGTGGTAGATAAAGGGAAATGTACAAACCAGGGTCAGGAAAAAGGAATCCACAAGCCCCCTATCCTCCTATTATTCCATAGAGAGACATGCAGAGTCTTGGACAGTCTGCCAAATCTGCAGCACGGGTTTATATTTCACTAGAGCAGGGATTCTAAACCAGGAATGAATTGTGCCTTGGGATCATTTGGTAGTGTCTGGAGACAGTTTTGATTGTTACAACTGTAAGGGGTGCTTTTAGCACCTAGTGGCTAAATGCCAGAGTTACTATTAATCATCCTACAATAGACAGGTATGTTCTGTTGGTGTCAATAGTACTGATGCTAACAAACCCTACACTAAAGGGACTTTCCCAATATGGAGGTCTTTCTCCAAGTAGATTCAGAATTCCAAGAGATCTGCTATGCTAATCTTGCATCCTACAGTAAGACAAGCACATTCCTACCTTCTGATATTGCTGCTGTTGTTGTTTAGTCACTAAGTCATGTCCAACTCTTTGCAACCCCATGGACTGTAGCCCCCCAGGCTCCTCTGTCCATGGGATTTCCCAGGCAAGAATACCAGAGTGGGTTGCCATTTCCTCCTCCAAGGGATCCTCCCAACCCAGGGATCTAACCTGCATCTCCTGCATTGCAGCTGGATTCTTTACCACTGAACCACCAGGGAAGCCCCCCTCTGATTTTAGTTCTCCCAAAAGCAGAACCTGAGACAAGGCTCTCATGACATGGCTTGCATATAGTTTACTTTAGAAAGTGATCCCAAGGAAGAGAAAGAAATGAGGACATTGGGAGACTGAACCAGGGAGGATAGAAAGCCAGTCTAAGGGCACATTATTAAGGCACCATCACTGTGAGCAACTGGAGCTCAGTCTTCCTGGAGATTCCCTGAGGGGCCGTGTAGAATGCACCTCAGGATCATCGGCCCTAGGGACTAACATTTATCTACTGAGTGCCATTCCATCCAGCGGCCAAGGATTGTCCTATGGGAGCTAACGCCCTTAAGGTCTGTGCATACCGTCAGAACACAGGCTGCAGGGCAGCCTTGGGTCAGCTCACTGAGGCAAAATGTTGTTAGGTTCCATCTGCATAGAGCAGCTTGCCACCACAGGCAGATATGTGAGCCAAGAGGATACAGGGCTGGGCACAAGATACGTCAATACCCTCAGTGTAGCAATTTATTTTGCAGTAGGGGCCCTGCGTTAAGCTCTCCCTACTGCCCACCATTCAACCTTACAGATAGAAACAAGCAATCAAGCTGTTAGCAATTTTTCTAGCCAAGGGTAAGGCGCTAGCCTGGAGAGAGCCGAATTCTCTTTCCTGGTAATGTTCCATTTCTATCTATACTAGATTTTTTTCCCCAACGCCTCCTCAGGGGCAAGTTCAGGATGCCCCAGCTGCTCAGAGAGCATCCTGGTGGGGCTCTCTTCTCCATCCTTCATCCCTAGGGCTCCTCTTAAGGGAAGAGGGGTGGCTGTTTCAGCCACCGATGTCACCCTGCAGCACCCAGGCTTCCACTCTCACAGTGAGTCCACCACTCCAGGATATCCAAGTGTCCAACTTCTCCAAGTCCTTGTTGACTTAAGATAGACAGGGAAGCTACTGAAGCCCCAGCTGTTCCTGGGCTGAGCCCATTGGCTTGTGCTGTCAGGGCCTGTGGTGACTCAGGATGAGGCTGGTCAGCCAGTCCTTCCGTCCTCCCAAAGGATCCTGCTCTCCAGCCCTCCAGATACCTGGTCTGCACCCTCAGGAGGGTTATCTACTACTTCCAGGGTGGTCCAATGGACCTTTCTCTGCTGGACAAGAGAAATTCTCTTCACCTGCTGTGCTATGTGGATCTCTTTCTGGTTATCACCCATCATGCTAAAAGTCTCAGAACAAACTCCACACTGTCACACCTGAGAGAGAAAGAGGAGGCTCACTAGGCCAGGATCATTAAGAAAAGGCAGGGCAGAAGTGCCCTCCCTCCCATAACCTGCCTGGAGAGGCAGCCCAGGGACAGGGCAGGGGTGTACATTCCAGGAAAAAGACTCTCACCCCTTCACTCTCAATCTTAGAGCAAATATGAGAGCAAGTGGTCCTGACAGAGAGTACAAACGCACTCCTGGGCACCAAGTTGTCTAGACTTGGGTCCCAGTTACTTGCAGGAGTTGCCTGGAGCCACCAGCTGGCAGGTATATGGAGCCTCAGGGGGCCCATGGGAAGCTAAGGTCGCCTTTGTCCAGGTTTGGGAACCTCTAGTTCCATGGGAAGCTGAGCTTGGGAGCAGCAATCCCACTGGGAGAAATGGCACTGACTAAGGCTAAATCGACTATTATATATAGAAATGTAATATTGTCAGAATGTTCCCTCGCTCTCTCTCCATTTCTGAGAAATATAATGACTCATTTCACAAATTATACAGCATGTTTCCATATTTATGTAACTTCTATTAAGAAGAAACTGGTAAGTTGCTTTTTATTTAGTTGCGCTTAGTTGTCTTTATTTAGGGACTATTATAGCCATTTGCTTTTTAACAAATGAGATGACAGGATCAGACTTATCTTTTAGAAAATAATTTTATGAACAAGGTTAGAAAAAGTATTATCGGTAAATATTAGGTACCCAGACACTCCTGCTGGGAGAAAGAAGACCCCAGTCCAGTTAGCTCACTGTAGGACACCCAGAGTCAGCCACCTGGGTCACTGTTGTACCGTCCAGCTTCCAGCAAAATACTTTGCAGAAACCACTGCAAAATACTCATGCCTTAGCAATGTCTTGGTGAACTACTTCAGCTAGCAGTTCTAATTTCATTGCTAGAAACGCCCTCACATTCATGTGCACCATTCACTTCTTTTTCTTACAACATTTTCCTTACTCTGCACATAGACACCAGCTAAAAACCTCAGCTACCTACACAGATTACAGAAAAGAATGTGACTCTTAAGTAGACAGATTTCCTAGGAAACTAGTCATATGAACATCCAATCCCTTCAGAAACAACAAACACAAATAAATAAATAACAGAAATTAACTATCCTTGCACAAAAATTCCACAGTAGAGGTACTGCATTGTGAAAACACAACCTAGGAGAATCAGAATGGGCTAATGCTGACTTTCAATATCAGCTGGGAAACAATGGGGATAAACTGACAAGCAAAACTGCTGCCTCTGTCCACAGTCTCTCTCCAGCCACTACTGCATCCATTCATTTTCTGCCACGATGACAGCGTCCCTCCTAATGTTTGCTTTGCCACCTTTATTTTTCCCAATCAGCTGGAGCAATCCTCTTTCAAAGAAAGTAAGAACAAATGCCTGATTAGGAAAACACAAAGAATGCTTCCTTGGTCTAGATAGACATGTGCCGTCATCAGCTCTGACAGCAGCCTTAGAAAAGGAGGCGCTAGAATGATTTCTTTCCATTCTCAGAGAGAGAGAAAGAACGAGGGTGTGGAGGAGAAGGGGAAGGTACAATTATAATTATAATGCATATTGGGGAGGCTTCCTCAAATAAATGAGGTAGCAAAAAAGATCACCATTGTGCTTGAACACAGTGGATTTCCAGTGTGTTTATAGCACAGAAGAAATAAACATGAGGAACCGCAAGTAAACAAAACTGCAAATGTCATTCGGTCCTGAGGGGTGCCGCACCCCGCCCGCACGTGGAGAGAATCGGTAATCACGTTTTCCCGCAGCCTGTGGTTAACAAATCAGATGGCAGCCCCGGGCTCCCTAGGTATCACGGTGTGCTAAAAATAACCGCCTCGCCTCCTTATGTAACCCGGAGGCAATCTCATTCCGTTTCTAAATTTAGAGCCCTCAGCAAAGGCCAGTCTGGTGGGGAAGTGGTTGGTGGTGCCAGTTAGCAGAATGACTCATAGAGCTCAGCTAATAAAAATTAAATTTATCTCTCTCCGGAATAATATATGAAGTGATACAGGTATGGGAAGCATTTCTAAGAGCCCCAAATAAGATAAAATAAGCTCCCTTATTGCAATCAGGGAGGGAGAGGATGGCTGAAATTATCTTGTATTAGAACCAAAAATCATATTATGTTTATCTGGTAATCTTATGAAGAGGCATTCTGAAAGCATCAGCTTGCAGCCACTGCTGCGGACTGTTTATACATCTGGGTCAGCAACTGGGTTCGCGTGACAATTTCTGAAGCAAAAACAAGATTTACAGACTTTGAAGTTTTCCATTAAACAGACACCCACTCTCCTTCTCTGACCCTTTCCTGCTGTTCATCTGCTGTATCAGTTCTAAAAGCAAGTTCACAACAGAACCACACACAGGGACAGCACATTACAAAAACATTTCTCCCTCATAATATACTAGGCTGGTTAAGTAATAAAATCAGCTTTGTTTCTAGTCTCTCACCACAAATTATTATTTAGCCTGGTCAAGCTTCCATTTATTCAGCCTGCACATCACCAGGAAATTCTAGTGGCCAGAACTGTTCTGCAGTAATGTTCCACAATAACAAAAGCTCACAGTGGTGGCTGAAGTGTTACATATTCCCAAGCAGTTTCAGAATTATGACAGGACAGTTTTCTGGTTGCAAAGAAATATATTAAGGAACTTTGAAAACTGCTTGTCTGTAGATGAATGAGAGGGATTTTCCATGGGCATCAGGGTTTGAAAACCTGGGTTCAAGACCAGACTCACTCGCAGTTCACTTTGGGATAATTTATTTAAACTTTCTGAGCTCCAAAAGTCCTCACCAGTAAAATGGAGCTAGTAATACTAGCAAAGTATCATAAATCAAATGAGATAATATATGCAAGAGTACTTTGGAAATTCTAAACTCTATAAAATTGTTCAGTTTTGGTTTTTTATGCACTAAAGCCTACATAGAATATAAAATTTTATCAGCATAACCCTTTCAATAACCATTCCAGAGAAATACAAATTCATTGTACTTTATGCATTTGTTCATAACAAACTTGGAGATGTGTCCAGAATAGAAGAAGACATTTGTCAAATTCATAACTTGTACTTTTGTTTAAACATCTATTCCCAAAGCTAATGATTTATTTAAATATAAGCATCTTCCCCAAGTACAGCCTATAGGGAAATGAGAAAAGAAGAAAACACAATAGTAACAACTAACACTTAATATTGTCCTTACATTATTCCAAGCTACTGCTCTGCACTGTTCTAAGTACGTTATGAAGAGCAATGCACTTAATCCTCCTAACAACCCTCTGAATTGTTGTTGTTTAGTCGCTCAGTCATGTCTGACTCTTTGTGACCCCATGGACTGTAGCACACCAGGATTCCCTGTCCTTCACCATCTCCCTGAGCTTGCTCAAACTGATATCCATTGAGTCAGTGATGCCATCCAAACATCTTGTTCTCTGTCATCCCCTTCTCCTCCTGCCTTCAATCTTTCCCAGCATCAGGGTCTTTTCTAATGAGCCAGCTCTTCACATCAGGTGGCCAAAGTATTGGAGCTTCAGCTTCAGCATCAGTCCTTCCAATGAACACCCAGGACTGATCTCCTTTAGGATGAACTGGTTGGATCTCCTTGCAGTCCAAGGGACTCTCAAGAGTCTTCTCCAACACCACAGTTCAAAAGCATCAATTCTTTGGCACTCAGCCTTCTTTATGGTCCAACTCTCACATCCATACATGACTACTGGAAAAACCATAGCTTTGACTAGATTTGGCAAAGCAATGTCTCTGCTTTTAATATGCTTTCTAGGTTTGTCAAAGTTTTTCTTCCAAGGAGTAAGTGTCTTTTAATTTCATGGCTGCAGTCACCATCTGCGGTGATTTTGGAGTCCAAAAATAAAGTCTGTCACTGTTTCCATTGTTCCTACCCTCTAAGTAGGTACTATTATTGGTTTAATTTTATTGGTGGGGAAACTGAGGTGCTGAGAGGTTAAAAATAACTTTTAACTTTTCTGAGGTTGCTCAGCATCTGAATGACAACTAAGAGTCCAAAAATCAGAGTTAAGACCTTGAGTGTGGGTGTTTAACCACTTGGCACATTGCCTGGACCTGGAATCCTCTTTTTCTCACAGTGAGGATGCAGCTTGCTGACCCTGAGTTTGATTCAAGATTCAAGAGGGTCCCAGATACTTGTCAGTATTTCCTGTTAATGGTATAGAGACACTGCCTGTGGAACTTCTTCCTCAAGGTTCACTTTAGCCAATGATAATATATGTAGTCATAACACAAAATGAAGCTCTCCCAGGCCAGCAAGACCAAACCTTTTCTTAGGATCAAAAGTAGGATGCTCTGCTGGAGTCTCCTTTCTATACATCCAGTCCTCTCTCTTCTGTGAAGTTTCCCATCCTTGATGAAATAAATCAGGAATTTACAGTGTAGTGAGTGCAAGGCTTTCCACCATTCCAGAGCTGAGAAGGAACTCATCACAATAAAGCCATCCTGCACGTTCCAAGTGTGTTTCTGACTCCAGAACATCTAAAGTTCACAATGAAGAGCCAGTGTGACTAAAGTACTGAAAACACTAGATAACAAAACTAACCTGGGGACTGAGTTCTGTCACATCTCCATCACTAGTAAGGAGGGGTGAGAACTTTGTTGGATCATTAATCTCAGAGCTCCTCTGTCACCATGTGCAAAATGCCCATTGGAGAACTCTGAAGCTTTTTATATAAAATTCCACTGCTCTAAAGACACAGACTTGACTTAAGCCAACAAAGAAGCTGAAAAATAGAAATGTACACATAAGAACAAATGTGAGTGACTATAATGGACTCTCTGGTTGGGTTTTAGAGCTATGTTTGCCTCCAGGGCTCAAACTTTTCCAGGGAGTTTCTTTCCCAAGCGAAATTCCTCAAATTACTTGGACCCTAAAGACAAATAGGACTCTAAAATCCAACCAGAAAGCCCATTACATTCATCTCCTACCCTCAGGGGAGTCTGCCAATGTGATAATGAACATTTGCAAAATGTTAGCCTAACTATTTCCAATAGCCAAGACATGGAAGCAACCTAACTGTCCATCGACAGATGAATGCATAAAGAAGATGTGATATATACAGACAATGGAATATTACTCAGCCATCAAAAAGAATGAAATAATGGCATTTGCATTGACATAAATGGACCCAGGGATGATCATAATAAGTGGAGTCAGACTGTCAGACTCAGAAAGACAAACATCATATGGCATCACTTATATGTGGAATCTAATATATGACAGAAATGAACTTATTTACAAAACAGAAATAGACTCACAGACAGAGAAAACAGGCTTATGGTTACCAAAGAGGAAAGGAGGTGGGGGGCATAAATTAGGAGTTTGGGGTTAACAGATACAAACTATTATATACAAAATAGATAAATGACTAGATTCTATTATATAGCATAGAAGCTATATTCAATATCCTTTAATAAGCAATAAAAGAAAAGAATATGAAAAAGACCATGTATATATGTGCATAACTGAATCACTTTGCTTTATACCAGAAGCTAACACAACATTGCAAATCAACTATACATCAATTTTTAAAAATGTGAGCCAATCCTAACATACAATACTCTATCAGCTACATCCTTTAAAATTTCAGTCAAGCCAAAGCAATCTTGAGAAAGAAAAACAGCTGGAGAAATCAGGCTCCCTGACTTGAGATTATACTACAAAACTACAGTAATCAAGACAGTATGGTATTGGAACAAAACAAAAATATAAATCAACAGAACAGGACAGAAAGCCCAGAGGTAAAGCCACCTGCCTATGGTCACCTAATCTATGACAAAGGAAGCAAGAATATACAATGAAGAAAAGATAGTCACTTCAATAAGTGGTGCTGGGAAAACTGGACAGTTACATATAAAAGAATGAAATTAAAACATTACTTAATACCGTACACAAAATAAAATCAAAATAGACTAAAGACCTAAATGCAATGCCAGATACTATAAAATTCTTAGAGGAAAACATAGGCAGAACACTCTTTGACATAAATCACAGCAGGATCTTTTTTGACCCACCTCATAAGGTAATGAAAATAAAAATAAGCAAATGGGACTTAATTAACCCTAAAAGTTTTTACACAGCAAAGGAAATCATGAACAAGACGAAAAGACAACCCTCAGAATGGGAGAATATATTTGCAAACAAACCAGCTGACAAAGGATTAATCTCCAAAATAAACAGCTCATGCAGCTTAATATTAAAAAGAAAAAATCCAATCAAAAAATGGGCTGCTGCTGCTGCTAAGTCGCATCAGTCGTGTCCGACTCCGTGCGACCCCATAGATGGCAGCCCACCAGGCTCCCCATCCCTGGGATTCTCCAGGCAAGAACACTGGAGTGGGTTGCCATTTCCTTCTCCAATGCATGAAAGTGAAAAGTGAAAGTGAAGTTGCTCAGTTGTGTCCAGCTCCTAGCGACCCCATGGACTGCAGCCCACCAGGCTCCTCCATCCATGGGATTCTCCAGGCAAGAGTACTGGAGTGGGGTGCCATTGCAGAAGACTTAAATAGACATTTCTTCAAAGACATACAGATGACCAACAAACATATGCAAAAGTTCTCAACATCACTAATTATTAGAGAAAGGCAAATCAAAACTACAATGAAGTATCATCTCACACTGGTCAGAATAGCCATCATCAAAAAATCTACAAATAATAAATGCTGGAGTGGGTGTTGAGAAAAGGGAACCCTATTACACTGGTGGTGGCTAAATTGATGTAGTCACTAGGGAGAACAGTACAGAGATTCCTTAAAAAAACTAAAATCAGAATTACAATATGACCGTGCAATCCCACTCCTAGGCATATTCCCTGAGAAAACCATAATTCAAAAAGATACATGCACCCCAATGTTGACTGCAGCACTATTTACAATAGCCAGGACAAGGAAGTAACCTAAATGTCCATCAACTGAGGAATGGATAAAGAAGATGTGGGACACATATACAATGGAATATTACTTATCCATAAAAAGGAAAGAAATTATGTCACTTGCAGACACGTGGATGGACTGAGAGATTGTCATACAGAGTGAAGCAAATCAGAAAGAGAAAAACAAATATTGTATATTAATGTAGATATGTGGAATACAAAAAAAAAAAAGGGTATAGATGGTCTCATTTGCAAAACAGAAATAGAGGTACAGATGTAGAGAACAAACACATGGACACCAAGTGGGGATAAGGAGGATGGGATGAACTGGAAGATCGGCATTAATATATATACACCACTATGTTTAAAACAAGTAACTATTGAGAACCTACTGTGTAACACAGGAAACTCTATTCAGTACTCTGTGGTGACCTGAATGGGAAAGAAATCCCAAAAAGAAGAGAGATATATCTATTCATATATAAATATATATGGCTGATTCACTTTGCTGTATAGCAACAACACTGTAAAGCAACTATAGTCCAATAAAAAAATTAAAAAATAAAATTTCAGCCAGAAGCATAGAAGCTACCCACCTAGTAAGCTAGACATGGAGGGCTTGGCAAGCATTAATGCTTGAGAGAAAGGGAAATGTAATGGAGAGCCAATGACTGAAGCACCAGAAAGAAATAGTGCTGTGGTCACTAAATTCAGAGTAAACAATTTTAAAGGAGGTACACATACACACACACACACACACAGAATATTCTCTTATCTCTTGTAATTAGCATATAGCTAATTCAACTACACCAAAAACAGGAAATTACAAAGAAGAAAAAAAAAAAAAAAAAGACCCTGAGCAACCAAAATAGATTCTGCCAAATACATGCATAAAGCTCATACATTTTACTCATAGAAAAGAGCCTCATTCAGGTCCTCATTCAGAAACTATGTATTCTAACTTGACACTGCTGTTCCAACAAACTTAGTTACCTGGTTGTCACATTAAAAAAAGAGAGAGAGAGAAGAACAGCTGTAAGTTTGAAGGGGAGACTGGTCGAAAGAGACATACTGACTGGGATAATAAGGAGAGAAAAGACACAGCAACTTAAAAAGGGAAATCCAAGGTAGTAATCAAAAGATACAGTAATGGCAGGCCATTTAAGGGATGGAAGCCCCTTGATTCCATCAGTAGGGCCTGAAGACTCAGCACTACCATGGCTAGTCACGATGATCCTAACTCATCCAAAACATTTGAACCATGTTCAGAATTCTTGAGTAAAGAAATAAAAAAGGATAGAAATGCTTTATTAAAAATTTCCATTGAACAATTAACATAAAATGTTGACATGCATACAATCTTCCTCTAAATGGAAAATTTCTTTCACTGGACCATATCATTTCCTTAAAATGTCAGTACATTTTTTGCAATGCACCACAGGAAGAACTTGCAGCAACAGCATGCAAATTAAGACAGCCAGAAAAGATACAGAAATAGGTTTTAGGGTATGCTCTCTAGGCAAGGTTAATGGAGAGGCTGAATGTGATTAGGAAGGTCATAAATGATGAGACAGGAGAAGGGAGAACATTTGCAGTTGGCAAGACATTATCATTTTAGATACAAAAGCCCTGAAGTGATGAGAACATTATCAAAGCTCTGAGATCATAATCAAAATCCTTATCAAATCTAAAGAGATGCTATCTGTGAAATTTAAATCCCTGCACCTATTTGCTTGTGAATTCTTGAGACTGCAGCACCAACACCTAGGTTCTCAAAGGATGCTTAAAAGTCTCTGGAAGATAGCAATCTTCTACAAAATTCCCAGTTCCATGCTGTTTCTGTGTGAAGAATTCCCACGTGGGATGCTTGCTGTTATACCAGCACCTTTAAAGGTAGGGGAGCAAATGAAACAGCCAGCAGAGTTTTGGGGTGTGGAACTTGGCTGAACGAATCTCCTTACTTCACACTTCAAGCTGGCTGAGAGGCACTGGGCAATGTGCTGCTTATTTTGTGCCACCAGGGCTGGGAAACTCAACAAATCCTAATATATACAAACATTTAGCTGAGTCCACAGTATAACTGCTCTTTATTTCCTCCTAGAGGTGCAGAATATTGATTCAACTGCTATCCTTGGGCAGAGTGACAGAATTAAGATTTCATCTATTTGCCTTTGTACAGAAATCCTTTCCATCCAATGGGGCATGAAGGAATGACCTACACAAGCGGGACCTGGTATATTTATCTTTCTTTCTCAGATATTTGTATTTTCCCTATATATGTGTATAGATACACTATAGCTTCCCTCATGACTACACTGAACTGAAAGAAGTTGGAAAGGTGATGGAAAATCCCCTTACAGAAATCCCTACTGTCACACAGCATCTCTTACTGAGTTGTTCACTCCTCTAACTGCCTAGAAAATGGCCTCTTCCAGTGAACAAAATGGCATCTCAAGTTGCTTGAGATGTCTAATGCACCTCCTTCTATCAGGCAATCTGTTCTCTTTTCATATGTAGCATTGGCCTATTATCCTTAATTCCATGCTCACATGGTTTGTTATCTAGGCAACAATATTCCTGGATCACAGATTGGTCAAGTCAAAATTTCCATCCATCTCTGTGAATCAAATGGAGGGCTTAATATGATCAAATATACCAAAAGTGACTTTCAAATAGTTATAAAAGGAAATTGGTAAAAATAGCTAGAATCTCAGTGCTCAAAAGGAAGGCTGACATGTGCGATGAGGTGCTTATGCAGTTGTCAAGGCTTACTGAGAAGATTTCCACAGGCCAGCTGACTCTCTCCAATTCAAGTGCAACCAAGAAGGTGCTAGTAGTTGTCTGGGGACTTTGTTCGGTTCCTTATAGAAAAATGTATGAGGTTCTATCCATTTGGGATCTCCCCAAAACAGATCCTGAGTCAAGGATTTGGGTATGAGTAGTTTATTTGGGAGAGGATCCCAGGCAGGCAGAAAAGGGAAAGAAGCCAGCAAGAGACAAATGGACTAGTCAATGCTATGGGAAATTGGGGCACAATCCCACTGGAAACCTTCTAGAAATAGTATGGAACACAATTCAGAATCTTGTGAATGACAGCAAGGTTATCCCCCTAACCCTATGCTGTCATGGTTGAGGGTCACTCCCATGCATGAACTCCTAGGCACTTTCAGCCATTTTCCTAACTTCTCCATGCTTCAGTTTCCTCTTCTATAAAATAATTCCTACACGGGGATGGCTGTGAGAGTTAAATGAGATGATCTTTATAACATGCTTATAATGCCTAGCACACCCTAAGCCATCACTGAATGAGGAGTTCGGGGAAGAGGAGGGCTTGAGTGGGTTTGTAGACTAAAGGTATGGAGATGATGAAAAGTGAGATATTTTAAGAAGTTGGAAAATGACAACAAGAGGGAGAGAAAGGGGATGAAGTCAGAAATCAATAGCATTACACTCACCAGGTAGTTCTGTTTAAAACTCTCTAATAACAATTATTCTATTGTTTTATAATTAGCTGTTTATGGGAATTCCCTAGTGGTTCAGTAATTTGGTCTCGGCACTTTCACTGCTGGGGTCCAGGTTCAATTCCTGGTTGGGGAACTAAGATCCAACATGCTGTGCCATACAGAAAAAAAAAATGTTTATGGGTCTATATTCCTTCATCAGACTCAAGTCCTCCATGAACCTATACTTCTTGAGTGCAACCTATGTGTTAGACACTGTTCTAAGTGCTGAAGCAGTGAACCAAGTGTCCTCACAGAGCTTACGATGGAGTAGGGGGAAGACAGGCATACGTAAAGACATACGTAAGAGGAAAGGCAGCCATGAGAGCAGGAAAAAAAGAGGATTATGGCAGCAGAGTGGAGGGGAAGGATGATCAGGGAAGGCTTTGCTGATAATCTGACATTTGAGCAGAAACCTGATGAAAATGGAGGAAGGGGTGATGTAGATATCCTGGAAGGAGCATTTTAGATAGAGGGAAAAGCAAAAATAAAAGCCAGGAAGCAGCATTGAAGAGTCTGCGGACAAGAGTGGAGGTCACTAGGGTGGCCAGGGGGCTGGACTGCAGAGAGCAAGGGGGAGCTGTCTGAGCTGAGGTCCAAGAGGGAGCAGGAGGGTGAGGTCACTTAATGCGGGGCTGGGGGTTGGGGAGGAAGTAGGGTGGGAGGGGATCTTAAAGTCCAGCGCACAAAACAACTGCAAGGGGTGCTTTGAAAACTCATGGATTCCAGGCTGCATTGCAAACAAGTTTAATCTGAACCTGAGTGCAGAACCCAGACACCAGATCCCCAGGTGACTGATGTATAGCAAAAGAAAACCACGGACCTAGGTCTTTGAAGGCCATTTTACAAACCCTGGATTTTACTCTGAGAAGGAAAGCCACTGGAGGGTTTTGAGCAGACAAAGAACATGATTTATATTTTCAAAGGCTCAGTCTGGCTGCCTTATGGAGAACAGACCAGAGGGGAACAAGAAGTGACACAGCTAGACTGGTCCAGAGGCAAAACACTGTCTTAATGATTGTTTTGGATTTCCAGCACCCAAGACGTCAAATTACAGACGTCAAATTAATATCCCAAAGGCATTCTCTCTGCCTGAAACCTCTTCCTCCAGATATGTGCATGGTTTATCACCATAGTTCCTTCATAGGGTTGCCACATAAAAGTTCAGGATGACCAGTAACATTTTTAATTATGGATAAACAATGAATAATTTGCAGTACTGCATAAGACACACTATACTAAAAAATTATTGTTTATCTGGAATTCAAATTTAACTGGACACTCTGTTATTTTGTTATATCTGGCAACCCTACCTTTAGCACTTATTTAGCCAAGGCTCTCCCTGAGTATCCAATATAAAAACTGAAGCACTCTCCCTCTGTAGTATGGATGACACTACAGGTAAGTTTTCTGGAGGAGGAAAAGAAGTTTAGAAAGCTCAGTTCTGATTTTTTCCCCCTCAGGGCATAGAAGCTGAGGTTATCTGCTAAGGTTGTGAGTGGCAGAGTTGGGCAGAAGATTCAAGGAGAGAAACAAATGTTTAGAAACACAGCAGTGAGATGGGAAAGTGAGTGCACAGTAGAAAGCAAAGAAAGCAAAGAGTAAGAAGGACCTAGCTGAGACTGACAAGCATAATGTGTCATAATGTTACAACTAGGTAGACTTGCAGTTATCTCCAATGGGGCTTAGAGGCCTAGGATTATGAAAAAAAACACACATAAAGGAGTGTGAGCAAAGGACCAAGCTTTGAGAGAGCAAGGATTTTGTTTTTCATCTTTGTCTCTGCTGTGTATTGTACTAATGTCTCATCAAATATTTGTTGGAAAAATGAATACATAAGTTTTTTTTTAAGAGAAAGAAATGAAAGGAAGGAAGGAAAGAAAAAGGAATAGAGGGAGGAAGGAAGGGGAAGTTCTGTTTGAAAGCATCAGAGATGCTAAGGTAAACAAAATTCTAAAAAGGGGAAGCTGCAGAGAACTGAGCTGGTATTCTGCATGTGCTGATTTGAGGGCAACTGGCAATTCTAGCCAAGGGACAATAGTCTGAGAATATAGGCTTTTCCCAGAGAAACGACTTCTACTAAAAGGCAGAGAAACAATCAGAGTTTTGATGGCCTAGGATCCCAACGAGAAGGAAGGGATAGAGATCTAAGTCACACACTTTCTCAATTTTCCCCTCAAAATATCTGCTGAATTTTGAAGAAGTACAAGACAGGAGTCAAGAAGCCAAGCAAAAACCCTCTAAAAAGCAACTGTACTTCACAGTTTTTTTTTTATGAGGAGAAAACTAAGAGCCTGGTATCAAAGACAGAAGAGGTGCCGTAAAGGATACTTCTGGTTCTCAGTTAGAACCCTTGGGGGGACTATACTGGAGGGGCACGAAGCAAACAACTAGTAGACATGAGAAAAGGCAACCCAATCTGGGATCTTTTTATCTGATTAAATTAAGATAATCAGTTCCCACTCCAGCCCACTCCCATCTGCCTAGAAGAGAAAAAGATAAAACCTCTCTGGGGGGGAAATGACATCATCTAATCCCTTTACAACTTGTCATACAATATCTGACATTTAATCAAACACTATCAGAAGACACCCCAAATCAAGAGGGAAATGGATAATATTCATTGATACCCACAGATTATCCAGATTTTAGAATTCTCAAGCAAGAACTTTGACACATCTAAGATTAGTATCTTTCAGAAAAAAATCAGAAAAGAGACAGAACAGATGAAAAGATGCAAAATATCATCAGAGAAATGGCACCTCTAAAAAGGAATCAAATGGAAATCCTAAAACTTAAAAATACAGTATTTGAAATTAAGAACTAAATAATTGCATTTAGCAAGAGTTAAGACATAGCAAAAAAGAGGATTCATAAATTGGAGGACAAGTCAATAGAAAATATATAAACTGAAACACAGAAAGAAGAAAAGAACAGAAAACACTAAAGGAATATAAGACACGTATGGAAAAAGTAAAATAGCTAACATATGGTTGCAGAGAAAAGGAAAGACAGAATGGGGCAGAAACAATATTTGAAAAGGTAATGTCTCAGAATTTTCCCAATTGCTGAAAAGCACCAACCCACAGATTCAAGAAACTTCATATACCCCAGAGAAGAGAAACACTAAGAAAAAAACAAAGCCAGGCACATAATAGAAAAACTTGTAAAAATCAAAGATAAAGAGAAAACCTTAAAATCAGAGGTTAAGGTAAAACATTAAGATCTATAGCTAGCTTCTTTAAAGAAGTGATGGAACCCAGAAGGCAATGGAAGCGACATTTTTAAAGTAGTGAAAGGAAATAACTGCCAACCCAGAACTCTATATGCAGTAAAATATTCCTCAAAAAATGTAAGTGAAATAAAGATGTCTTAGAGCAAACACTGAGAGAATTCATCACCAGCAGGCCTGCAATATGAGAATACTAAAAATACTTTTTCTGAAAGGAAGAAAATAACCTCAGAGAGAAACATGGAAACACAGAAAGGAATGAAGAACAACAAAGAGGTAAATATGAAGGCAAATAAATGATTACTAAATATATAAAATGACAGAAAGATTTTCTTGTGGAGTTTAAAATGTATAATTAAATTACATGACAGTAATATCTCAAAAGGCAGAAAAGGGAGAGATAAAGTTCAATTCCTCTAAGATCTAGCATTGTCAGAGAAGTAGAAGTAAAAACTTATGTTAAACTAATAAATCAAAGCATGCCATAGTCTCTAGAGAAACCATTACAAGAATAGCAAAAAGATATATAACTAACAAGATAATCAAGGGGAGAAACTGAGTGATAGAAAAATACTGATTGCCTGAAGGAAGTTAAGAAAGGAGAGAAAAAGGATCATAGAATAGGTAGATCAATCAGAAACCATATAATAATATGGGAGAATATAAATTCAAACATTCCAGCAATTGTATTCAATGTAATTGGTCTTAGAGGATGAAAAAATCAAATATCAAGTATATGCCTGTAAGAGGAACATACTGAATATAAGGACATATAAAGTTTGAAATTATAATTATTTTTAAAAGATATACTATGCATAAAAAAAGAAAGTTAGTTCTGCCATACTAATATCAGAAAGATAGATTTTAAAGCAAAAAGCAATATTTGAGATTAAGAAAGATATTTTTTACAATAAAGGAAGAAAGAGTTTAATGAACCAGGAACATATTAAAAGTTTATAGACATATGAACCCAAAACACAGCTTCAAAATATGTCAACTAAAAATTGACAGAACTAAAAGCAGAAGTAGATAGATCTATTATCATATTATGAGAATTAAATGTATTAGCCCATTTAAGTAATATTTTACTTTAAAGTATTTTCTCAAACTATTCTTTTTCTTTCACTCTAATATACATATGCTACTGGAGATTAGTGGAGAATAACTCCAGAAAGAATGAAGGGATGGAGCCAAAGCAAAAGCAATACCCAGTTGTGGATGTGACTGGTGATAAAAGCAAGGTCCGATGCTATAAAGAGCAATATTGTAATGTTAGGTCCATGAATCAAGGCAAATTGGAAGTGGTCAAACAGGAGATGGCAAGAGTGAACGTTGACATTCTAGGAATCAGCGAACTAAAATGGACTGGAATGGGTGAATTTAACTCAGATGACCATTATATCTACTACTGTGGGCAAGAATCCCTTAGAAGAAATGGAGTAGCCATCATAGTCAACAAAAGAATTCGAAATGCAGTACTTGGATGCAATATCAAAAACGACAGAATGATCTCTGTTCATTTCCAAGGCAAACCATTCAATATCATCATAATCCAAGCTTATGCCCCAACCAGTAACGCTGAAAAAGTTGAAGTTGAACGGTTGTATGAGACCTACAAGACCTTTTAGAACTAACACCCAAAAAAGATGTCCTTTTCCTTATCGGGGACTGGAATGCAAAAGTAGAAAGTCAAGAAATACCTGGAGTAACAGGCAAATTTGGCCTTGGAGTACGGAATGAAGCAGGGCAAAGGCTAACAGAGTTTTGCCAAGAGAACACACTGGTCATAGCAAACACCCTCTTCCAACAACACAAGAGAAGACTCTACACATGGACATCACCAGATGGTCAACACTGAAATCAGATTGATTATATTCTTTGCAGTCAAAGATGGAGAAGCTCTATACAGTCAGCAAAAACAAGACCGGGAGCTGTCTGTGGCTCAGATCATGAACTCCTTATTGCCAAATTCAAACGTAAATTGAAGAAAGTAGGGAAAACCACTAGACCATTCAGGTATGACCTAAATCAAATCCCTTATGATTATACAGTGGAAGTGAGAAATAGATTTAAGGGACTAGATCTGATAGAGTGCCTGATGAACTATGGACAGAGGTTCGTGACATTGTACAGGAGACAGGGATCAAGACTTTCCCCATGGAAAAGAAATGCAAAAAAGCAAAAGGGGTGTCTGAGGAGGCCTTACAAATAGCTGTGAAAAGAAGAGAAGTGAAAAGCAAAGGAGAAAAGGGAAGATATAAGCATCTGGATGTAGAGTTTCAAAGAATAGCAAGGAGAGATAAAAAGCCTTCCTCAGCGATCAATTGCAAAGAAGTAGAGGAAAACAACAGAATGGGAAAGACTAGAGATCTCTTCAAGAAAATTAGAGATATCAAGGGAACATTTCATGCAAAGATGAGCTCGATAAAGGACAGAAATGGTATGGATCTAACAGAAGCAGAAGATATTAAGAAAAGGTGGCAAGAATACACAGAAGAACTGTACAAAAAAGAGTTTCACAACACAGATAATCACGATGGTGTGATCACTGACCTAGAGCCAGACATCCTGGAATGTGAAGTCAAGTGGGCCTTAGGAAGCATCACACGAACAAAGCTAGTGGAGGTGATGGAATTCCAGCTGAGCTATTTCAAATCCTGAAAGATGATGCTGTGAAAGTGCTGCACTCAATATGCCAGCAAATTTGGAAAACTCAGCAGTGGCCACAGGACTGGAAAAGGTCAGTTTTCATTCCAATCCCAAATAAAGGCAATGCCAAAGAATGCTCAAACTACCACACAATTGCACTCATCTCACACGCTAGTAAAGTAATGCTCAAAATTCTCCAAGCCAGACTTCAGCAATACGTGAGCCATGAACTTCCAGATGTTCAAGCTGGTTTTAGAAAAGGCAGAGGAGCCAGAGATCAAATTGCCAACATCTGCTGGATCATTGAAAAACCAAGAAAGTTCCAGAAAAACCTCTATTTCTGCTTTATTGACTATGCCAAAGCCTTTGACTGTGTGGATCACAATAAAGTGTGGAAAATGCTGAAAGATATGGGAATACCAGACCACCTGACCTGCCTCTTGAGAAACCTGTATGCAGGTCAGGAAGCAACAGTTAGAACTGGACATGGAACAACAGACTGGTTCCAAATAGGAAAAGGAGTATGTCAAGGCTGTATATTGTCACCCTGCTTATTTGACTTATATGCAGAGTACATCATGAGAAACGCTGGGCGGGAAGAAGCACAAGCTGGAATCAAGATTGCTGGGAGAAATATCAATAACCTCAGATATGCAGATGACACCACCCTTATGGCAGAAAGTTAAGAAGAACTAAAAAGCCTCTTAATGAAAGTGAAAAAGGAGAGTGAAAAAGTTGGCTTAAAGCTCAACATTCAGAAAACAAAGATCATGGCATCTGGTCCCATCACTTCATGGGAAATAGATGGGGAAACAGTGGAAACAGTGTCAGACTTTATTTTTGGGGGGGCTCCAAAATCACTGCAGATGGTGACTGTAGCCATGAAATTAAAAGGCGCTTACTCCTTGGAAGGAAAGTTATGATCAACCTAGATAGCATATTGAAAAGCATAGATATTACCTTGCCAACAAAGATCCGTCTAGTCAAGGCTATGGTTTTTCCAGTGGTCATGTATGGATGTGGAGAAGGCAATGGCACCCCACTCCAGTATTCTTGCCTGGAAAATCCCATGGACAGAGGACCCTGGTGGGCCGCAGTCCATGGGGTCGCTAAGAGTCGGACACGACTGAGCGACTTCACTTTCCCTTTTCACTTTCATGCATTGGAGAAGGAAATGGCAACCCATTCCAGTGTTCTTGCCTGGAGAATCCCAGGGACGGGGGAGCCTGGTGGGCTGCCATCTATGGGGTCGCACAGAGTCGGACACGACTGAAGCGACTTAGCAGCAGCAGCAGCAGCAGCAGCAGCATGTATGGATGTGAGAGTTGGACTGTGAGGAAAGCTGAGTCCCGAAGAATTGATGCGTTTGAACTGTGGTGTTGGAGAAGACTCTTGAGAGTCCCTTGGACTGCAAGGAGATCCAACCAGTCCATCCTAAAGGAGATCAGTCCTGGGTGTTCATTGGAAGGATGGATGCTGAAGCTGAAACTCCAATACTTTGGCCACCTCATGTGAAGAGTTGACTCATTGGAAAAGACCCTGATGCTGGGAGGGATTGGGGGAAGGAGGAGAAGGGGATGACAGAGGATGAGATGGCTGGATGGCATCACCGACTCGATGGACATGAGTTTGAGTGACCTCTGGGAGTTGGTAATGGACAGGGAGGCCTGGCGTGCTGCGATTCATATGGTCGCAAAGAGTCAGACACAACTGAGCAACTGAACTGAACTGAACTGATGTACATATTACTTATATTCTGCCATCTCCTTTTTTTTTTGGCTGTGCTGTGCTGCATTTGACATCTTAGTTTCCCAATCAGGGATCAAACTTGCATCCCTGCAGTGGAGGCACAGAGCCCTAACCACTGGGTCACCAGAGATTTCCCTATTTTGACCTTTTTAATAGCTTTATACCAAATGGTACTGTTTTAAACTGAAAAATTAAATAACAGAAATACATTTAACAGTATGATGATAAATACTACTAAGTATGATACAATCAACTCAAATCAAGTCATAGAGTGAGGTGAAAAGGAAGTACACTAATTGTATCATTTCTCAAAGATTAATAGATAGTTTAATAGATTATTATCTATACTATTATCTATTATCAATAGATAGTTTAAAAGATTAATAGATAGTTTGCAGAAAAAGAGAGGAATAAAAGCATTAATGACATTATAAAGCTAACCACCAGGGCTTCCCTGTTTGTCCAGTGGTACAGAATCCACTTGCCAATGCAGGAGATACGGGTTGGATCCTTGGTCTGGCAAGACCCCATCTTCCCCACTTGCTGCAGGGCAACTAAGCCATATGCCACAAGTACTGAGCCTGTGCTCTAGAGCCTGGGAGTCACGACTACTGAGCCCTTGTCCTACAACTACTGAAGTCCACACGCTCTAGAGCCCATGCTCCACAACAAAAGAAGCCACTGCAATGAGAAGCCTGAGCACCATAACTAGAGAGTAGCTCCTGCTTGCTGCAACTAGAGAAAGCCTGTGCACAGCAACAAAGACCCAGCATAGCCAAAAATAAAGAAATAAATATATTTTTTTAAAAAGCTAGACACTGAAACAAATATATAAACATTTCATTTCTAATTATCAGAACAGTCACAAAAAAATAAAATAAAACAAAATAAAATTACCAAAAAGTAAAGGATTTTTTAAAGATATAAAAATAAGCAAAAATAAGATGGATGGACTTCTGCTTCTGATAATAACAGATCAGGTAATCTGGATACACTCTCCCACTAAGAACCACTAGAAAAATATAACAAAAGATTTTTTCAATCTGCCCAAAGGCCTCATAATGTTAACAAAGTAGAGAAGTATTACCTGGACAGGATCCAGGGGAGAATGGATACCCTGAGAAATGAAACCTGTGGGCAGAGTCTCTCTTCCTGGGACTGTTTGATGGTCCTGGAGGGCACGAGTTGGGGCTGAGAGCTAAGTAAGAATTCAGTCAACCTAGTGGAACTAAAGGAACAGACACTGGTATCTGGGAGCCACCAAGAAAGTCAGGGCAGGCAGGGGGGAATCAGTTATTGGGCCTTACTTAGGGTTGGGTCTTCAAAGGTCTGCACCCTAAAATTCGTGTGACCTGAAAGTACATGGGCTATGTTGGGAACTGCAGGTCATCTTTTAATCCCCTCAAGCCCTGAAATTGGACAGAGGTGATCAAAACTGCTAGTACCTCTGGGCATCTGGCAGAAACAAGTGGGAATCTTCTCTGGAAGAAAAGAGCATCATCTTGGGCATCAAATTATTTCTACAAACAATTTTTCAAATACAATGTCTAAAATGCAAACAAAAGTAGATAGGCCAGAGACAAGGCAACAGGAATTAAAAGCAGCAGGAAAAAATAAATAGAAAGAGAATAACAAGGGAGGATGCTAGAGTTCCCAAACACTTTAAATAAATATGCTCAGAGAATTCAACGACATAAAAAGCAATTGCAGCAGAGAAAAAGAAACTATACAAAAGAACCAAAGTCCTTCTCCCAGCATGAAACATCTACGTGTTAAGTCCAAAAACAAGTCGACATTCTTTGTAGCACTGGTATATAAAAATTTTGATTCACTTATTTAACAGGCATATATTGAGCTAGTTTTCTGTATAAGCCACCACTAGATGCTGAGGGAGATAGGAAGATTAAAAAACAAACAAACAAACAAACAAAAAAACATGGTACCCTGCTATCAAGGACTTAATAGCTTATGGCTAGATTTAGTTATCATACATGTTATTCTATTCAAAACAGCACTGATTGACAATGTCCTGAGGCTCTATTTTGTTTTTTTCCTAAGGTAAAGAAAAAGGAATATGTCTTAATGTTTAAATGGTCTGATCCTAAATGTATCTTGTAAGAAAGTTTCTAAAGATGGTTGGATAGGAGGCCATCATTATTGTGGTGTGTATGAGGGCTGATCACCTGAGTCTGGAATGGCGAGACATGTGCCACAATCATTCATACTCCACAGCACAGTGGCTTCCGTCTAAGTATTATGATCACTCAGGGCTTTGGGTCAGCACCATCCTTCAGCCCTCCTAAGAAGCACAAGAAACTTGGACCCATCTATATTTGAAACTCTATTGATTTTGGGGCTGCTGAAAGCAATATATTTCTTTTCAATTTCTTTAAAACAGGAAACTGCCCAGGCCTCCTAGAGAAAATAACCTATTCTCAATGCCGAGAGGACACTTGAATTAAAGTGTAAGTTACTTAACTTCCATGATAAATATCCTCATAGCAAATATGGCCTTGAAAAGTTTCCATTTGGAGCCTGGGAGGGAACAAAGTCATTTCTTAAAAGTGTGAACTTCTCTAAGGCAGAGTCATGAAAAAAGGGGATGAAAGCCAGTCTGTTGAAAGACAACACATCCTACCAATCCCCTTGATAAAAGGACAACAGGAATGTGGAGTATCAGTGTCCTCCTCTACCACTCCCCTGGTCCATATTCCTGAATAATCAGGTGCCCCAAGGGTATAACTCAGGCAACACCTCTTAGGTGGTCAGGTAGTTGTTGGGTACGTTACTATAGATGCATTCCACTTGTGGAGTCAATCCGTAACTATGGCTCCTAAATGTTTGCAATTCTAATGGTCTGGCTGATTGCATGTGGTCCTAACAATACATGCAAAGCAAAGCCAAAATGTTATCCAAGATCAGAACAAAACAACATTCTGTCCTAAAATAAAAGACATATGAGCAAAAAAATGGTGGCTTCATATTTAGATTGCCCAGGTAATTTTCTTACAACTTCTCTTCTGTTGATTAAAGAACCACAACCCTTGGTATGTCCACCATACTTAAACTGAAGGAAATTTTGTTCTGGATGATTTCAATGGCTTATGGTGCTATTTCCCAGGCCTTTCCATTTTCATGTAGAATGGTGACTAGAAACATCAGGTGGGTCCTACCTAGTACACATTGTTCTTGTAACAGTATTGGGGAGGAGGTTTCAATTCAGAATTTGCTAAGATGTTAAAAATTGAGTATTGAATTGACAGTACAGGATAAACTTAGCTTGGTTAATAGTTAATCATATTATATAAGTAAGCAACTATAACTATTGGATGTGAATAGTCACACAGAGGTTCAAAGGGATTCTGGTTTAACTGCCAATCCTTTCTCACTAGGATGGGCTTTCCTGGTGGCTCAGAGGGTAAAGCGTCTGCCTGCAATGCGGGAGACCTGAGTTTGATCCCTGGGTGGGGAAGATCCCCTGGAGAAGGAAATGGCAACCCATTCCAGTATTCTTGCCTGGAGAATCCCATGGACAGAGGAGCCTGGTAGGCTACAGTCCACAGAGTCTCAAAGAGTTGGACACGACTGAGCAACTTCACTACTTCCTTCCTTCCCATTTGCTTCTGCGATACAGTCCTCTCTCATCATGTTACTGGAGCACTGCCCACAAATATATTTCTGTACTGCCCAATGCTGGTCCAAACTGGCCCATGCCGAACTGGTCCTGCCCTTATGTCAGAGGTGATATATTTGAAAAGTAGTCTCAGTTTCCAAATGTTAACTTATCAAAGTTCAATATTGAAAATTCACACCCTCTGTCACATGCATTTCTAGGGCCCCATTTCTATCACTATTTGCTAGTGCACAGATCTGTCCAAGTGAAAGACATGAAGGTTATAACTATTCTGCAGTGTAAATGAGTCCTATAATACCTTCTGCCAAGTCCCTGGAAGACAGAGCCGCCTACAATGTGTCTGCAGGGGTTCTGTAGACCTATCTATCTTCAGATGGGAAAAGAAAAAGATTTGGCAAATTTGACCTAAAAGTAGGCTCTTGAGAAAAATGTTAAAAAGCCTTTGCCTGCCCCTTTTTCAAAGATGGATTATTTTGTAACCCATTACTCTTCTTTTTAAAATATTTGAATCTGATTTATTTTTTAACATATTAATACACTGACATTCATAGATCACATGCTCTCTACTTGCCATCTGGGGCATGCTTTTCTAGTTAATCTTGAGTGAAGTTCATATTTTACAACTATAAACCATGGTGGGGAGGGGGTTCTCTTCAAAAAATGTTCTAAAACATCACAGAATGTTCAAAACCACTTTCTTTACAAGAAATGACAGTGAAAAAAGGACATCCTAGATTTCTCCAAAGAGCCCACATTAAGGTAGAAGGCAATATTGATTTTACTTAAATCTCGAAAAATCAAGCACAAATATCACAGTAGGCAAAAAAATGCCTCCACCCCCAAAATGTCCATTTCCTGACCTCTAGAATCTCTGAATATGTTATGTTACATAGCAAGATGGAATTAAGGTTGTTAATCAGCTGACCTGACAACAAGGAGATCAGCTTGAATTATACAGCTGAGCCCAACATAATCACACAGGTCCTTAAATACAAAAGTGGAAGACAGAAGATCCGAAGCAGAGAGATGGCATCATCAGGAAGATTCAGTCAGCCATTTCTAGCTTTGAAGACGGAGGAAGAGGTTACAAGCCAAGGAATGCATGTAGCTTTGAAATTTAGAAAAACTGAGGAAATGGATTCTTCCCTGGTGCCTCCATCAGGAATTCAGACTTTTTTGTTTAAAGCCAAAAAATTTGTGGTAGTTTGTTATAGCTGCAAATTAAAACAAGTGTTGAGATGCTTTGTGGCACTCTGGACTTCCTTGAGGCTGCCAGTCACTTTAAGAAGAGCTGGCATGGAAGACAGTATTTGTCAGTAGTCATGCATCTTCTAAATAATTCCCATGTTTCTCAGCATACTACCATGGCCAGCCAGTCTTCCCCTATCATAAGATATTAAATGATTTGCCCCCAACACAGATTGCTGGGCTCACCCCTGGAGTTTCTGATCTGGGGTGATGACTGAAATTTTGCATTTCTAACAAACTCCAAAGCAAAGCTGATGATACTGATCAGAGGATCACACTTTGAGATCCACTAGTCTAGTGGACTAGAAAAGCATGTAAACAAACAAAATACAGTGTGATAAGATGATGTAATCGTACAAAAGGTACAGTAATCACAGTGTAGAAACATCAAAATCATGCACTTGGTTGGAGAAAGGTTTTAGAAAGAAGTGATGTTTCTGTTGAAGCTTGAAGAATGTAATTTAAAACAGAAATGACAAGGAAAAGTGGATGGGGAGAAAATAAGTAAAGAAATATCTGGCAGAGAGAAATGTGTATGAGAAGACATGCAGGAGGGAACTTTTCTTTTTTTACAACTGGAGAAAGGGATAACCATGGATAAGTGGTGGGAAATGAGGCCAGAAAGGGAGACAAGTCAGATAGAAAGGCCTTTCTGTGCTACGCAAAGGAATTTGACTTTATCCCAAATTTTAGAGCTGTATGTTAGTGTCCATAAACAGACTTACATGTAAAAGGGCTTCCTTGGCAGCTGTTCTAGATGAGCAAGGCTGATGGTGAGACCAGAAGCAGGGGAAGCGTTAAGAAGGAACTTCCAGCAGTCCTCAGAGAAGCGACGAATGTGTGCACTATGGTACAGGCGATGGATGTGATGGCATAGCTGCAAGAGAAGCATAAAAGTAGCATCTACAGACCATGGTTACCAATGGAATATGAGCAAGTGAGAGAGGAGCCGTGGAGGACTAGAGGATGATCATTAGCGTTCCAGGCTATATGCTGAGTTGGCTAAGGGAACCATTCACCAAGAGAGGAAACACTCCACAAGGAGTCTGCTGGGTGGAGGTGACCATGCAGGGATGGATGCCTGGGGGGCTGAGGTGCCTGGATTATACCCAAGGGAAGTAAGCCAGATAACAGTTGTGAACAGCTATGAGTTGCTAATATTTCAAAGCACAAAGTAAAACTTAATGGGCAAAGTAAATCAAAATGCTTACTTATATGAAATTATAGACTCACAGACTTTTTAAAAGTAGCAAAAGTAGATTTATTTTCTTCAGCTACTTTTCTTAGAACAGCGTGTGGCACCCTGTCTCTCCTCCTTGGCCTGGTGCATGGTCAGCCCATCTCAGAGTCAACAGTGCTGGGAAAGAAAAAAAGAGAATAGGAACGGACACCAAGTTAAAATCATTTACTTGTGATAAAATACACCTAATCAAAGGTCCGTCTAGTCAAGGCTATTGTTTTTCCTGTGGTCATGTATGGATGTGAGAGTTGGACTGTGAAGAAGGCTGAGAGCCGAAGAATTGATGCTTTTGAACTGTGGTGTTGGAGAAGACTCTTGAGAGTCCCTTGGACTGCAAGGAGATCCAACCAGTCCATTCTGAAGATCAGCCCTCGGATTTCTTTGGAGGGAATGATGCTGAGGCTGAAACTCCAGTACTTTGGCCACCTTATGCGAAGAGTTGACTCAATGGAAAAGACCCTGATGCTGGGAGGGATTGGGGGCAGCAGGAGAAGGGGACACCAGAGGATGAGATGGCTGGATGGCATCACTGACTCGATGGACGTGAGTCTCAGTGAACTCCAGGAGTTGGTGATGGACAGGGAGGCCTGGCGTGCTGGAATTCATGGGGTCGCAAAGAGTCAGACATGACTGAGTGACTGAACTGAACTGAAGGATGATTATATTGTCTGAAGTAGGTACTGTTTCTCAAAGCACCTGTTCTGGAGTAGACTGCTACTCTGCTCCTTCCCCTCTATAGATATATATGGACTGATGTATACATTCTGTCTTTACCCTCAAGAGAGAACCAGATTTGGTGACGTCAATAAAACATAGGCAGTGTGGAGTAAATGAGAGTTAATGTTTTCAGTTTTAAGTAACCATAGATATATATTACATTAAGAACCTAAGTAATGTATGTATATTAAGTGCTAAAACATATCAAATTATGATATGTTAAAATGCAAATAACTCATGTGGTTTTAAAAGATAAAACAAAGTTGATGCTAACAAATTTAATGTGAATGATTAATAGAAGAGAGAAAATGTGGAAACAAAACATTTTTAACAAAATACCACATAAATACATATGGAATACATACAAAAAATCACCTATAGAACTACAGATAATTCTTATTTTTATTTATCATTTCCTGTTGGGGGCCAGAGTGAGGTACTCCGCCCGTGACAAAGGTCATGAGGAAGGAGGCTCGACATACGCAAAGGCGGGATCGAGCCTCAGGAGTCCCCCTGGAAATCCTCGAGCATCTACCCCCATAACCAGAGCCTGCCTACTTTACTACTTTGTGCTCACCTACACCTCTGACTTTACGGGGGGCTGTCCCCCACCACCTCTTTTGGAGAAGGAGTTAACTTAGAGCTCCAGTTTATAATAATTCCTGGGCGTGATAAGAGTGTTTTAACCTACAAACTCCTCTGAAGGTTCTCTGGCCTGCCTGACAGGCTTGTCCGGCCACATGTGATTGCTCACAGCCTCCCAACCGTGAGAAGCACAAGATGCTTTAAACCTTCTAAAAACAGGTTCCTTAGAAAAGTTAGAAAACTATTAGTATAAGTATAATGGGCTAATTAGAAATTGTGTTGGTGAAGGGTTTTTCATTTGTTGAGCCAATGTTTGTTGCTAAGTCTCCACATCCCCTGCCCTTACACACATTAATGAATATATAGAATTAACCTTTGATATTAATCACGTTAGACCTTAGGCTAAGTAAATTCTTTCCTTAGCTAAAACCCACTACACCCTCACCCTGTAGGAATGTAACTTTACTTGGGTGGCGTCTGTTTTGAGACTAATCAGCCCTGGAGAAATAAGTGTCCTGATTGACTGACCGCTGTCACAAGGAGAGGGTCGTAAATTGTCAGCAGGCCCCCCTGGCCAGAAGATGATGTAACACCCCTAAGACCTCTGTATACATTTGTGTGAAGCACCTGACTTTAATAAAAGTCAGGACTGCTGTCCCCACGTGACTTTTGTATAACATCTTAGTGTATAAAAACAGACTCTGGAAAATAAAGAATTGGGATCAGTTTCTCGAAATACTGGTCTCCCCATGTCGCTCTCTCTCTCACTCTGGTTGAGTCTCCATCTGGAGCGCGGAACCCACCATGCTTACTAATTATGCCTGGGCTTCTAAGATCCGACCGGGGAGGCCTCAGTGTCTCCTCTCCTTCGGGAGAACGGAAGGACGCCTGCGGCCTACGTAAGTGGTGCAAACTTCTTGTCTTGAAGTTTTATTGGTCTCCCGCGTAAACCAAGCTACTCAGCCTCTTTTCTCCACTGAATTTTCCTACTGAGCTATCCTCATCCTATTACTCTTTATATCTTTGATAAAATATTTAAATAAATAGGTCGCCGACGCCGTCCCCGCTTCGAATACCCTGGATCAGCCGGGGCAGGTCCCCGGCAATTTCCTATGTTGTATAACTATTAAATAATGAGTATGTATCACTTTTTAAATTAAAACATTAAAAAAATAAGGCTAGTTTCCCTAATAAACTATCCTTCCCTCATGGCTCAGATGGTAAAGAATCTGCCTGCAATGTGGGAGACTGGGTTTGATCCCTGGGTTGGGAAGATCCCCTGGAGAAGGAAATGGCAACCCACTCCAGTACTCTTGCCTGGAGAATCCCATGGACAGAGGAGCCTGATGGGCTACAGTCCGTAGGGTTGCAAAGAGGTGGACACAACTGAGTGACTAATGCTTTCTTTTTCCCTAATTAAAAAAAAAAAAATGTATTTTTAAAATACGTTTTTAAGTATATTTGAAACTGAAAACCCAAGATTATGCAGACATCTGTCCCTAAAACAGATGTTTGTTCAAAAGCCTCTCACTGTCTAAAATGCAGCCAAGTGGTATCCAAAGTGATGTCAGTCTTGGTGACAGACATCTGGGCTTATGCAGAGCTGAGGGCTAATAGCTTGCTCTCATGTGACTGCAACTTACGGCAGTGGTCGGGGGGTAGTCTGGACTGAACAGAGAAAAGAACGTTTTAGGACATCAATTTTAAAAGCCACTTCAGAGACTTCCCCAGAGGTTCAGTGGTAAAGACTTCATCTTCCAGTGCAGGAGTTGTGGGTTCAATCCCTGATCAGGGAACTAAGATTCCACATGCCTCATGGCCAAAACGCCAAAACATAAAACAGTAGCAATATTGTAATAAAATTCGATAAAGACTACAAAAACAAATGGTCCACGTGAAAATAAAAATCTAAAAACATAATATAGTAAAATTTAAAAATAGAAATAAAAAGCCAGGCTTCCCTGGTGGCTCTACGGTAAAGAATCCGTCTGTCAATACAGGAGACACGAGTTTGATCCCTGATCCGAGAGGATCCCACATGCTGCAGAGCAACTAACCCTGGGAGCCACAAATATTAAGCTCACACTCTAGAGCCCATACTCTGTAACAAGAGAAGCTACCACAATAAGAAGTCTGAGCACCGCAACTGGAGAGCAGTTCCTGCTTGTCGCAACTAAAGAAAAGCCCTCACATACCAACAAAGACCCAGAACAGCCAAAAAACTTTTTTAAACAGTAAAATTATAGAAATAAATAAAAAACCACTTCAGATTGTTGAGAACCATGAAAGGATGGGGTTAAAAGGAGGAGTTTTCTCCAAGGAAGCCCATGCTAACTTGGGCCTCCTGAGATGCAAAGATAAAGGATATGGACCCTGGTGACTAGAACTCTCTATATTCCCTGAATAAGAGCTGTTGGCCATAAAGCAGAGCAAAATCATCAAGGTAAGAGCAGCCACCATGGCTTAGCTGTTGACACATAGTTCCCACGACAGAAAATCCCAAGACACCAATTCAGGAGAGAAAATCTGGAATCAAGATTCATGCTGACAAGCAAAAGACTTGGCATGCAGTCCTTAGTCACACCAGCAGTATATGTAATATCTGCTTAAGCTAAATCCTCCACAATTTGTTCAATGTTACCACACAGCTTATTGAAGGTTAATCATCCTTATAAGTTGGATATTAATGAGAAAACTAGGAAATGAATTGTGAAGATGACAAAACCTGAAGAAAGAATTTAGCATATTAAACCCTTCCAAAAGTGAACTCTCCCTATGTCTTAACATCAGATATTTGTAATTCATGTTTTAAAAAATACCTCTGCTGTTGTTTAGTCACTAAGTCATGTCTGACTCTTTTGTGACCCCATGGAATGTAGCCGCCAGGCTCCTCTGTCCATGGGATTTCCCAGGCAAGAATACTGGAGTGGGTTGCCATTTCCTCCCCCAGGGGATCTTCCTGACCCAGGGATCAAACCCACATCTCCTGTGTCTCCTGCATTGGCAGGCAGACTCTACCACTGAGACACCAGGGAAGCAAAAATACCTTACATGAGAGCAAATTTTACTTGTAAAACTGGACGGTAATTCTCTGACCACAGTGGGAAAGTGAGGGCAAAAATGGCCAGTTAGCTATCACTGTGCAACAAAGCATCCCAAAACTGAGACTTGAAACAATAGCCATTTATATTATTGCCCACAAAACTTCAGGTAATCTGGGTGGTTCCTCTGCTCTTAGATGAGCTCCTGAATGGGTCTGCAGTCAAATGTGGGCTAGGTTGGTAGCTCTGCTAGTCTGGGTGACTCACTCACATGTTTTGAGCCTGGCTGACTTTAGGATGGTCTACCATGGCTCTGAATGGGAAAAATCAGCTCTCCTTAACGTGTTCTCTCCTCTTCCAGCAGTAAGCCAAGTTTGTTCTCATGGTGACAGAGCTCTGAGAGACAGTAGAAGGATACAAGGTCTCTAGGATCAGAACTGCCACTTCTACCATATTCTGCTGGCCAGAGTAAACACAAGGCCATCCCATAATCAAGGAGACGAGAAAATTGACTCAATCTCTTGATGAGATGAACTGTGAGGAAACATGGAAAGGATGTATGTACAGAAAGCAGTGTAGAAGTGAAACCAGTTTTGCAATCAATCTACGGCATGCATAAACCAAACATAAAATCCAAGTTGAATATTAGAGAAAAAAGTTAAAACACAGCAAGTGATGGTCAATGAATTAAGCAATCCATCTCTTTCCATGCTGACATGCTGGAAAAAAAATAAGTTTCACTCACCAGAGTTTGAAAAAGGGTTCTTTATCTCCACTTTTCCTAGCCAAATAGGAAGTCCATTTATATCACATTTTTACTGGGTCTGACCTTGAAAGATGCTTAAAACATAATTGAGTTCTTCCTCTTGGAAATGAAATATATCCATTGACTATGTTTTAAAGAAAAAATGTATTATTTTATTCAACATAATGCTGTTGGAATTATGAGATGTGCCAAAACCTGGCACTTTTCAGAATGACTCAGAAAAAAACTATGCCAGGAAAATTCCAATTCCTGAGGCATCTTTTCCTAAATTGTCCAATTAATTACCTACTTCTTCACCTTCCTTAGTTTTGCAGACACAATACAACATGCTGCCTTTTCCAAACTGTGGTTCCTGAGCCATTTGAAAATCAAGAATATCTGGATCCAGAGTAATAATAAAATATTTAACAAACACTAATGGCCCGGGCACTGACCAATCAGAACATAGTTTGGCACAGGCTTTTGCTCCGTTGTAAGTGCCACCCCCTCCTCTCCGCTTGCAAGGAGGGATGAAAGATGCCTCCTACATCACCTCCCAGGAGAGAGACACTTTAATGACACCCTTGGGATAGCAACATATGTGTTCTCTGAAGCATTAAGGACACTCTAGACTGTTGTCTGGAAAATCTAAGCTTCAGGAGACAGGCTGATTAACTTCTCTGACAGCTGAGGAAGAGGGAGCTGGCAAGACTGGGACTAGCCAGCACTGCCCACGTTTCCTAGGAAAGAGAAAGCACCTCTCATGGGCCAGACATTGCCCCTGCCTAGGGGGAGCTAGTGCTGAGGTGCACTTCTGTCCTGTCCTGGGGGACTACCTGGAGGGATGAACACAGGAGAGAAGCTGTAGCAATTCTCAGGGGCTGAAGAAATAAGAATTAACTGGAAAAGAGATGCACTCACCTTCATCAAGGGAACTACAGGGAGAGCTCGAGAGCAACGTGAGCCATTCTTATCAACTACGAAAGTGCCTGTGAAAGAAAGAATCAATTCTTAAAACCTGTAGTCACACCCATAAAGCACTAACTCAGGTTCATCAAGTACCAATCAAGTAAGAGTTTTTTCTACTTTCCTCACCTCTCCTTTGCCAATCCCTTTGCACTTCAACCAGGGAGGACCAAGACCTCTACTTAGTGAAATAGGGGAGAAGAAGTGAAAGCAGATGTGGATAAGGCAAGAAGTTGACCACAACTTTCTCCCCCGTTACTTTCCCACCAGCCACGGTGGGGAAAGGCCTGGCTCTCAAATCAATTCCAAAGTCTGATCATCACATTAGACTGGACATTTTAATTATTGGCCATAGGGCTTTCTATCAATCATCTAAGAGTACAGAGAAAAGTCATGAGATGGCCCCAATTTTCACCTGGGACAAAATAAAAGGTAAAAAACCAGGAAACAAAAATTAAATTGTTTTACAATTATATATCACTCTTTGTCTTTCTCTGATGGACCAGGACAAAGACCCACCTCTCTGGAAGATGATATTCTCATGGAGGAAACAAAAATAAGAAAATAGTTCATTAGATAATACTCAGTGATAGTGCCATGAAGAAAAACAAAGTGGGGTGAGGAGGTATGGAGAGACAGCTGGGGGAGGAGGGGTGCTGTTTTCCATGGAGTAGCAATGAAGCAATTTCAGCAGGAACATGAGTGAGAAAGTCAGCCATCTGAAGATGGTCTTGGCAGAAAAAAACCGTGAGTGCAAACTGCAGAGGCAGGAATCAGCTTGGGGGTCTGAGGATCAACGAAAAGCCTGTGTGGCTACAATAGAGGGAATGAAGCAAGAAGGGTAGGCCATGAGTTTGGGGGATCCACGAGGAGTCCAGTCGTATGCTGTCATGAGAAAGGAACTGGCCTGGAGTGCAGTGCAAAGGCCTCTGAGGGCTGAGCTCATCCTCCAATGGTTGCCCTGGCTGCCGAGAGAACAGACTAGTGACCAGTGACTACATCTGTCAGGCAGCAGCTTCCAAATCACCTAGGATACTTACTGAAAGAACATATTACTAAGCCCCATCCATGCCAGGAACTACTGAACCAGAATCCCGTGGGAGTAAGGTAAAGGCCGCTATTTTTAGCTGATCCTCCAGGAGATTCTCTCCAGCTGTCAGAATCAGGAATCACTACCCTACATTAGGAGGTGGCCATTTTATGAGAACTCACAGAATTTTTGCTCAGCATTCAACTTAGGTTCTCTGAAATGTCCATGTTTTTATCTTGTCTCTTTGCTTTAAACACGTTTCATCCATCATTAACCATTGTTCAGGATTTTCCAGCTCAATTTTGGAGGGGTCCAACTTTAACTAGGGCTTTATTTTACTATTTATTCGACCTTCATTTTCCCTTTTACTAATATTTATTTTTCTTTTTTATAGATACAATTTTTTAGTATTTATGCATCCATTTTATTGTTTTTAAGAATTAAATTGCCATTTCAGCATCTTCAGAGTAATAGAATGCATTGTACATACATATAATTTAGACATATGCCTATTCCAGCTTCAAAGTCTGATATCAGTCTTCTCTGATATAAAGTGGGATTCACATTATTTTTTTCCATAGAGAAAGACGCATTAATTTTAGCTTTCTACCCACTTCAAACAACTGGATGAGTTCACACCTGATGCCATTTGAAATTTTTGTCTCCTATAACACATTCACCTGATCTGCTTTGCTGCATAACATGTACTTCTAACCCTAACAAAAAATAATTTTTAAGTCTACATCTTTTAACATGTGGGCATTTTATCATGAAACTGATTTTTTCTTTTTTTGTCCAATACATTAAGTGGTTTCATACCATATTCAACCATTGTGAATTTCAATAAAAGCAGGAGAGCTCCTCATAGATAGTTGAGAAGACTTTAGTGAATTTGACTGTTTTCTTATTAGGAAACAAAGAATGGTATTTTATCTTAAGAGAAATATTTTAACACTTTCTAAACTTGGGCAAAAAAGGGAATCAAGTTTGTACCAGTCCAAGTACCTACAAGACTATGACAGAAGCATTTACCATCACTATTTCACACTACCTCAGTCTCCTAATAGCAAAGTTTTCTCACTAGAAGTATTGTATTAACACTGGACTCTCAAATTGCCAGGTATGAAAAATCACTTACTTTAAAAAGCAAATGTTAGTTATTTCAGGCTAGTCAAGATTAAAATGGCCATTTATATTATTTCTAATTTCAGCTTTAAGCTCAGAGATGTGTTGGCATCTGATCAGCCAAAATGAGAATTTGTTTTGCCTGTATCCAACAGAATAAAATGATAAATTAGCAATAAGTTCATCCTTTGCCAAAAAGAAATATGTTTCAAATTTATATAAACTATATGATAAATCTGGAGAAGGAAATGGCTACCCACTGCAGTATTCTTGCCTGGGAAATCCCATGGACAGAGGAGCCTGGCAGGCTACAGTCCACAGGATCACAAACAGTGAGACACGACTGAGCAACTAACACACACACACACCATTAATGGGGGAAAAACTTCATGAGAGTTTATTCAAATGACACATAATAATACCCCAAGAACATCAATTTATATATATGAACTCTGTACAAAGTGTAAGTGGTCACCTTAACAGAAACATAACAAGTCTCTATAATGCAAAAATTAATTCTAAAGACACCTTTATAAAGTGATGAAATTCATATAACTTAGTCACATTCATTCATATAATTTACCTTTCTCCTCTCTAATACAAACTCATCTGGCAGTTTTCAGTTAACTTCATGCTAAAATGTTCCAAATTTAGAATCTTCACTAATGAAAGAAATAAACAAGAAATAAGTTTGTTTTTTTTTTTTAATTTCAGGTTAGAGGAAAAGCACATTACACAATTATAAAACCCAGGCAAATGAGAGTTGGTGAGTATATGAATGCTTATCATTAATATATCATTCAAATTCCTCCATGGCACTTAGAATGCAGTTTAAAACCCAATAAACAAGAGACCATAAGAACAGGAGCAAACTACCATGAAACAAGGAATTATAACAAAGTCTGTTCAACCCTAAATATTTAGTTTAAGACAATGAGCAGAGTAGCACACACTTCATCTAAATGACACCATTTAAACTGTGTTATAATATAATATTACTTAAGACAAACCAGTGTGGAGCATTATGACTCCAACCATTCTCAAAAAAAGGATTAACAAGTAACAGCATCCCCAGCAGCTTGGAGCCTACAGAATCAATTACTTCAGTCATATCTTTGCAAATGATTCAGTAATGCCTTTCAACATTACAAACAGAAATCTATCATAGTACTAGAATTTTGATGTATTTGGTGCTTCTAGGGCTGCCTAAGAATAAGAAGGCATCCAAGCGAAATTCATTATATACTTATTATTCCATAACATTTCAGTACCTAAAATGTGAAATCACTCTCTACCATTTACCTGTCTGCCTTACGCTATATTCTAGGTTTTTCCTTCCAAGATTTTTATTGCACTTTGGGAAATTAGAGGTAAAACATAGTTTTAAAAAACAGGATGTCAAATCATTATACTGTACACCTTAAATGTATACAGTGCTGTACATCAATTATATCTCAATAAAACTAGAAGGAAAAAAACTGTAATTGTGCTTAAATTCACAGAAAAATAGCATTTTTACAACCATATTGAAATTTAATCCTTTTTACACAGGTTAACAAAATATGTCACAGAGAAAACCTAAACAAACACAAAACTTCTGAAAGTGGAACAATGCAAGTTTATTTGGGGACCTCAAATGATAGAAGGTCACCTCCAGGTCAATTCACCACGCTAAAGGAAAAGAGTTGTAAAAATACAGCTATGCTACACTGAGCCATTTATCCACACTATAGTATAAAACTGGAAATAAATCCTAAAGCCAAGGTTTAAGATCACTTTAAGAGACAAGATCCTAAGTGTTTTATTGCTGTCTTTGTAAGAGGTGCTTTTCCTTCCCCAAACAAAGGTTAATTGAAAAGTTGATTCGATTTAAGGTTTTGTTTTTTTTCCTCATCAGTTCTTCAGTTCAAAACACTATGGTCAATGCTAACATGTTGTCTAATCCGAGTGCTGTGATCCAGAAAGTGGGACTGGGGAAGCTGGACCTTGTGTTGGTGGAGGAGGTGAAAGTCCTTTTGATAGAGGGCACACCAGGATTTGTTCCATTTTATTGTACAAATGAAAGGTTCAGCGTTTCTTGCTTTTCAGTGAATTGGGGTAAAGAGTTAAGACTGTGATGGTTAGGAGGAGATTCATTTACAGGTGGACCACCATTTTAAGATAGAGGAGATCCTGGAGGAGGAGGAGAAGGATATGAAGAAGGTGGCACCAGGGCAGAAATACATCCAAGGGAAGAAGCTACTGGAGATGGATCAGAAGTCATGGGTGGAGGTGACGCTTGACTATGAACCGACTGAGGAGGATCTGAATCCTGGTGAAAATGTGACACTGCATGGCTTACTAGTGGTAGAGGAGATGTGGGTAGTGCATGTTGCTCTGGATCCACCATATAAGGGGGCAATACCTCTGGTTGACTTTGACAGTCAGGATGCCGGTGAGCAGGTGCTGGGCAGGAGGTGAGAGTTCTTCGGCACCAGAATTTGAGTCACCCTGAATAGGGGCAATTTGTAAATTGCTATGTTCCCTTGCTGAAATACTAACGATTTCCTGATGGACCAAAGGAGGTGGAGTGGCACCAGTTCTGGGGAGGAGCATGAAGATCCTCGTGTGGCTGGTTACTGAGCTTGTGTGATACACATTGCACAGGAGGCAGTGACGTATTGGTACACAACTCGGGTGGAATATGGCTCCTAGGGTCCTTGTCTAGCAGCATTTCAGGGATTTCAGTTGTTGGTGAAGCAATACAAGGGTGAACTTTTTTTAGTGGAGCACAGGTAACAAATTTTTTAGCTCTCTAATTGTGGTACTTGATATGAGCTTCTAACTCTCTTTGAGAAAAATAAGTTTTCCTGCACTCTTGCCAAATGCTACATAGGAAGATAGAACCTTGTGTATGCTCCTCAGTTTGCGGCATAGGATTACTACAGCCCAGACATATCTCTGTCTTTTTCATATAAATTAGCACAGTAATAGCAAAAAGCATGCTTGCACAAATGTAAAAAGGCAAAACAGTTGTCTCAAGAGGTCTTACAAATAGCTGAGAAAAGAAGAGAAGTGAAAGGCAAAGGAGAAAAGGGAAGATATACCCATCTGAATGCAGAGTTCCAAAAATAGCAAGGAGAGATAAGAAAGCCTTCCTCAGTGAAAGAAATAGAGAAAAATAATAGAATGGGAAAGACTAGAAATCTCTTCAAGAAAATTAGATACCAAGGGAACATTTCATGCAAAGATGGCACAATAAAGGACAGAAATGGTATGGACCTAACAGAAGCAGAAGATATTAAGAAGAAGTGGCAAGAATACAAGGAAGAACTATACAATATAGATCTTAATGACCCAGATAACCACGATGGTGTGATCACTCACCTAGAGCCAGACATCCTGGAATGCAAAGTCAAGTGGGTCTTAAGAAGCATCACTATGAACAAAGCTAGTGGAGGTGATGAAATTCCAGCTGAGCTATTTCAAATCCTAAACGATGATGGTGTGAAAGTGCTACACCCAGTATGACAGCAAATTTGGAAAACTCAGCAGTGGCCACAGGACTGGAAAGAGTCAGTTTTCATTCCAATCCCAAGGAAAGGCAATGCCAAAGAATGTTCAAATTACTGCACAATTGTACTCATTTCACATGCCAGCAAAGTAATGCTCAAAATTCTCCAAGCTAGGCTTCAACAGTACGTAAACCAAGAACTTCCAGATGTTCAAGCTAGATTTAGAAAAGGCAGAGGAGCCAGAGACCAAATTGCCAACATCTGTTGGTTCATGGAAAAAGCAAGAGAATTGCAGAAAAACATCTACTTCTGCTTCATCGACCACAACAAAGCTTTTGACTGTGTGGATCGCAACAAACTGTGGAAAATTCTTACAGAGATGGGAATACCAGACCACCCGACCTGCCTCCTGAGAAATCTGTATGCAGGTCAAGAAGCAACAGTTAGAACCCGACATGGAACAACAGACTGGTTCCAAATAGGAAAAGGAGTATGTCAAGGCTGTATATTGTCATCCTGCTTATTTAACTTATATGCAGAGTACATCATAAGAAATGCTGGGCTGGATAAAGCACAAGCTGGAATCAAGATTGCCGGGAGAAATATCAATAACCTCAGATATGCAGATGATACCACCCTTATGTCAGAAAGCAAAGAAGAACTAAAGAGCCTTTTGATGAAAGTGAAAGAGGAGAGTGAAAAAGCTGGCTTAAAACTCAACATTCAAAAAACATCATAGCATCTGGTCCTATCACTTTATGGCAAATAGATGGGGAAACAGTGACATTCTTTATTTTCTTGGGCTCCAAAATCACTGCAGATGGTGACTGCAGCCAAGAAATTAAAAGATGTTTGCTCTTTGGAAGAAAAGCTATGACCAACCTAGACAGCATATTAAAAAGCAGAGATATCACTTTGCCAACAAAGGTTCATCTAGTCAAAGCTATGGTTTTTACCAATAGTCATGTATGGATGTGAGGGTTGGACTATAAAGAAGGCTGAGTGTCAAAGAATTGATGTTTTTGGATTGTGGTGTTGGAGAAAACTCTTGAGAGTGCCTTGGACTGCAAGGAGATCAAACCAGTCAATCCTAAAGGAAATCAACCCTGCATATTCACTGGAAGGACTGATGCTGAAGCTGAAGTTCCAATACTTTGGCCACCTGATATGAAGAGCTGACTTCTTAGAAAATACCCTGATGCAAGGAAAGATTGGAGGCAGGAGGAAAAGGGGACGATAGGCTGAGATGGTTGGATGGCATCACCGACTCAATGGACATGAATTTGAACAAGCTCCGGGAGATGGTAATGAACAGGGAAGCTTGGTGTGCTGAAATCCATGGGGTTGCAAAGACTTGAGATGACTGAGTGACTGAACAACAACAAAGATTTTAATAGGCAAATCACATTTGTCACATAAATGAACTGGTAAATCATCCTTTTCACCTATCATGTTTATCTAATGACCTCCTGAACGCATTCAAGAAATGTTTTCTTTCTTCCCAACAGTTCATCCCCTTTACCATCATACCACCCTCTGCCATTACATTCAAATTCTTTCTCACCAGCAGGTGACCAATTCATAGTCCTTGGGGTTTGAGACACAGATTGCTATTGCTCACCTGCTTGGAAATGAGCTTTGAAGGAATCCATCTTGGAACCTCAAGGCCACCAGACAATCCAGAACTCTGAGTACATGGCAGACCATTGTTGGCGTCAGTGGGATCCACGTTTGGCATTCGGCTAAGTAGGTACCTGGGAGTGGAAGTCAGACCCTGAAAGGGCAGTAAGAGCTTCCCCTGGAGCCCGGGAGGCAGGAGTTAGACCAGATTAGATCAGGTCCTGCCCCAGGCTCTGTAGCTTTGACTTCCTTCCAAGGGGTTTCCTCTCCTTTCCCCTGCCCCATCTCACTACTCTGGGAGGGAGTCAGACAATAGTTTGGACAAGCAGGGAAAGAGCTTCACTGTTGGGTTTGCTAAGACTGCTCTTCATGTGCCAGGAAAGTAGCCTTTAACTGGAAAAAGAATGATGGATATGGGGGAGAGGAGTACAGAAGCCGCCAAAAAAATAAGTTCTCCACTTATTAGAGCACTGCCTCTGAGGCTGCTTTGTTTATTATTGTCCCGTTGCATTCCTGTAACTGCCTTATATCCCTCATGGTATGTGTCAGGGTGTGTGTCTGTCTCTACATGTGTATGCATTCTGCCATACACACACCTCTAAGATTTTGTAATAATATAATGAATATGGTGTTGGAGAAGACTCTTGAGAGTCCCCTGGACTGCAAGGAGATCCAACCAGTACATTCTAAAGGAGAGGGGCCCTGGATGTTCTTTGGAAGGAATGATGCTAAAGCTGAAACTCCAGTACTTTGGCCACCTCATGCAAAGAGTTGACTCATTGGAAAAGACTCTGATGCTGGGAGGGATTGGGGGCAGGAGGAGAAGGGGACGACAGAGGATGAGATGGCTGGATGGCATCACTGACTCGATGGATGTGAGTCTCAGTGAACTCTGGGAGATCATGATGGACAGGGAGGCCTGGCGTGCTGCAATTCATGGGGTCGCAAAGAGTCAGACACGACTGAGCGACTGAACTGAACTGAACTGAATGAATATAAGATGACCTTTGGAGGTAGGGAGTACTGTATTTACCTTATCAAGGAAGAATCATATAAAAAGTAGTGAACATGGTAATTTGACATTGCTAGACATTTGCTGTTCGGGCTTAAAGAATGATTATGGATATTTAAGTCAAATTTCCCCAGATCTCACCTTCTGGCAAGTAGAAACTGTACCACAAAAACAGCAACAAACTGTATATATTTGGCTTCACCCCAGCCATAATTTTGGCTCCTCTATACCTTAGGGGGTGGTCTCTCCTTTTGGCTGTCAAGTCTCCCCAAAAAACACTGATCAATCAAAGTTATTTAGACTCACCGCAACATCGGAGACCACTACCTTAAAGTCTAAATAGTGTCTCAGAAGAGGGATGGCAGGATAGGGTATTAAGGGCTGGGCTGGGTGATTTTAGGGCAGGTCTTGCAAGGAGAATTGGGAAGATTTTATAACATGACAGCTAAAGATAGGCAGGCACAGGGAACTGAGAATATTGACCTGAGTATTAATGGGCAATATGTTATTCTTGTTAAGTAAATTCTTTTCCTTGACTCACAATTGTATCTTTCAGGAAAATGTGCTTCCTGGAACAAGTAGCTAAGTTTGCTTCTTCTCAGAAGTTTTTTGGATTTTTTTTTCTTTTTGGCCACAGCCCAGCATGCAGGATCTTGGTTTCCCCGACCAGGGATTGAACCCAGCCCCCTGCAGTGGAAGTGTGGAGTCTTAGCCATTGGACTATCAGGGAAGTCTTCTCAGAAGTTTTTAACATAAGAACAGAAAACTATGCCCAGGTCAATTGTTGTTTCACAGGGTGACAAGGAATTATGCTGGTTTCCTTTTCTCTGGCTTGTTAGGGTGTTGTTACATCAATGGTGAAAACACAACAATGCCCAGATACCCACCAAAGGTACCACTGCTCACTAATGCCCAAAGGAAACAATACTTACTGAAGGCGCTGTGACGTCCAAGAAGAAACATGGACTTCCTTGCCTCTTTTCTTTCACTCTATTACATGGGCTACAAAGCACTTCAGATTAACGCTTGCCAATGTGTTAAAGAGATTTTTCTGAAATTGCTCCTTTAGTTTTTTGCTTGCTCTTAATTATTGTTCCCCTGGCAGAGACTGAGGCAGTGCAACATTATGGTGGCTGGTTTAAATTTGAATATACAATGCCACATGCCTCTGACATTCTCTCCTAGCTCTGAAAACTTTTCAGTATTCCAGCAATGCTGCCTTCTCTTAGGATTCATTCACTCCCAGGAGGCAACTTCATTCCTTATGCAAATAAATTTATGGGCTCATCTCCTGGAGTCTCCCAACACATCTAACCTTCCTAAACTCTAAGGACAACACATTTATCCTCTCAAACCAAGCCTTCCATCGCATGTTGATTTAAATTATAGACAATTTGAAATTTTGTTGGCTTAAACAAAAAGCATTTCTTTAAATAAATCAAAGTGGTTCTTACTTACTAAGCCATGGATGTTCTGCCCCTATTATAAACAATACACCAAAGTTCTAAGTAAAACCTAAAACTTAGAGCATTAAGGCATGTGCAAATATTCCTGTTTTACAATTACAATGACTTGTTTCCAGGCTTTTTAAGAATGTTCCATTTGGTGTGTGTGTCTGTTTTAGTGATATACATATAATTCAAAACTTGGGCAAACTTTGAGAGACACTGAAGGACAGGGAAGCCAGGTGTGCTGCAATCCATGGGGTTGCAAAGAGCCAGACATGACTGAGCAAGTAAACAACAATATCATTCACAAACAATGACTATAAAGGGGGAAAAGTCTGTTGAATAAAATGTCCATAACTTTTTTTCTCTTCTTTCCTGGAACTAGTATTTTCCTGTCTAAACTGTGACATTTCTCATATGGCAGAATGTTGTCTTTACATGTGACCCTGGGTGAAAAAAGCCAGCTCTCTTTCCTAGTTGGCTAAATTTGCTTTTGTTGCTCATCGGGTCAACTTCAAATTATTTTGGAAATAAATTCTAAGTTCAGCCTTTGAGTCATGAAAGCATGTTTCACGATAGACAAGCAGTGATAACTTCCAGACAACCCCCACCCGGGAGCTGCTCTGGTTCAGCACTTGGAGAAGCCTGACTCGAAAGCCTTTAATAAATCCTTTTTTTTGGTGAAATTGTTGATAAGATAAAGGGTACTGACTATCCATTTATCCACATCTGATTTAAGAAGCTATCTAGAAAAGCTGCCTTCACAAACATATCCTTACTTAGTGCCTTTAAACAAAAAGTTAAATGGGCTTCCATCCAGCCACCTCCTTCAGGGCATTAGAGACTCTGTCCTTCAATCTCACTGCTCTTAAAAGTTGCTAGACTTAAATTCAGTTGACAAAAGTGAGATTCAGTGTCTGTCTGCCTGTAACAGTGATTGGGTATATAAAGGGTTGAGTTTGGAGATTTAAGAGAAATTGGACCTTTTGAAATCGCTTGGATTCAGGGAGGTTTGTTATAATTCGGCTGCCTCCAAAAAAATCTAAATGAGGTTGATGATGAAGAATTATTGACTGCACAATGAAGAAGCATCAACGGGCACAATTAATGCTAGGAAACAGGTTGAGACATCTCAGCTCAGGCCACCTGCCATCTGGCCCAGAAGCAGTCATTCTAACCAGAATGACACCAAAGGTCGGCGGGAGCAGGCACCTTAAGTCCCGCTGCCGGGCTCCTGGATTTTATTTCTCATGTAAGGGAATCTGATCTGTTATTCCTCTGGCTCTTGTGGGCCTTAAATTCACATAATCAACATATCACTGCCAGAGACTTAGTAAGAGCTGAGGCAATTTAAAGGTGAGTGGAGAATAATCATGTTCCCAAGCCAGATGCCTTCAGTTCTACAAAGAAATAAAAAGTCCATCTCAGGTTCCAAAAAGTAAGCCAAATTGCCCGGGTGAAAAAGACTTCCGTTCTCATCCCACGTGTGCCAGTAGCTATATTTTACATCCTGGGAGGGCTGGCCATTTGCAAAAGTTTAGAGAAGTGTTTCTCAAAATGTAGTCCGCAGACCCCTAGGGATTCCCAAGGCTATTTCTGAGGGTACTGGAGGTCAAAACTATTTCCATAATAATATTAAGATGTTATTTGCCTTTTCCACCATTTGACATTTGTGATGATGGTGCAAAAGTAATGCGGGATAAAACTTCTGGCTTCTTAGCACGAACCAAGGAAGTGACATTAAACTGTACGAGTAGTCACTGTATTTTTATTGCCACGTAAAAAGAAAAGACTAATTTAAGAATGTACTTGCTGTGCATTGTGTCCGACACTTTGTGACCCCATGGACTGTAGCCTGCCAGGCCCCTCTGTCCACGGGGGTTCTCCAGGCAAGAATACTGGGATGGGTTGCCATGCCCTCCTTCGAGGGATCTTTTCAACCCAGCGATCGAACCCAGGTCTCCCACATTGCAGGCAGATTCTTTGCTGTCTGAGCCACCAGGGCAGCCCCAGAATACTGGAGTAGGTAACGTATCCCTTCTCCAGGGCAACTTTCCGACCCAGAAACAGAACCAGGGTCTCCTGCATTGCAGGTGGATTCTTTACCAGCTGAGCTACCAGGGAAGCCCAAGAATGTACTTGATGAAGCCCTAAAAATACTGATTTTACTAAATCTCAACCCTGAATCCACATCTTTTTCACATTTTGTACGACAAAATGGAAAGTAAGTACACATAAAGTACTTAGAGGGCATATCAGGTACAGTGGTTGTCTCAAGGAAAAACATTCATGCCATCATTTGAGTTGGAAGGTGAACTATCTGCCTTTTTTTGTGAAACATTATTTTCACTTGAAAGAACTGACAAACTGTGACTATTCAAACTTGGGCACTTGGCAGACATTTTCTCAAAAATGAACAAAGTTAGCCTGTCACTTCAAGAAAAACAACTGACAGTATTTGATGCCAATTAGAAAATTCAAACTTTTGAATAAAAATTAGAATTTTGAAAATTCTGTATCTGCCTCCATGATCCTGGCAGCTTCCCAGTACTAAAGATTTATCTGATGAGATCAGTGGTAATTAATAATGAATGTAATTTTTGAAATTGTATAATGAAATGTGTCAACACTTGGAAGTTCTGCATAACTCAGTGAACCAATATTTTCCAAATGACCAATGGTTGATATTATAAAATCATACATAATTAAAAGACCCACTTAAAATCAAAACAGCAGTGGATATGAGTATAACAGAGTATGAAAACTTCACTGCTGTTTCAGATTTCATATTGCAACTAACCTTTAAGAAACTACTATTTGTTGAGTTTGGTTTTGTTTTAAAGAATATTCACAATTATCTGAAAGGCTATTCTAATACTCCTCCATTTTCCAACAATACATCTGTATGAACCTAGATTTTCTTCTTCAATTTCACCAAAACCAAACATCACAAAAGACTGAACTCAGAAAAAGGTATGAGCATACAGCTGCTTCTATTAAATTAGATATTAAAGAGATTTGCAAAAATTTAAAACAATGATACTCATCTACCTTTTTTTCTTTTGGAAAACATATTTTTCATACAAATGTATAATTTATGTTAGTGTGTAATAGCTCATTATTATTATTATTTTTAAGTGAAATAATATTTTATGCTTCTTGATATTTCACATAAACAAAAGCTCTTTAGGGTCTTGAATGATATCTAAGAGGTTAGGGGACTCTGGAAAATAAAATGTTTAATAACTGCTACTCTAGGTGATCTTTAATGCTCTTTTACCTTCCCTCTCAGAGACACTGCATTCCCCACATTCATGCCCCTAAACTCAATCCCATCCAAATCAAATTGCCCAGAAGGTTTCAGAATTTCATTTTCAAAATTACCTGATGGTGACAAGAAGAAGGGAAAGAAAGATCAAGATCATTTAAATGCTAAGCATTGTGCCATGAACCTAATACATGGTATCTCATTTAATTCTCACAACAGCCCTATAAGATAATGATATGACCAAATAGTGGGGCAATGGGACATAAGGGGAGTCAATGTTATTGTGAGGGTCAGCAAAACCACATGTCCACTAAGAATTATGTATAGACAAAATAAATAAAAACATCTTACAAATACCACAGTAAATTTCAAATAAATGTGGGTGTTGCTATACCTAAAACTTCATTGTAAAGCATTATCAAATTCATGAAAGCTTTGACCATTGCTTTTTTAAAAATTTCAATGAATCATGACACAAATGTGAGAGAGAAAAAACTTTCTGACAATGAAAAGGCAACAAAGCAATCCCTGCCTTTGAAAAACGTTGAGAATCACTGCATTGTAGCATTATAACTACACTGAATCCACAGCGAAACCACAACTTTCAGGACAATGCTACACTGTTTAGAGTGATAGCTTTACCACTAAAAAGCCCACTTTTGCCATCTAAGTATTTAAACCTCTAGACAGGGAAGTCAGTACACACAAATGAAAGGCTAACTAACAGCCAGTACAGTAGAGAGTTGGATGAGGGAAATAGATACAAAGTGCTATAAGAATTCTGGAGACACAGAAAACTTCTGGCCAAGATGATTTTGGATGAACTAAGACCAGATCTTTAGGGACAGAATTTAAATGGGCACAGAAGACAGTGACTAGGGAACCACATGGACAAACACAGATGTAGAAAACAAGTGTGCTCAAGGGCAATATAGTTGAATCAATCAAAGGCTCATATAAGGAAACTCATATAAAGGCTCATATACAGTTGGGAAAGGGAGTTTAGGACCAGATGTTGAAGGGTCTGGATGGGTTAATGAGGAGTATAAACTTATCCCTCTAGGCCACTCAAAACCATCAAATAAAGATAAAAAATGAAAGGGAGCAGAGTGTAGTATAGATTGGAAAAAAGGGACAGGAATCAGACAGTTCTATGAGGAAGCAGTTCATTGTTCAGGACTGAGATCATTCAGGTCTGAGTGACGAGCATGTGGGAGACCCTGAGAGACCAGAGTTTGGTGGCTAACTTAATGGGAGTAGGGGAAGAAGAGGAGGGGAAGGGAGATGTCCTCAGGTTTTCAGGCCCTAAAGACTATCATGTGATCCAATTAGGAAGGAACCAGTTGGCCTGGGGCACATTGGCTTCCTCAACATCCTCATATGTTTGGCCCTGGTCCACCAGAGGGGCTGAGGCCTGTGTTTAATGACATGGGGAAGTTTTGTCTTCATCTGCAAAGGTAATCAGAACAGTATCCTGAACTCATTACTAATCAATTCTTCAGCCTTTTGGGAGACACTTGCCCCTCCCCACCCTGTGATAGTAAGACTTGAATTTTAAGGCTGCAGCTGCCCACTCACTACCCCAGCCCACATCCAGGCTACTCCCCTCACTAAGCAATTCTGCTGGACTTTCTCTGGGTTTTTGGACCAGCAATGCCTTTGGACTTGGCCTGGCTTCTTGAGGATGCTACCTTGGACTGGGGGCCTTGATTTTGTACTGACATCTGGGCTTTCTGATCCATGACTCAGCTGTACTTGGCTTTACTCCACAGCTATGGGTAAGAGGCACCTGCCTCGACTTCCTCTGTTGCTCCCACAGGCCCTCTTTAACTCTACTTTTTCCCCATCGGCTGGAAAGCTAGATTAACTGGGCTTTTTGCATAGAAGTAGGCTCAGTTCTGATGGAGAAGGCAGTGGCACCCCACTCCAGTACTCTTGCCTGGAGAATCCCATGGATGGAGGAGCCTGGTGGGCTGCAGACAATGGGGTCGTGAAGAGTTAGACGCGACCGAGTGACTTCGCTTTCACTTTTCCCTTTCATGCACTGGAGAAGGAGATGGCAACCCACTCCAGTGTTCTTGCCTGGAGAATCCCAGGGACGGGGCAGCCTGGTGGGCCGCCGTCTATGGGGTTGCACAGAGTCGGACACGACTGGGGCGACTTAGCAGCAGCAGCAGCAGGCTCAGTTCTGAAGAGTGCTTGGCAATAGTGAAAAGGAAGTGGATCATAGAAATAAGGAGAAGGACAAGGAAAAAACTAAAGGTGAACAGTTTCAGCCTGGAGAAGGGGAGGGAGGGTGGCATAATGATGAGATAATCGTCCTCAGGTACAGAAAGGGCTCTGTTGGAGAAAGGAAACCTGGCTGTCCTCCCATCCAGCCAAGGACAGACCGAGGGCTTAGCTACAGCACAAGGGATTTACAGAAGATAAAAGAATTTCTTGGACAAATACGGCAATGGGTTTCAGAGGGGTTTTGTGTAATTACCTTCTAAGGAGATGGCTAAAAATAGCATAGCTCCTCTGGTAGCCAGAAGGTGAAGAGGTGGATGTGGACAAGCAGAAGGTGAACCCGGGTCCCTTCTTACCACCCCTTCCACAGCTCCCCCCTTCTTTTACTGTAGGAACAGAGATTCTGCACTCTGTCAGGCACCCATGGAAGAGCTGTGAACCTTTCTCCAAAGCAAAGGCTCTTGGTCAGTTCCTTATATTTTTAGAAAACAATCAGCAAGTAAAGCTATTACCTCAGTGGTCACCAGAGCACTGTAGTGGTGATAAGTCCAAAAGCCATACAGGCAATTTCTGACTGAATGATATCATAGGCAGACTAAAAATTGTTTCTTTAACTAAAGGGTTGCATGGCTGGTTTTTAATTAGAATGGATTAATACAGTGTTCCCATTTATTAAAAAAAAATCAAAATTGAAAGGAAGGAATTGCAATGAGGTAATTAAAGTAAGGAAAATATCCTCCAGATCCTCTCCCACCCAAATATAATGCTTAAAAAGACAGGGAAAATTAAATAAAACTTTGTTACTCTTTATATACCTTGATAATCTCTGTGTTTAACATGTCAAGGGTATTACATAGTTATACAAGTTCCTGGTGTGTATATATTTTTATACATGTACATGTGTAAGTTTATTCACAAGTGTATACCTGGTTTTGTACCTATATAATCATATAAACACATGCATAGATTGCTTTTTGTTTACAGTAGTATATGGCAATGTAGGTACCACATTTTGGGGGGTACCAACCTATACAGGTACCACTGTTTTTTCTAGTTCCAGAGTGGTATTAACACAGAGGTCCTCAGATAAATAACCATTTCCTTCTCAACTGACTTACTTGGCAAAATCAAGACGTTTGCCTGCTAGTGCTCAAGACAACCTACCTGATTCTCCACTGAAAAAATATGAAATGTTTCGCTGAGTCTTCATTCTAAGAAGCACTGATAAGTAACTGGTAAGCTTTCCCTTGTTTGTTGTGGCAACATCCTTTGACCTATGTAACTGTAGAAAGGTGTTAAAAGGGGAAAGAAAAGCAGGAAGAAGGCTGTATGTGTTTCATCATTTATTGAATTAAAGGTTTTACCTTTATATGTATGTAGCACTATGCCTCCATATTAACGCCAAACCCATCAATTTACTAAGTCCCATCAGAACAATTCTGTCTCCTCAAGAGCTTTCATATCTGTCCCCATTTCTTCATCCCATGCCACCTCTCCCTTGGATTACTGTAATGGCCTGTTAACTAGTCCCCCAGGCTTCAGTGTTATTCTTCTCCAAGTGTTCTCCATACCATCACCAGTTTACTCTTCATTAAACAGAAATCGAATTGTTGACAATGGTCTGATTTAAATTGTTCAGTGGTTCCCAGATGCCTAGAGGATCAAGTCCAGACTCAGAAGCATAATCCTTTAAGGCCCTTCTCCATCTGGCCTCTGCAAACTATCCTGCCTGACACTAACCCCTCCTCAGCCACTCTTCAAGATCCAGCTCTAGCAAATAGTTTCCAGCCTAACCCAACAGGTTTTCACCCGCCCCCTCCCAACATCTTCATGTTTTCCAGCAGCCTGGCCTTTCTGCCTGTAGCTCTCTCTTCTCTGCTTGCTCCCTTGGTTTTCTCCAATAGACACTATAAAACTCAGGTTCGACTTCATCTCTTCCAAGAGACTCTACGCCCAGTCTCATCTCTTACATACATTCTTATGACAACTGCAGTATTACCCAAGAGTACCAGAAAAGAAAGAGCTCAAAAAACAAGCAGAGAGGGCTTCCCTGGTGGCGCAGTGGTAAAGAAATCACGTGCCACTGCAGAAGACACAGGTTTGATCCCTGATCCGAGAAAACCCCACACGCCATGGAGCAATTTAACCCATCCACTACAACTACTGACCCTGTGCTCGAGAGCATGGGAGCCACAACTACTGAAGCCCGCGTGCTCTAGAGCCTGTGCTCCACAAGAGAAGCCACCGCAATGAGAAGCCTGTGCACAACTAGAGTAGCCCTGGCTCTCCGCAGCTAGAGATAAGCCTATGCAGAAATGAAGACCCACCATGGCCAAAAATAAACCAATAAAATTTAAAAATAATCAGCAAAGATTTCTGAAAGAATCTAATATTCATCAAAAAAAAAAGCATCAAAGTACTTATCATGGGGAAAAATCTAAACTAATGTGAACTTTCTTCTATTTATTTTTCTGTTATTTTTAAAACTTTATAGTGAAATATATATATATAAAAGTGTGCAAATTGTTAATATAAATAGCTTCAGATCAAGAAACCTAATATTACCAGTAGCTCAAAAGCTCCCTTGTGGGACCTTCCAGTCACTCATATGGCAACCATTCCTGACTTCTAAGCATAGATTAGTCTTGTGTATCTTTATGTTTTATATACATAGAATCATAAAATTCAGCTTCTTTCATTCAATATAATGCTTGTGATAAACACTCATAATGTATGTAGCTGTAGTTTCTTCATTGTTATTATAGACTAATACTCAAGTATTTACTTACTGTACTGCTGATGGGCATCTGGACAGCTTCCAGTTATGAAACTATTACAAAAGTGCTCCTCTGAACGTCTTCTATACCGTCTTCTGGGTAACATATGTGTGCATTTCTGTTGGGTAAACATTAGGTTGAACAATATGAAATTGCCAGTATTTATTTAACCATTTGACCTAGTAAGATGGCAACTTATCACTACCTAGAGGTGGAATTGGTGGGTCATAGGTTACACGCATGTTTCGCTTTACAAGATACCAGCCTAATCATTTCCTGCAGTGGCCATACCAATTCATAATCTCCTCAGCAGTATATAAGAGTTCTGTTTGTCTACATCCATTTTTATTTTAGCCATTCTGAAGGGAGGGGTATACAAATGAATCACATTGTGGTTTCAATGGTTATTGAAGTTAAGCACCTTTTCATATATTTGTTGGCAGTTTAGATATCCTCTTCTGTGAACAAGTTCAAGTCATCTACCCAATTTTATGTTGAGTTGTCTGCCTTATTAATCTATTATTATTTAGATTTCACAGCTGACAGCATTGTAATTCTTTCATTGCTCAGCTCTAGAAATGTTCTTATCCAGTTCTATGCCCAAAGAATCCTGTGTTCACCTCTGTACTATGATATACCACACTGTTGAAACTGTTATTTACATATCTACTTTTCCTTATGAATTGTTAAGTAAGTTTTAAATCTCCAAATAATTGGGAGTTAGAGCTCTTATTCATCATTGTATTCCCACCCCTAGAATAATATCTAGCAAGTGGTTCAATAAATATTTCTTCAGTTAACTGATATGCATTTAACATGGTATTCTCTGTAAATTTTTATTAACTATCTTTATACTCCTTTGTCTAAGTTTACTCCAGCAAAGAAAGCTATGTGAAATATAGCACTCTGCCCTTTCTCTACCACTTTACAAAAAATAGCACTAGTTGAAAAAGCACAAAGACAATGATCAGAGCAAAGCAATAGCACTTTTCTAGTTAATGACTACAAATAATAAGCAATAAAAATCTCATATAATTGAAAAGAAAAATCAAGATCTTAATAACTTAAAAGGGAAAAGGCATTGAAGGGCAGGTAATTTACATCAAGAGAAGTAAAAAACCAAAGAGCTAATTAGTAAAATTAAACAACCAGTCACACTTAATATATTTAATAAAGTATTAGTAAAGTTGAAATTAATGACATCTAGAACTTATCAGGTTTTACAAAATGTGGCACCTTCTTACATTCTTCATTATGCTTGCTATTATAGTTATGGACTCACACATCCACTTCCCCCAGTATATCATAACTTTCTTACGGACAGGACCCTTTCCTGATCCAGTTCTGTTATAAAATGATGTATGTACCCTCATACAGACAACCTTGCTAAAAAGTAATTTGTCAGTATATTTCAAAACTTTATACATGTCCCCTTTGGTCAATAAATTCACTTGTAAGTATTTATTCTAACAGAAACAAGAGGACAGGAAAAAATTCTACACATTAAGCTATTTATCTCTCTGTTGTTTACAATGGGTCCAAATCAAATCAATAATAAATTTCTAACAATAAAGAAGTGATTGAATAAATTGTCACAGGAACTCTAAAGATTATGCTGCCATTAAAATGGAATATTATTAAATACAGTGGATGCATGCCAATACTATTAAATGAAAAAAATCAGGCAAAACCCCATTATGCTCTAAGATTATACATATAATGGTGCATGGATGCAGGGAGCAACATGGAAAATGACAAATGAAAAGGAAATAATTGGAAATTTTAAGGTTCTTGGATAAAAAGAGTTTCTTAAATGCTGTTACCATGCATTCGTTCATTACCTCCCCAGCTACTCTCCTAGACACAGCCACCAGGATCTCTCACAAGAATGAATGTCACAGCCTCCAGCTGGTCTTCCTACTTCCTCCTCTGTTCATCCACAGTCTAGGCTCAACACAGCCAGAATCATCCTGGAAATCACCAGTTAGATCTTGTCATTTTTCCGCTCAAAAGTTTCCAATGTCTTCCCATCTCACAGAGTGAAAACAAGTTCTTAGAATGGTCTATGTGGCCATCAACCATCTGAATGGTAGTTTGCATTCTGACGTCATCTTGTGCCTTGCTCTTCCTCGTCTCATTCTGTTCCAGCCACACTAGTCTCCTGGCTGTTCCTCAACATCCTAGGGATACTCTGACCTGAAAATGGGAAAGTTTTATTTTACATTGAAGCCAATCCTATTTTTCTTAGCTATTTTATTATCACAAGTATGCATGAGCATTTGGTATTTTCCATTTCTCCCAAAGCCGTATAATTTAGTCTTTGGAGAATTCATTAGAGATGAAAGGAATCTCTCTCTGTGCACCTTCCAGAGTTAACTGGAGAATGCTAGGGTGGATTTGTCATATATGGTCCAGAAGACATTTTTACTTAACAACAGGGGCCAAGAAAGATGAGGAGGGGAAAGAAAAGAACACTGGTAACTGTGCTTATATCTAAGGAGGTGTAAGTTAGGTGAGGGGATGGACTCGAAAGTGAAGGGCCCTCACATCAACAGGGTTATATGAAAGACATGCAAAACTATTTCAGGCAAAACAGTAAAGTCTCTGAGACTGAGAAGGTAGGAAAAAGCTTTGGAAATTGGAGAGACAAAAAAGACCAGTGTAACTAGGAAAAAAGCAATGGAGACACAGCAATAGAAAAGTGGAGAGCTTGGTCATGCAGGGTCTTTAGGTCAGGGTACGTTGTTAGGATTTATTGTAAATGCAATGGGAAGATCACTGAAGGGTTTTAAAACAAGAGAAATGACAATGCTGTTATCATACTATAGTTTGTGAACCCTGGGGCTAAAGTCACCAAAGTCTTGGATTAATCAAGACCCAGTATGACAGCTAGCACTCTACCTCATGTGTTGTAAGCAGATCTTAAATGACAGCTGATTTTTCTTCTTATTCTGTAGTAATTATTAGTTCAAAAAATCACCAATGGACCTGGGTGAGGAAGTACCTTCATTATTACTCGTGTTTATAGAGTAGTTTTAATATGCTGAATGCTTTAAAATGGTTTTATTCAATGCTTACCATAAAATTGAGGCACTCAGTTTTCAGTTCCTAAAAAACCATTTATGCTTAAAAAGGCTTTTGATTGATTTCCTCCCAACAATCTATGTGCACTAACTCAAACTCAATCTGTGCCAGAGCCTGTTGTGTGTGTGCAAATGAGAGTTGAAATGTGAATCTCCAAGGACTGTGCTTGGTCCTTGTTGATAAGTAAAAATTTCCTCCAGAGCTTTCATGACAAATCCACCCTAGCATTCTCCTAGACGCACTCCCCAGCAACTCTGGAAGGTGGACAGAGATACATTCCTTTCATCTTAAATGAATTCTCCGAAGACTAAGTTATATGGCTTTAGGAGAAGTGGAAAATACAAAATGTTCATGCATGCTAATTTTATTAACATAACTAAGAAAAAGTAAGATTGGCTTCTGCGTAAAATAAAAACTCCCGGTTTTTAATCCAGCAGTTTACAGGCAGCTTTAGGCTCTTTAGTTACAGATATTGCTGGGTGAAGGCCATGATTCAGTAGAACTGTATCTACAGCAGCATTTCTTTCCAAATAAATTTTTGTTACATTTTTCCATTGGAATACAAAATGGAGACTTCCAGTAACTCAGACATGGATCAACTTTCCCCCCTCACAAAAAAATGATACTAAAAGTACATCTGTGTCTCTTTTGCTTTTGGACTCTGTGGGAGAGGGAGGGGGGGATGATTTGGGAGAATGGCATTAAAACATGTATAATATCATAGAAGAAAAGAAATAAATAAAGTCAGCTGGTAACAAAAAATAAATAAATAAAAATTTTGTTAACATAAAAAAAAAAGATACTAAAAGTATAAAAAAGGCCACATGAGCAAAAATAACAGACTCCCTCCTAGAAGCAAGCTGAAGTGGCCTGCAAACTACCAGAAGGCTTCCGGCCTTGGAAACTGTAGGCAACAGTGAATGTCAGTGTGCATGATGAAGCGACAAACAGGGTGGTATCTGGAAAGTCTCAAACTTTCACAGGCCCTCAAGTACCCACAGGCACACACAGGGCTGAACACAGGTAAACTGTGGAAGAGTCTAACAACTAAACTGGGATATCCCAGCCCAGAAATCTAGGACTTGAGGTCACCACAGCTATATGTTTGCCTAATGGAGCAAGTGGATAAGACTGGATTCAAATCTGGCCCTGTTGCTTGTGAGCTAAATAATCATGGGCAAGTTATTCACCTCCCCAACCCTTAGTTCCCTTACCTATAAAATGGGGATAACAATAGGTGTCTGAGTTACCTTAATGATGAAACCAGATAAGATACACAAACCATTTAGTGGATGTCAGGCAGATGGTACATGCTTACTATATAATAGGCAGCATACCCGTGAAGGGCAGCTTCTGGACAGCTTTCTGAGGCACTCAAGATGGAACGGTCATCAGGTACAAATACTTGTAAATTCACATCTCCTTCAGTTTTTTCTTAACAGGTGACTATGAAACACAGCCTGAAATCTTGAGTAATTCACAGGTCAAAGCAGGTTTGGAACACCATTCCAATTGCCTGGTAGAGCATCAGAGAATGAGCTCTGAAATCAGACAAAAACAATTTTATTCTTTGTTCCTCCAGTTACTAAGGTGGTCTTGGCAAGTCACACAATTATTCCTCAGCTGTCAAGTGGAAACAGTAACCCATATTTGCAAGACCGTTATGAGGATTGGCTATAAAGCACGCAAGACCCTAGTGGAGTATCTAGGACATTGCAGGTATCAAAAATGTTAGCTGTTTTTGTTGTAGCCACGCGTTCCAGGAAACAAACTCACTCAGAAGGACAATGCAGATAGTGGAGTGCAGTTTATTACACGGGCGGGCCCCAGGCAGAGTCTCCTCTTAGCCAAGGACCCCGACCAGCATTTGTGAAAATCTTTTATACCCCATGTGTACATGTCTGAACCCACCACCCCAAATTCCTTGAGACTTATACAAACCAAGGAAAATACAATCCCAATAACCCCATCATTCATGTGCTATGTGCTCATGTGCTCAAACAGTCAAACAGTTAGCCAATAATCAATAAACCCGAGGTTACACTCCGATAGATAAAGAAAAATTTATGGCCTGTCTGGAGGAAGGGGTGATTAGCGTATGTTTTCTCTTAGGCGATGAGTAACCTAGATACGATCTTCAAGGCTCCCCTGTCTGGAGGGGGTCTTATCCTTTCACTGTTGTTTTCATAGGCACTAAACACAGAGTTCAGAGTCCATTGGAAAGGTGGCCAAGCACAATCAGCATGATCAGGCCTAAGATGGAGTCCAGGCCCTATGAATTCCTTCTTCATTTTCATCATGATCATTTTTTAGGCCAAAAAAAAAAAAAAAATCACTTACAAATGCCTGGTCAATCTTGGAAAAAATCTGCCCTGGGTTATTTTATTCATTCATCAAATGTCACTGGGGTGGGAGGGTAGCATGGCTGTTACCAGGGAACAGATTCCATAGACTTCTAAATCAGTGTGGAAATTGACAGAGTTCACTTCTAAATGATAAACTGTACTGTTCTTTCTGCTTAGGACATACGCAGACATTTCAGCCTAACTGCCAGCATAAATGCTACCTAATATTTTTGGTAGCTTCTACATTGCTGATTTTAACTTAATCATTTAGTGCTTCTGTCTCTGTGAAGTTACGTCTCAATCCAGAATTAATTCGAATGGTACTTTTGTGGCTTGTACGTGGACACTCATCTTTGTTTCTTGGACTCTGAGCCTCAATTTCTCTTTTAAATGGAGAAAGCATAAAACATGAATATGAAGAAGAGCATTTTTCAGCTCTCATTGAGAGGGTAACAGGCAGGAAGGCCAGGGGCCCCCAAATGGAGGAAACAGGCTGCAAGTGTCAGACGTTTTTTATCTCTCTCTTAAGCGGCAGGAGGAAACAAACTCTAAGTGTCAGATTTTTTTCCCCCTTCTCTACACAAAATTAAAAGGAGGTTTCTTTTAAAATCCTGTGTTGCCATGAGGACACCTGGTTCCACCTGAACTTAACTTTTTTAGACCTTGAGCTAGCCAATGCGTTTATCTTATGGAAATGTTTTTCTTAAGCTATGTTAATGAACTATGTATTTACTTCAGACTCTGTCTGTCTTCAAGTCGGTTCCCTAGGATTCAGAACCGACTTGACAAACCAGTATGTTTTACTCAACAAACCAGTATGTTTTAAGCTATGTTCATGAGGCTAGGCTTGGAAACCCACCTTTCTTCAAGATCCATGTTAATAGTTTTAGGGCCCAGGATGACTCACCTTGTGCCAATGTTATCTCAAAATGCATGTTGTGGGTGAGGGGCCTCTCTGAGTTTTGAGACATTTCCTTTCTCTAATTAGCAGTCTGCTAGTAGGTATATAACTTCCTGCTAAAGACTAGCAGGGAGGCACTCTTTCTGCCCCCTTCTAATGTCTATGTCAGAAGCTTTCTCTTTCTCTTTTATACTTCAATAAAACTTTGTTATACAAAAGCTCTGAGCAGTCAAGCCTCATCACTGGCCCCGGATTGAATGCCTCTCCTCCAGAGGCCAAGAATCCTAGCCAAGAGCCCTTTCAGGGCTCAGCATCAACTTTTCATTATGAAGGGAGAAGTAAAAATAATTTTCATAGAAATTCTCTAAAAATCCTAGAAGACATAGCACATATTATTTCATATTTTATTTATTGTCTCAATGGGATCTATTTTAAAAGCTTAGACCATACTGTAAATCCATGGCATAGCCACAGAGTCTTATATTGTTATCTTCCTAATTGAGACAATTAACAAAACAAAATACACATTCAAATGAAACATGTAGCTAAACCATTTATAAATAACTAAAATTATAGATCAGGTTTTCATTCACTGATCACAAATTATGGTAATGCTTTTGTGGTGCTCATTTCCGGGCTCACTTTGGAGTGTTTATTAAAGCACAGTATTGTCAGATCACAGGGACTATCTCATTCTCATTTTCTTATCTCCAATTCTAAAGGGGGTTAAATTATCCAATTAAACTGTTAATTAAAAAGACTCCTACAGAATAAACTGCAGGCTACCAATGGCATTTAAGATTTTTCATTGTGCTGTGCTCAAAAGCAATTTCCTGAATTCAGAAGAGCTCCATGTGACTGGCCAGTATTTCACTTTAGAAGGTATGGCTGGTATCACTACATAATAGACAAACCCATTTCCTCTCCTCTCTCGGCCCACAGCTAGACTATATATCCCAGCCTCCCCTGCAGTTAGGTTTGGCCATATGACTGAGTGCTAGTCAATGGAATATGGGCAGAAGTAACATAGATAACTTATTGGATTAGACCAAACCTTCCATTAGGTATCTTCAATAGCTTCTTCCCCTCCACCAGCTTCGTGTGGATGAGCATACATTCAATAGCACTGAAAATGGCAGAATCATATGGAACGAACGTTGGTCTCAATATCAACAACTGTAGGAGAGAAGCTCATTGATGGTTAATAACCATTTTGTATGTCATGTAAACAAGACATTAGCTCAAACTGGGTTAAACCATTGAGATGATCTCTTTCAACATGTAGTGTGATCTTAACAAAGAAAGCAATTGGACTTGAGGGACATGTAAATACCTTAAGCCTAATTGGAAACATCAGCCTCCAAATTTTGATCAGGTCCACTAAGATATACATCTAAAAATTGAAGTAGACTGAATATCTCATAAAATCTATCAAATTGACCCTAGCAAGAGAGATTCTAGACTTCTTGCCTTCATTCCCCCAAAGCCTGTCCTTCCCGTCCATGCCCCAGAGATCACTCATAAACTCAATCATTTCTATACATCCTTCCTCCTGCCACTACCCTACAGGCAAAAATTCTTTTTTCAAGGATCAGCTCAGAAACTAGAGTAGACTCTCAGAGGGGCACTAACAGGTCATACTGAGACGCTTATTACCTACCAGCTCTACAGTCTGTCTGATGTCTATCTCCTGTACATGAACACTGTGGTACCCCTACCATAAACCAGTAGTTTTCACATCTCTGAATACATCAGAAAGATGTTTAAAATAATCAACAGGGGACTCTACTTCCACTGCCAGTCTAATACCAAAATGCCCCCCGAGGGAAGTTAGTATGAATTCTATGGTATGCTTCTGGATTTGTCTGGACTCAGGAAAGGCAGGCAGGCTTTCATTGTCCTGTACCACTCACTCGTTGTCCAAAGGTCACCAGGGGATGAAAATGGCAGGCACTTCCAGCTCCCTGGAAGTACATGGGGCACAGACGCTCCAGTAGCATGAGGGCAGCCATCCTAGAGATCTACAGCCAATGAGAAAAAAAAAAAAAAAAAAAGCACACAGAAGGTGAAGTTAGGGTCCCCAGTAAAAGGGCTGGGATCTGGGTAGAGAGAACTCTGATAGCATCCACTTGAGGAGAAGTGAATAAATCTTTCTCTGCGTACCAAACCACAACCCAATGTCCTTGAATTTCATCACACTTGCCATGATACAGGGTGAATGTAGCAATTTATGTGTCTGTTTACCATGTTAGACCAGACTGTTCATTGAAGCTGAAACTGCACATGATCTGCTTAAATACAGCTAGTTCAGTGACTTAAATCAAATGGTGGTCAGTTACTATGTACTGAATGAGTGACCATAATCTGACTTAATGGGTAAAGAAAGGTGACAGCAAAATAGAGATTCTTTGGTTTGACAGTAACCGTAATGTTCCTTGTCACTTTTGCAAGACCAGCCATACCATGGTTGATAATCTCCTCCGAAGCCTCTCTTTTCCTCATTAGGAATATAACTGCATAAGCAATAAACCATATCCGTTTATATCCTGGAAGAAAATATAATGGCCAACTCTCAAATCTCTCATTGTCTACAGAAAAAGTTACTGCATTCAAATCTCACTTTCCTAAACTGAGAAACCTAGTCCACTCCAATGCTTTGTGTACTTTTTAGGCAAATATTGTCTAAAATATAACTGAGTATGCTAATGGATATAATCAATTTTAATATTATTTTTAAAAAGAAAGGAAACAGAATATCTTCAACTTTTTATTGTCCTTAAAATGATCGTTCACATTGTTTCACAAGTAAGGGAAGAAAATACAAAGACCATTTAGATATGAAATGCATAATCCAAGAACACCTTTCTTCGAACCAGTGGGGCACTTCCACTAGCAATGAGAATGTTGTTGCTTGAAATAATCATATATTCTTCCATAATTTAATATGCAACTGAGACATACTGTTAAAAATATCAAGGAAGAAGTATATCAAATGCTAATAATTACAGAAATACTGCTGGAACAAATGTATTCAGAAATGGGGTGACCTAAGGGATGAAGGTTAATGCAAAGGCAAGCAGCCCAAAGAACAAAGGCTTTAACTCTCCTGACTCTGGGGTACTTGAGAAGCAATCTCAAACCTCTCCACTGATCTGGTGCAAGCATAACCTATGTGGCAAGCTACAGTTCCTAGTTGCTTCTTAGTGATGCTCTAGGGCTAAATAAGATAAAATTTATGTGCTATGCTTTAAGCTCCATTGAGGAAAGGCACTGAATAAACTTAAGGATAATTTATGAATCCTGAGCTTGCAGTAGTCACTTCCAACTCCATTTCATAAAAGGAAAAAATGGAAATAGGAGGCCAGTGCTGTGTGGTTGGTAAAAAGCTCAACAAACTTTGGGCAATGATGATAAGCCAAACAAGACCATTTTATACACATAAGAACCTTGACTAAACCAGGAGAATTTCACAAAAACCTAACGCCTTCCATTTCGCAGGCAATAGTTCACTGGCAGAATACCTGGTGTATGAATCAGAGAAGTGTGCTATGGCAGTCATAGTCTGAGATCCAATATCTAATTGCCTTTTAATTTTGCATAATTATTTTTGTAATATTTTATGGCTCTCCTCCAGTGGATGTGCTTAGCAAGAACTGACAAAATCCTGGATTCTCCTTCAGAGTCACATTCCTAGGCCAGCTTCTCCTTTCCCCTCCCCCGATTTCCAGTCGCATTTTACCTTCTTCCTTACACAACTTAATCGGTATCTGACTCTTTTCTATTAGTCTGTATTGAAGAGAAGAGACAATAAGAATGTACTCTGAAAATCTGAACAGGAACATGAATTTGGAAATTCAATCTAGAAAATTGTCCCAGCGAGTCGTGGTGACTTGAGCTACTCTAAGTCTATTTTAACAACGGCCATCCTATCGACAGCTTGCAGTATAATTGAGTTACATCAAGTAAAGTTAGTCAAGACAAGTAGCCATATCACTTAGAAACTGTTCAGGCCCCAACTGTTCACCAACCTGTTTTCCTAAACCATTAAGTGACTGATCAAGTCCCATTTCCAAAGCCTATTTCTACACTTTTATCAAACACTTTCTCTGACCGGCAGGAATGTGTTTATTTGGAGTTTAAAAAGAGAAAACTAGAAGGAATATGCTGTTTATGTAAGCCTTAAAAACGTTTAAGCTGATTTTAAATGTCCAGATATAGGAATGAAACAAGGAGAATCTTCTAAGTCTAAACCAAATCAGAATGATTCCTCTAGAGAAAAGACATGGAGGTTTCCAGCACCCTTAACTGCTTTTTTGAAAATGCAAACTAAGGTGATATCAAGTCATGGTTAAGGCGGAAAAGGTAGCTGCCCTTCAGGAGTTTATCGATTCAGAGAGGAGGAAGTCAAGGGGAAAATCACTCTTCACTGACTAATGCACTGAAATTGTTTTCCTCATGATGGTGCCCCTGCATTTTTCTCCCCTACGTTCCCATGGTTACAAAAGGACATGGTGTGTGCACACACACACACTTTTTAATGACAAATTCTAGGGATGTAAAATGGCTTCCTATGGTTAGTCTGAATTTGTCATTATGCTTTTGAGATTTTCCTATTGACCAGCTTAACCTAGAACCACGTGTACAAGGAATAATGGGAAGAGGGGATGGCTATTTTAAAAAGCAAAAATGCCAGGGAAGCACTTTAAAGCTGTTACAATTTTATCCTGCACACACACTCTCTAATAAGACATGGAATAGTTCCCTTGAAAGGACAGAGTTCTGAGGACCGAAAACAGAGTAATGCTCTTTCTTATAAACTCTTTAGAAGAAGTCTTGAAGAGTAAACATTATGTTTCTTTGGACTATGCAGGGAATTTTAAATTCAATCAATAGATTCTAACATGTCTTTAATCAAGAAATTTTTCAAAAAGGATTTTTAAAAGAGGTAACTGAGCCTCAATGTGGGGTTTATGCCTTTGCACTCAAGGGGAGGGAAAGCCATATGTTCCTAATTGGGAATTAGAAAATCATTTTTTTTATGCCTACTTATTTCAGAAACAGGAGAAGGCACATATACGAGGATAACAAGACAACCAGAAATTAGACTGAAGAGAAGCATCTAGCAGATAACATAATTGCCAAGGTTTGAACAGAACAGATCAAATTTTGGAGATTTTGTTTCCTACTGTGCCTGCGGTTGCATGACTAGGAGTTTTGACTTCTTCTGGGACTTAGAGATACAGCCTTGTCTTACTATTTGATAAACTCAAGCCTTCACCAAGCAGTCTTTTCTGCCAGCTTTGTTCATTCTGACTTGAACAGGGCAGTGGGCTACATCAGATACAAGCTATGAGGCGTGTTTTCATCCCAAGAGACTCCAAAGCTGAAGGCCAGAACTTCATCAAATACTGTCAAATGAGGATTCAACATTATTTCTGACTTAACCACCTTAGAGTTAATCAATGCTATGAAAGGATGGTGCAGGAAATCTAACAGTACAGAAGACCTCCCAGGCAACCTCGCACATGTCCACACCACTGAGGGTTGCTAGTGTAATAGGCTGATTTTTTTTTCTGGATATATTCTACCTAGGGCCCCTGCAAAGCTGTAGATAAAAATGGTACATACCGCTTAGCTGCAACTTATACACTAAAATGGACAATAGCAACAATTCAGCAAACAACATTTTAACAAAAGCAGCCTGGGGACTTAATTGGCTTTCTAAAGAAACATATGTGATTCGATTTTTTGTATTCCATTTTTTTAAGTCTTACAACTTTGAATAATGTTTAGATCTAAGCAATACCCAAATACCAAAGATGCATTAAAATAAACATCTTCAGGGGAACACAGGCCTAGGGCAGTAGGTGATGAGCACCGCGCAGCTCTCTCAGGATGGCAGGAACCAACAGTCCTGCTACCAGAGTCGGCAGGATTCTGCGCCTCTGTTCATTGTGGAATTGGATGGACAATTAAAAGCCTTCTGGAATTCTTCAAAGTTGCTAACTGCACCATTGACCCTGAAAAAGATATGTCATAGTCCATGTCATTTAATTCTTACAAATCAACAGGTTCTGAATAAAACTCTAGCAACCTATGGCTTGATAAAATAGTCCATTCATTTAGTCTATTTACAAGGAGATAACTGAAGTCCAAAATGGTTAAGTAGATTTTCAAGAAAATTAACAGAGCTGAGACTAGAACCAGACAAATGCTATTAGTCTTCAAAATATCTTTAAATTTCTATAAACTGTAGGGTTTACAATTCCTATAAATTGTATATGTGGTGGTACATTGCTATAAATTTACAAATTCCTACAAACTATACAATTTACCAATACTTAACTTTTCTAACCATTTTTTAATTTAACTTTTTATGGAACATATAACTGACGTAGCACATGCACATTTAAAATGTAAAGTTCATTGAGTTCACATGTATACACCCATGTTATTACCACCCAGATCAAGACATGGGATATTTTCAGCACCTAGAAGGCTCCTGTGTATGCCCTAACAGTAGTACCTCCAAGCATAACTACTAGTCTGACCTCTGTGGCCACAGATCAATTCTACTGGTTTTTCAACTTCACATCAGTGGATCACACTCTATGCACTCTTTTGTCTCTGATTTCTTTCACTCAGTATTATGTCTGTAAGATTCATTCATGTTGTTGCTATCTCTAAATTATCTTTAAAGAACTCATTCAATCCACAGAAACACTTTCTATAAATTCCTATTACGCTTGCAGGCTCATATTTACCTAGAATTTGGTTCATGCAACAGTAAACTAATGAACGGGGTCTAGTTGCTATTGATGAGTAATGCTTTGCTGGAGTTAGCTCCAAAATCTGGTGTTCTTGCAAGTTCCCTGCCTGACTGCAGTAAAGACTACAGATTCCTACTCAGCACTTTGATTTTAACTGCCTTTTGAAAGTGGTATTTCCATTGTGTGAAATCGGCTACATTCAAAATCTACAGTTAGTGCAGACATCACTAACAAGCTAGCAAAGATCCACCCCCCTCATCTATTTCTTACTCAACTGCAGGTTCAAAAGGCTGACTAGAGACAGCATTCTTGGTCAATGACTCTTTCTTCCCTAATGATTTTGTTCCCTGTGGGCATTTGAATGAATATATCGGCTTGTAATTCAAAACCCCCATAACCTCTTGTGTGTCAGCTGGGATGAAAGAGTCAGACACGACTGAGCAACTGAGTGCACATGCACGCATGTGCACACACACACACACACAGGGAGGGATGCAGGTTTCACACACAGTAATGGCAATCCACTCCAGTATTCTTGCCTGGAGGATCCCATGGACGGAGGAGCTTGGTGAGCTATAGTCCACGGGTCGGACACGATTCAGCGACTTTCACTTCACTTTCACTATGATTCACCCTGGGCAAGTGTTAAGGATCAAATTTAGCTGACAGGTAAGTGTACTCTGAAAATTATCAGTTAAAATCCAACATTACAGGCAACAAGTTAGTGAGAGGAACTTAGTTTTTAAGAACTTATCTGTTGAGTAATTAATCTACTGTGTGATTTCATCTGCATCATTTGTGAGTGGAAGCACAGTTTATTAGAGACTGTCAGCATTTTTGACAGTTTAGCTCAGTGGGGGAGAATTTCTAACATAGTGATTAGGTTTTTATGCTATGGGGTAATTTAGAGTCAATTTCTTGAGAATTTCTAAGGCAAGGTTTTGGGAATAACATTTCAACATATGGAACTTTTAGATGACTTTCCTACAATATGCTAATGGATTCATTTAAACATTACATATAAAGATACCAAGAAATAATACGTTCTAAGCAAAGAACAAATAAATACAAATTACTGTGTTTCTTGGATTTACTATTATAACTCTGTCCCTTAGCACAGAAAATTTCCCTCAAACTATGCTAGAAACTTACTATGGGGTAGGTAATAGTAATCTTAATTTTATTTTTACTTAATATTTTATACATCCTGACAATTAAGATGGTAATTCATTTCCCTTCATATATAAGCAACTGTTTCAAAATAAGACTCAAACTAAAAGCTAAAACGTAGAGCTTTTGCCTCTAGATATGAATTACAATAGCTAAATGCCACCATATATCCTCCTTTGTGTTCAGAGCTATTCTGTAAGCGGGCACTCATTCATGTCTGTTGGCTGGCTGCATGAAAGAACAAGAGGCATTAAATAGGATATTCTACAGCACAAATTAAACCAGAGCTCTAGGTGTTTTAAGGCATAGTACATAAGAGCTCATTTGTATCTAAAAAAGGCTTTTCTGGTCAATATTTTTAAAAAGTAGGCGGTTGGATAAATCAAACATGCCAGTCTATGGAGCACCCATGGTGTACTCATGGCACCCGAGGATTGCTGCCTTTCAAAAACCAGAAGATAATAAGTGGGAATTACTACTAAAGCTATGATTTGGATTCTAAATTACCTTTGGAGTCTTGTACAGTCTCATAGATCTCTTGATACTAGAGGTGTGTACAAAAGCCTACTACAAAAATTTAGGTGAGAGAGTACTGGCTAAACCAGCTTCCTACTAATTAAAGAAAAGACGCTTAGTTTCTGTTTGGCCAGATTTTTTTTTTTTTTGGTCTGTGAAATGAGCTATCACTGTTCACAATGCAGGCTGTTTTTCGGATCACCCATTTGTAGAGCCCTGGAATGGCTGGGGAAGAGAGGAGGTGGAGATGCACAGTTAAAAACTCGTGTCACCCATATGCCTATTTACCTAAACTGTGGGGGGCTGTGAGCACCAGCTTGGATTTGTTCTCGAGCAGCTTCTGGTCTGTAGGAATTGCACCTCACCTAGAAGGAAAAACATCCCGATGATTATGCTTCCATTTCAATCACACATTGTCTACTGCCTTACCTGCTTCAAATCACACGAAGAGTAATTTGAGACTCGATGGATGACAAGCTGTTTTAGTAGATCAGATAAACCTTCATCAGTAGTAACATCTATTATTCCAATCCTCAGAGTAGAAGTTTTTATCACTGTGAATGCTTTCACTATTTGAGTAAATTAAGACAGGTTTCCAGACAAATGCTTTAAATGAAGAGAATAGCATATGTGTCCAGGAATCAACCAATGTATTCATTCAATTAACATAATGTTTGGAATAGCCGTTATCAAAGTTAACCATATTCATTTGAATCAGTAAAATGAATCACTCATCCATTATTGAGTATGGTCATAAGTGGGAACGGAGAAGGCAATGGCACCCCACTCCAGTACCCTTGCCTGGAGAATCCCATGGACGGAGGAGCCTGGTAGGCTGCAGTCCATGGGGTTGCTAAGAGTCGGACATGACTGGGCAACGTCACTTCCACGCCTTGGAGAAGGAAATGGCAACCCACTCCAGTGTTCTTGCCTGGAGAATCCCAGGGACGGGGGAGCCTGGTGGGCTGCCGTCTATGGGGCTGCACAGAGTCGGACACAACTGAAGTGACTTAGCAGCAGCAGCAGCATAAGCGGGAAGGATTTTGCACCCTGGGTGCCTTGTTTGCTTCATCTTAGTTCAGTCCTTGGATAGGAGGACATTGTTCCATCCCCTTTGAAGTTAGGCATGGCTATATGGTCACTTGCTCTCACCAATGAAATGTGAGCAGAAGTGACATATGTTACTTCCTTGGGGAAGCTTTAAAAATCTGGCAGAACTTTTAAGAGTATTAAAAACAATTTAGGATGCTACATTAAAGGCCAGTGCACATTTTCTCCCTACTCCTTCCCTAGTCCTGTCGTGACCATGGAAGCACCTACAAGATAAAGATTCCAAAACCCAGGTCCTGAGTAGTAACTATGAGCAGAGGCCCACTGCTGACCCATGTTACACACGGAACATGAACAAGAAGAAAACTTTTCCTTGCACTGTTTATTCATGTACCATAACCTACTTAATCCTGATTTGAAGTGTATCTTGAAATATGATATAGCTTGAAGTATGAATAGAACTAGGACATATGAATATGATGGGGGGAATTCCAAGTGGAGGAGAAAATGGAAACAAAGACATATTGGAGAAGAAAAAAACAAGACATTCAGCTTGGCTGGACTGTGTGGTGCATAGTGGGCAGCAATGGGAGACCAGGGAAGGGTGAGGATGGGGCCAGATTTCTGGCCTGAGCAAGTCCTGAGCAAGAGGCTACCATATTTAGGTTAACGTATTGCTAATCTTGTTTAACAATACTTAAATATTGTTAATGAGCATGAAGGTGATTAAAAATACATTTTCAAAAGATTTATCCAGCAGGGGCACAGGAGTAGGAGGAAATGAGAGACTAGTTTGAAGATTATTTATGGGCCCCAGGAAGGATCTCCATGAATGTCCACTGAAAGAGGAGCAATGAGAAGAAAGAAGGAGGATAAGAATATCTAAGGAAAAATGGACAGAAACTACGGGGACAGAGGCAGCAGCAAAGGTGATAGGATGCTACTGCTTTTGGAAAAGAGAAACCATCCATCACAGTGGTTCTGAATTTGACTCTAAAGATGTTTCTGTAATGGGAGTACTTAACTTCCTCAGAAGCTAGCTAAGGTGAAGTTGTTTCTCACAATCAATTCCACCTCACTTTTTCTAATGTTATTTCCTCTTGCATTATTATATAGTACTGTCTTTGCTTCATATATCATTTAAGAGATTTCTAAAAACACATTTTTGTTCTTACTGTTTTCCTAGTACCTTCTCAGGAGACAAAATAATTTTCCTCCTTATGAGCAGACTTATTTCAGTTTACAAAAGGTTGAAAATCTCATTCTGCCAGTAGGGAAAAGCTCCAAGAGAAATTTCTCATTAGTAATATAAAATCACTTGCCATTTTTCTTCTTAATCTCTTTAAAGTAAGTCATATATAGTTTGGAATTTTATTTGGAGACATTTCAAAACTGACTGTAATGTTAATATCAGTTAGTTTACTTCATCTACTAAGATGGACCTCAAGTAAGTAAGTAAGAACCTAAATAAGAACTGACGGACCTTGTACTTTGTCCTCTAGAGCATGGGACAGCAAACATTTTCTGTAAAGAGACAGATAATAAATATTTTAGGCTTTGCAGACTGTAAGTCTCTATTCTAAGTACTCAACTCTGGCACTGTAGCACAAAAACAGCCATAGACAATATGTAAAGACCATGGCTGTTTTCCAATACAAAATAGACAGCAGGCAACATATGGCCCATGGGTCCTAGTTGGCCAATCCCTGCTCCAGAAAGTTCTATCTATATTTGCATGCTTATTTTGGATATCTGACCCAGTACTGACCCAAAAGAAAGTCTCTTTAATTGAACTGTGTTAATCTCATCCTTTTCAAGCAATTCGTCTAAAAACGTCAAGTGTCTTCAATATACCCAGCTTCTTTGTTGGATGCTATGGGGATAAATAATAAGTGTATGAAGATACACAAGCTATGAAGATAAAAATCTTCAACATTTTGATAACAAGGTAACTGCACAGTAAAGAAGATAAGTGCAAAGGAGTTAGAGATTTTTTTTTTAGTGAGACCTGGAATCCATAGGGAAGTTTGTGGAAGATGTGGAAGAGGTAAAACTTGACATGGATCCTAAATGGTAAAGATGGAATTGAATAATCTGAGGGGGAGAAGTACAAAGAGGGTCACTTTGCAGAAGGCAAATCTAAAGCAAAACCAGAGACAATGATGAGCATGACATTGTGGAGTGGAAGTGAGGACACCTGCCCAGCTAAGGGTGAGTCTGGTAGAGCTATGGGGATTTAGAGCTGGTTGGGTAGAGTTGTATAAGACTGAGGAGAACTTTGAGAGGCATTTGGTCTCCATGTGGCAGGCACCTGGGAGCCACTGCAGTTCTTTCAGCAGGTCAGCTATGAAATAAAAATGGTATTTCAGTGGCATGTAAGACAGGCAATGGTGGAAAGAAGCCAAATCAGGAAAACATGCCATAAGGCTGTTGGGATAATTCAAAGCAGAAGAGATGGAGGCTTAGTCTACAGATGACAAGACAGGGTAATGGGGAAAAAGAGAGGCTGAATCTGAAGAACAGTTAATGGGATGAAACATCAGCTTTTGAGACACATGTCATATAAATGAGGATAAATTGATCAAATAAGACCTAAGAGTCCAGATTTTCTAACCAGAAAGACCCAAAGGCTGATGGTTGAGGGTATGTTGATAAAAGTAGGAAAACTAGAAAGGAGAGTCACTTTGTTGTTGATTACACTTTTGCTGATGTCAGGTTGATAAATGATCATTTATTTAGTGCTGCCATGTCAGCTTTAAGAGATAACAGACCCCAGACAGATGAGAATCCTTTAACCGGAGTCAAGTGAAGAAGACATGGAAATTAATGAGCTTACTGAGGAGTGAATGAAAAAACTTAGGAACAAAAGATTGTATTGATAAAAACCTCTGTCTAGTTTTGAGCAATACAGATACAGATTTGCCCACTGTGAGGCCATGCATCAGGACTTCATCAACCCAACCCAGACTTGTTTGAAAATGAGGCCTACATATTTGTGACATAAACTAGGGCAATAACAAAGAACAACTGGCACTTGCATCATTGGCCAGATACTCGAACTCGGAATTGTGCCTTATTTAGGGCACATCTTCTTTCAGTTTCTGCTCAGAGAGCCCATTAAACTCGCAAAAGGGTGATATGCCTCTCACCTTTGCTGCTGCTATTTGCAGCTCTAGTACTCTTCACATGTTCATTTGGCAGTTGGGAACATAGACTTGAGGGACCCCCAGGTTGACAGTGGCGGGATCAAGTCAGCAAATGAGGTGAAGGAGGAGAAATGCAGGAAACAACAGAGCCAAGAAAGACTCTAGAGAATGAGTCACTAGAAATGGTTACAAATAGTATCAAATACATTAAGAAGTCAGGATATACTGAAGAAATATCAAGTGAGTCACCTCAGGGCTGGTAACTCACTTGATAAAAAATACCAATAAGCCTCGATTCAATCAGTTAATTAATTATATCCCATAGAACATGAAACACATGAAATTTATCCAGACAATAAGCAGCAAGATACAATTTCAGCTAAAATCAAAAGTTATGTCATTAAACTTTTGTTCCAGACCTTTGACCCAGGAAGCAAGTCAAAGTCCCACATTTTCTCTCTGAGGCCCCTTCCTCAGTCTTACTCACGTGAGCATAACTCATGAAGAAAAGCTGGTTGTTGGTGAATTCAATGCCTGGTAGGAGAGGCTCCTCAACTCCCTGCCTCTTGTCATTTATCCATTTCCTGTAAGCCTGGGGCGAGAAGTAGAGGAGATGACCCTCTGCAATAATGGCTTTTCTCTTTTCTCCTCCAATATAGATATTAACTATATCCTCCCCCATGTGCAAAATGTATCCTGTCAAGCTTTCCTTTAAGAAAACAAACATCTGGAAATGCAAGTCAATGGTGTGTTGCTTAACAGTGAGACAGGTTCATCTGCAAAAAGACCTTTCACTCAACAGATACCAAAGCAGCTGGGCCAAAGTAGGCACATGTTAAGTAACATCCTTTCTTCCCCCCAAAAAAGCTATTTTTTCTATTCCTACCAGGGAACAAATAAATCTAACAAAATGGCAAGCCCTATGGAAATAAATATTGGGACCAATCTATCAGCAAATTTATTTATTTTGCCAGGTAAGAGAGAAAACTATAATCTTCGATCACCATCATTTTATAAACTGAAGTATATTTTAACTAGAATTAGAGGAAGAATATAACCTCAGAATAACAGCTTGCTCTTGACACTGAATACATATAGCTTTATGTATATCTTTCTACATCATCCTTATGTGTTTTGCTTAACCGTGGAGCAGGGGATAATGAAAACATTATGATGGACTCCTACCTGGCCCACTACATGTGAAACACTAGCCTCTGACTGTAATTTAGAAGCTTAGTATTTTAAGAGAAAATTGTAAGGAGGGTTGCATAGAGTATACTCAAAGAAAACACCTACAAACCTAGCCCCAAGATTTCTGTAGCATGTTTTAAGACTACACTAAAAGTATCCTCTGAAAAGTATCTTTTAACTACATGAATCTTAATAACCAATATTACTGTTAGGGTGACTTTATTCTCCAAAAAGAAAAAGGAAAGAAATTCAGCTCTACTCATTTAACAGAATATAACAGTCAAAGGGGAAATATAATTCAATTTACAGAAATTCACAGAATTTATAGAAATCTAACTCCTCAAGAAAATGTCTGTAGTGTAAACTGAGGTGCACCCAAATGGTATTTTATAGCTTAATTTGTAAAATCACAGCAAACATCGCAGTGCATACCCTAAAAGCTTGTCGCAGCCCTCCATTATCAGCAATATTTTCTCCCAGTGTCCTCTTCCCCTTCACCTAACAGAAAGAAAAAGAAAAAATAAGAGTGTTTCACAGCCAACCATCATTCAGCAAGAGGCATAAATATGATAGCAAGAAAACACTGCTGTATTTTAAGGAGAAAATTGCATTCAATACATCAGAGGTAGTCATAACATATTGTGAGATGGCAAACGAACCCCAGCAAAGTGCTCCTGAATATAATTTCTATTTTATTATACTACTCATTTCTTTCTCACCCATCTCTCTATTCTCACCAATTTAGCCAGCTCCAACAAAATGTTAACATATTCTGAGTGACTCTGGTTTAATGGGGACAAAATAGAAATGTCAACATACAGATTATTTTCTCTGATTAACTAACATAATTTGAGTATTCTTTTTAGTGAGCTTCTGTTTCCAAAAATCTACCATCCATACAGGAATAAGGTTTTAAGACCAACCACTACCATTTTACCTTCAGCAACTTTCATGAAAAATTAAGAAGATAGTTCTCCTGGGGAACAAAAATCCAATAGAAGAAGTGCAGACCACAAGGTCAAGGTTTGCAATATGTATGACAACCAGCCAAGCACAGTGAAGAAATTCTTCCAAACACTTGAAGATTATTTCTTCAACCCTTAAATAGGCGAGGACAAAAAGTATTCTAAACCAAGACAGCCACAAGCCAAACTCCAGCCTCCTGCTTGTTTTTGCACAGGCTGCAGGGCAAGCCTGGGTTTTACATTTTTCAATGGTTTGGAAGAAAATAGAAAGAAGGATAATGTCTCGTGGCATGTGAAAATTATACAAAGTTCAAATTTCAGTGTCTGTAGCTCAACTTCTATGGGAACACAGGCACATCCATTCAAGTGCATGTTGTCTGTGGTTGTCTGCTTCCTACAGTGGCAGAGTTGAGTAGTTGCAACAGACCTTGCAACTCACAAAACCAAAGTTATTTACTGTCCGGCCCTTGACAGAAAGAGTTTGCCAAGCCCCATATCAGAGACAAAATAATGCCCTATAATAATAAAGAGGTCTATGTTCTAATCCCTAGAACCTGTGAAAAGATGACTTTCCGCAGCAAAAGGCACATTTAAAACATGATTACACTAAGGATCTTGAGATGGACACATTAGCCTACATTATCCAGAAGAAAGTGAAGTTGTTCAGTCGTGTCCGACTCTTTGTGACCCCATGGACTGTAGCCCACCAGGCTCCTCCGTCCGTGGGATTCTCCAGGCAAGAATACTGGAGTGCGTTGCCATTTCCTTCTCCAGGGGCTCTTTCCAACCCAGGGATCGAACCCAGGTCTCCTGCATTGCAGGCAGACACTTTAACCTCTGAGCCACCAGGGAAGCCCAAAGAGTCCAGTGTACTTAATTACAAGGGTCTATATAAATGGAGGAAAAGGAAGTTAGGAGAGGGAGTGTGTCAGGGTGATGCCATGTGACAAGACCTGACCAGTCATTGCTGGCTTTGAAGAAGAAAGGGAGCAGGAGCCAAAGAATGTGGGCAGCCTCTAAAAGCTAGAAAAGGCAAGGCAAAAGATTCTCTCCTAAAGCAGCTAGAAAGGAAAGCAGCCCTGCAGACACCTTGACTTGAGCCCACTGAGACCTGAGTCAGAAATACAGAACTGCAAAATAATACATTGGTGCTGCTTCAAGTCACTAAGTTTGTGGTGATTTGTTATAGCAGCAACAGACTAATACACATAGTTCCAAATTTTCAAGCTACAGATCCTACCAACTCTACCAACTCCTTATTTTTAAGATAGCCCAGTCACCTGGGTATCAGGAAATACCCATGAATAAAAACAAATCTTCAGAAAACACTCATCTCTGTAATCACCCAAGATCCTCCTAGCTTGCGTCCCCAAAAGTTAGCACTCCTGCTTTACCCAGCGTCTTTCTTTTACTACAGTCCTATGAGGCAAGCGCTGTTATCACCACCGTTTGCTTAACAAATGAGGAATCTAAGGCTGAGAGTGTGTGTCAAAGGTGTTACCCGGTGCTGCACCAGATCCCCTGTCCCACCAGGAACCCATTCCAGCAACTGCTACAGGCTGAGGAAGATTAAGCTTAGCTTAGGGGAATCCACTCCCCTCAAGCTTGCTGGGAGATGATACCAGTTACTTCTCAGTGTGCAGTGAGAACATTCCAGCCCCTCATCCCAGGCTGAACAATTTCTGTGATGCAACTCATGCTCCAGAATCCTCTAAGGGATGAGACTGAGGCTAAACTTCTGAAACCAGCATGTTTTCCTCATCATTTTACAGGTTTCTCCTGAAACTATTTCTGTGGCTGACTCCTTTATCTAAGAAACCCCTTCTCAGGCTCTGTTCTAATGGACCTGACCTAAGAGGGATGCAGTGAACTCACATTTCACAGGGATTCGAACTCAAGTAATCTCTGCCCAGAGCCTTTGCTCCATAATATGTAACCTTCTCAAGTCTTAACTCCTTTTGATTCTACTGCTTCTGTTTCTAACCACTCATGCTCAAATTGAATCTCCTTCCTTGTTCCTCTAAGCTTTTCTTTTAGAGGTCTGAGGAGTAGTTTTACCCCTCAGGCTCCTCCCACTCTTGACCACCTCAGTAGAACATATGACCTCAAGTTTGCCTCTCAGGACTCATCGGCTGCTAAGAGCCTGTTTCTCAGATGCTCCACTGGAGCTCCCCCCAGTCCACAGCAAAGAATAACTCAGGCACAGAGGACTGGCCTCCACAGATGAAGCTAGAAAAATACAGCATGGTCCTTTATATCCACAAAGGAAGCCATCCCTTCTCCTCAGGGAATGAGACCGAAGCCGTTTTCTGATGGTTGAATGGATTTATGCTGAGACAGGCATGCCCTTTCTAGCGTCCTTGTTGCAAAGGTACACATTTGTCAGAATTCAGTTTTGGTATCTGACACTTTGGCCAAAATGGATGTTGTAGAACAGTCCCTGCCCAACACATCACGCAGGTTTCAAATAACGTAAAGTAAGACAATGATATGGGAAGAAGAGTAGGGGTTTTGGAGTCATACCAGTGTAAGCTCTAATGTAGATTCTACCATGGGTTTTAATCTCTTTGAGCCTCAGTTTCCTCATATGTAAAATAGCCTAGTAATATGAACACCTCTCAAACCATTATGAGGATGAAATTCGTTCCAAGTGTAAAGTCTAATCCCCATGCCTGTATATAATAATCACCAGGAAATATGCATTCCCTTCCTCCAAGAAAATTGCTCTTCTACTGTTTGTTTTTTTTTTTTTTTTTTTTAGCCACTATTGTTTGTTCTCCCCTGGGATGGTGTACCTACGAGTATGTCACAAAGCATTAGGAATATTAAGCATGACTCATTGAGTGCTTATTGCACAGCAGGCATTGTGCCAGTGCTTTACATTATCTCAGTTATTTAATTCTTATGACAAGCGAATAAAGAGTTAAAAAATAGCTACCCGTTTCACAGATGAAGTCTCTGAGACACTGGAATGTTAAATAACTTGCCTAAGTTAAAAAAAACTTACAATCTGCGATTGGTTGAACCAAAATATGGACCTGTGTCTGACTCTAGAATCCTTCCCCTGTGCTTTTTTTTTTTTAATTTTGAGAATACTTTGCTAGTTTTCTAGATGGATTTTCACAATGTGATAACCCCTGAATTGAAAACAGAAACACAAAAGTATCTGTTTTAGGTCTTCCCATGACATTGTTGTAGACATTTTAAAAATACATGGGCAGAGAAATGGCTTTCCAGGGCACTGATGAAGCAGCTAGAGATATAGACTCAAGGATACAGACTCTGCTCTCATGTCCCAGATAAGGAGTGGTCTCCCTTGTGCTGTACATAGATCAAGAACCAGCAGAACCAACTCAGCGTTTATAAACATTCCCTTTAAAAGTGCATGGATTTTTTACCTGAATTCTTCTGGACTGATGAAATATAGCTCAGCAGACTAGACTTGAGGCATAGTGAGGTTTCAGGTGCTGTCCCAGCCCCAGGAAGTTACTGGGTAGAGGACATGCTTGACTGATGGACCAAGAGACTCTAGAGAAACCCTGTGTAGACACATCCATCTACCCTGGTTTTGCGGGGTCTCCTGCTTTTCTTAGGTGCTGTGCCCTTGACTAGACAAATTAGGAGCACACAGTTTTCACAGCGTTTTAGAGGAAGATCTTCATGCAGACCCATAACCTACCAACAATTCTTCATTACTGGTCTCATTGTCAAATACAGTGAGAGAAATCTGTGACTTATAATTATGAAAGCAGGGACAGAAAATGCAACTGGAAAACTACAAGAAAAAAAAAAAAACTAATAGTAGGGGAAGGGAATGAAAGCTAACCTGATCAAACCAGCAAAATAAGAAAAGGAAAAAGAAGTAATAAACAATGTATAGGAGATAAACTATACAGAGAAAACTGTAAAATTGCATTTGAAAGCCTGGAACAAAAACCAAATAGATGGAAAGATATACCACATACTTGAACAACAGGACTATGACAGAAATGCCAATTACATACATTTAATGTGATTTAACTTAGAATCTTGGGCTTCCCACGTGGTGCTAGTGGTAAAGAAGACATATGCCAATGGAGGAGACACAAGAAACATGGGTTTGATCCTTGGGTCAGGAAGATCCCCTGGGAGGAGGGCATGGCAACCCACTCCAGTATTTTTGTCTGGAGAATCCCACAGACAGAGGAGACTGGCGGGCTACAGTCCATGCGGTCTCAAAGAGTTGGACACACAACTGAAGCAACTTAGCACGCATGCACACAACTTAGAATCATAATGGGATTTTCTTGGGGAGTGGGTAAAGAGTGGGTAAAAGGATCCTGGAATTTATACAGAGGTATATTTGCCTGAGAATGGCCAACCATATAAAAGAACAGTGAGGGAGAGCTTGTATTGGCAGATACCAGAAAAATCCATACAGCCACAGTAAAAATGCACTGGTACAGAAATCAACAAGTAGATCAGTGGACTAGAATATATAAATCAGAAATTTATCTCAGTATATATGAGATTCTAGTATTTCACGAATATTCAATTCAGTAAGAAAAAAAAAACACATATTTTAGTCAGTGATACTGGATCAATTTATCCTTTTGGAAGAAGATAAAAGTGAACTTTCATATTAAACTCCATAGCAAAATAAGTTGCACATGCATGAATATTTAAATGCAAAATGACAAAACAATAAAAAAAAAATCCTTCCCAGTAAAGCTGCTGCTGCTACTGCTAAGTCGCTTCAGTCATGTCCGACTCTGTGCGACCCCAGAGACGGCAGCCCACCAGGCTCCCCCGTCCCTGGGATTCTCCAGGCAAGAACACTGGAGTGGGTTGCCATTTCCTTCTCCAATGCATGAAAGTGAAAAATGAAAGTGAAGTCTCTCAGTCGTGTCCAACTCTTAGCGACCCCATGGACTGCAGCCTACTAGGCTCCTCCATCCATGGGATTTTCCAGGCAAGAGTACTGGAGTGGGGTGCCATTGCCTTCTCCATCCCAGTAAAGCTAGGAGACTTCATATATGATATAGAATGGAAATGCATAAAAAAGAGGCATCTTTTGACTCTATGGAAATATTTAAATTTTGTTTGTCAAAAAATACCATATACAAAGTACAATGGATGAGAAATATATTGAGGGGGAAATACTATAATATGAATGACATAAAACTTTAACATCTATAATATTTTTTAAAGTTCTCATAAATTGACAAGAAAATAATACATAAATGTTTCTCCACATATCACTGGTAGAAATGTGAAATATTATAGCTTCTTAGGAACAGTAGGAAACTATCCTATAGGGCAAAAAAAAAAAAAAAGAATATACACATAATAAGAGTATTTACTGCCACAGTATTTATTATGGAGAAATAACTGGAGACACAGTGTAACCCTTCAACAGGACATCAGTCAGCTGTGTTAGACTAGGGGTCCCCAACCTCTGGGATCTAATGCCTGATGATCTGAGGTGAAGCTGATGTAATAATAATAGAAACAAAGTACACAATAAATGTAACGCACATGAATCACCCCAAAACCATGTCCCCCACCCCATCCAAGGAAAAACTCTCTACCTTGACACTAGTCCCTCATTCCCAAAAGGTTGGATGCCGCTGTGTTAAGAGTCCATTCACACCATGGACTTTTAGGCAGCCACTAAAAACAATGAAGTAAAGGCAGGTGCGTGGTGTACACACATGTGTATGTGTGTGTGTGTGTGCATCTCCACGTGAGAATGGGGAAAAAGTGTATCAAGGTTATTGAGATGGATTATAGGTGGGGAAGATAAAAGCGATGAGAGGGAAAGGGGAAGGCAGTAGAGGTGAAGACAGAAAAGGAAAGGAACAATATTTCACACAGAAAAAGCATGTATAAAATCACATTGTCTTTATAAGAATGCATATAAGTATATATAAGAGAAAATCAACATTTTAAAAGTTTTTTTTTTTTTTTTGCTCCAACTTCTTTATCTAAGAGCTCTTAACCAATTCAGAGTTATTAATTCAAATTGTGGCATGTCAATGAGAGTTTGCTGTATGGCTCAGGAAACTCAAAGGGGGGCTCTGTATCAACCTAGAGAGGTGGGATGGAGAGGGAGATGGGAGGGAGTTTCAAAAGGGAGGGGATATACGTATAGCTATGACTGATTCATGCTGAGGTTTCACAGAAAACAGCAAAATTCTGTAAGGTAGTTATTGTTCAATAAAAAATAGACAAATTTAAAAATTAAAACAAAATTGTGGCATGTGTGCTCAGTCGTGTCCAATTCTTTGAGACCCCTTGGACTGTAGCCCACCAGGCTCCTCTGTCCATGGGGATTCTCCAGGCAAGAATACTGGAGTGGGTTGCCATGCCCTCTTTAAACTGGTGATTTTTTTTTTTCAATGAATTAAAGCTAAGCAGTAGTTTGGAAAGAAATCTTTCTAATGATACACAATTCATATTTTTGAGATATTTATTGTTTATCTTTGCTACACAGTTTTCTATACTAATCTGAATCTAGGAGAATAGACTAATGCTTAGGCCTATAATTCTCAAACTGTAGCTTCTATCAGAATCACCAGAAGGCTTATGAGAAGACAAAACGCTTGACTACCAGGCTCCACCCTCCCACCTACCCCTACACCCCCACTCCCCAACTCCAAGATTCTGAGTCAGTAGGTCTGAATTAAGACTAAAGAATTTGTATTCCTGACAAGTTCCCCAGGGAGTCTGACACTGTTGACCTGGGAAATACATTTTGAGTACCAATGCTCGAAAGCAAGCTAGTGTCTACATGAGGAAAAATGACTCACAGCATGTCCCCTCCACTGCAGTTGTACTCACATTTAAGCCAGCTTTCTTCCAATAATAGTTGCTATACTGGTTAATCATGCACTTTGTTTTTTCCTTAAACTTTTCTTCTGAATCCATAGACCACCAAGGATCCAGGTTTCCATTTTTATCATATTTTCGACCTGGCCAAAAGGAAAGTTAAAATATATTTGCATTATTTATGGAAACAAATAAATTTCTGCACCTTCCCTTTCCTTCACTTCAACAAGCCTTGAAAACACAGTCATGGACCACTCCTGGAAGCACTTCCTGCTTTCTCTCCAGTGTCACAGGTTAATTAATTATAAAAAGTAAAGAAAGGAGAAAAAGGTCTGAGGAAGTTCTTTACTTCTAAGCAACCAAGGATACTTTAAGGTTTATCAACTTATGGCATGTACCATTCTTGACCAATCTCAGATTGTTTCTACCTGCTCTGACCTCAAATATTCTCTAAATTATGAAATGAAATGGCTGCCTTCAGAAAGCCCATGAAAGGAGTCAAAGCACCACTGCCTGTGAAATTCCAAATGATCCATAGGAACAGCCTCAGTGAGTCACTCACACCCTGCGACCACAGCCCCTGACTCAGCGCTAAAAGGACTGTGTTTCCTCCAAGTTGCCAGCAGCCAAGAGACATATAAAACCTCTCTTATGAATCATTCCACAGCCATCAGTGTAGATGGAAGGCCCATCTGTCCTGCTCTGACAAGGAAGGTTGCTCTAAAAACAGAACTTGAAACAAGAATGGAAATCTCCAAAACACAATGGAAATAAAGATGAGTTATACATGCTTTTTTGCTACAGGTTCATTGTTCATTTTCCCTGTATCCCTCAAAAAAAAAAAAAAACACAACAACAACAACTCTAGGTGTATCTGGACTATCTCCTATACTCAAGGTTGTTATTGGTTTAAATTTAATTGCACAGAGAACTTCTCACTGAGCTTAGAAGAAAGTCCCCAAAGCAAAGGTGTTGAGGAAAATGACCCAGAGCTCTTCAGCAAGGCTGCATGCCACTACCACCCCGATCCCCCCACTCCTGGAGAGCTCCAAGTCACTGTCCTTGACCTGCTAACCAAGCAATCATTAAATAGTTACTGTGCGATGCACTCTTCTAAGTACTGGTTACAGAATGAAATGCCATCTTTAGATTCTGTCCAAAAGGCTGCCAGAAGATTCTGAGGGACAACTATACTGAAGTTTCCCAGGGAAAAAAAAAAAGCCTAGAACCAAGAGACCACTACTGGCTTTTGTTTCTTAGCTAAGAATCTCCTCTCAGATAACCCAAATGCAGCTCAGGGGATTCAGGTGACTCCCAGGCAGCTACATTTCAGCAGGGAGGGGTGGCAAGGGGAGCAAAAAAACTCCAGTGATTAAGGAAAGGCTGGCTGCTGGGAGTAAAGAATTATCCAGAAGGAGAGGAACCGAAAGGGTCTCTGGCCCTGGGGTAGACATCCAGGAAAGGATGTTGGAGATCTCACAGATATGGAAGAAAGAAGTCCCTCTAAACGGGGTTGCCTTGGGCTAGGCAGTTCCTGAGCCTGCTCTGTATATCACTGTGTGCCAGGCTCTCTCTGTCCACGGAATTCTCCAGGCAAGAATATTGGAGTGGGTTGCCATTTCCTTCTCCAGGCGATCTTCCCAACCCAGGGATCGAACCCACATCTCCTGCTTGGCAGGTGGATTCTTTAACACTGAGCCACCTGGTAAGCCCAAAGGAGAAAGGAGTTCTGATTTAAAATGATGACTTTCAAAGGGCAGTCATTTGTTTCGTTTGTGCAATACTCTGCTCTTTTTGCTTATATGTCATCAAGATACATACCATACTCTATATTATGTATTATCAGGAAAACATAGCCTTTCTAAAAGAAATTCTGAATACATGACAGCATAGAGGAAAACTGAGATTCAACACTGCATAAATCTTGAAATAGTGTAAAGGAATCAGTTAGCCAAGTTTCAAGAATCCTAACTGACTGAGTCCTAACTCGGCAGCATGTATAATCATCTTCAGAGCAAAGCTCACACCTCTGGGGAGAGCATCTCAAAATGGTGAATAAAGAAAGGAAGAGAAGCTATAAAGTCATTCCTATAACTACTGTGGCAGCTACAGCAATTCAGATCTAAATGCAAAACTAATTTCACTGAAATTACAAGGTCTGCTTTAATGCTACCCCATCTCCAACAGGAACAATTATTTATTTATTGCAAGCTAATACAACAAGACATGGGGGGAAGTTTTCAATCAGCAATTATACTGCTTTGGATAATCTTCAATCTAAGATGATGCCACTCTCCAAAGATAATAGCAACAATTAACATCCATATCATCAACATGACCATAAAAGCATCAGCTTATACAGTGAATCGGTACTTACCATTATTATCAAATCCATGTGTAAATTCATGTCCAACAATTACTCCTATAGCACCATAACTCAGAGATCTATGACATAAATATATAAATGAGCTAAAATTATAAGCATGAATGTCAGAGCATAATTCTTTATTTTTTTTTCAATGAAAAGCCAAGACAATTCGTTTTCTACTAACCACATCCACAAAATTATAATGAGAGAAAAAAGTAAACACATCCTTGTCATTGAAATAGACAAAGAAACTATAATTTCTAATGGTGTCACTATGAGCATATATGAGCCTTAGTTTCTACCCAGTGAAATCAGGGATATGAAAGTGATGGTTTCTAAAGTCCCTTTCAGCCCTAAGGCTTCTGTGGGTATATATGCACTCTAACTGCAGTTTATATTTATAAACACCCAAAGCAGTAGCAGATTTTGAAAAGATCCTGTCAGTAAACATACTGTTTATTTTTCATCTGTGAACCTGCTGAAAATTGTTTTCCAAATGTAGACATAAAACAGGAATAGAATAGAGATTAAAAGGGATCACCCTGCTTTGGAAGGTAGTCACATTCCTCTGCTTCTGTGACAGACAAATTCACAGGTGGACAGCAAAGACTATGAAGCCTGAACCAGATTTGGAAAAGGTGTTAGAGTATTTCTGTTCACCTACAAAGGTGAATGCTGACAATTCCACACACCCTGAATGCGTATGCTCCTCCTCCCACCAAGAGTTAATCTATTTCCCTCCTGCTTGAAACTGGATGGGCCTCGGGACTTGCTGTGGCCACCAGAATGCAGTGCAAGGGGCCAGGTGTGACTTCTGGGCTGAGGCCTTACAGCTTCCATTTGTGTGCCCTCTTGGAAGTTAGTTGCAATGTAAAGAAGTTGGAGTAATGAGCTGGAGATGCCAAGTGAAGCAAGTGAGAGATGCCAAACGTTGAGAGACATCTAAAGGACGAGAGAAGCCCAGCCATTCGAGCCAGCCCAACCAAGGCACCAGACATGTGAGTGAAGTCATCTTAGATCCCATGGCCCCAGTCGAGCTGCTGAGCCAATACTACACGGAGCAGAAATAAGCTGTCTTGACTGGAGTACTGCCCCAACTGCAGAATCAGGAGCTAACAGTGGTGGCACTTTGTTACATAGCAATAGGTAACTAAAAGAAAACACATAAATGATGTATCAGGAAATCAGTAAGGGGGTTTCCCTATGTATATGTCTGGGATCTTCTCTTTCAACTAAAAGTTCCCTGAAGACAAAACCCTTATCTACTTGATTGCTGCTAAATTCTCTGGACTTAGGACACTGTAAATGAGTAACAATGATTTAACTAACTGATTAATTTGACCATTTCTTGCAAGTGACAGATCAATATGTTACTTATTTTAGTCATTCAATGTGCGCATGAGGATTATAGACAACTTTAAATCCTTGTTATAAAGATTCTTCCTGAGATTTGTAATTATACACAAATATTTCACAGTTGATTCCTGACATGCAACATCAAAATCACCCAGCACTAGATAGGACCTATAAGTGGAAGGAACAAGAAATTTGAAGCAACATGTTATTACAGGACATAATGATCCTTAACATGCTAATTGCTTGTCACAACTATACCCAAGGAAGTGCTGCAAGATTTAATTTTTCCCCTTGGTGGCAATTCCTTCCTTTGTTATTTCTTTCCTGCAAGGTAATTTGCATTTGAAAAAAATGCTTTCCTACTGTTTTTCCATCATTGCAAACCTTCATTAAAGAAGTGAGAGTAAAACGGTGCATTTCAATCATAGAGCTATGAGAGCAGGGTGGGACAAACTTGTAATTCTACATAGAGCTAATTTTTGCAGCAGTAGCTCTCACTATGCAGCCTGTAACATTTCGCTTTTCTAGGACTCTTAGCTCCAAGAATAGTACTCAGTCCTCTACAAGCCTCAGTCAATGCTGTTGACTGGATGAATTTAAGGGATGAACCACGGGGGCTTATAGCAACTGCTCTGCAATAAATGTCCCTTAAGAGGGAGACCTGGCGTGCTGCGATTCATGGGGTCGCAAAGAGTCGGACACGACTGAGCGACTGAACTGACTGAACTGAACTGACTAAGAGGGACTGCTCCAAAGAGCTTCCTATTCACAAAGGGTAATAGAGAATTCAGAAAATGATTGAATCATTGTAAGTTTCAATTCTCAGTTACATAATCACAATCCTTTGGACAAGAGACAAAAAGTAAAAGTAATTTTAGATGACTAAGCCTGACAATGATAATGTTTCATAACACTAAATTTGCATCTTTCATTTTATCAATGGACATTATTTAAATTAGCATGTCATAAAAATAAATTAATAAATTCGTATGCCTTTTAAAATGTGACTGGCTGGCCAGAAACAAGAAGACTCCTGCAGAGAAAATCTAGCCTTCCAAAAATAAAATGAAAAAGATGACAATTTTTCCACCCACTCAGTTTCTCTTTTGTTCTTACCACCCAATGGGTTGCACATATGCACAGGATTTGCTGTCAACAACAAAGCAACTGTGATCTCACTCTGTCATCAAGCAAAGGCTACTCTAGGTCTGGTGTGGAAATTCATAAAAATCTCAGAGTTACAAGCAGCTTTAAGGTCAATTAGTTCAATTCCTTAGCAGAGGCATAGGTCCCCTTTACAAAAAACCCATTAAAATGATCCTAAGAATTCTCTTCTTAGGTGTGTCCGATAACCAGGAGCTCACCCCCTTCTGAGGCGGCCCATTCCCTCTTTGAGTAGTTCTAGATAAAACAGCGCTCCCTAATGCTGACCTGGAATCTCTCTCCTATCTATTGGTCTGGTGGAATGGTACAAGGTGTTCTAGCTGAATACCCTCTGACCTCCCCAAATTTACTAAATGATCTTGCCACACTTTCTTTCAAAAACGTGAAGACGCTTACGAGGTTATCCCTCAAGTACTCTCTTCTCAAGTTCTTTTAACTCTTTCTCTTCAGTCATGAATTTGAGGCCAGCAATTTCCAAAACACAGGAAAAAGGGAGGTTAGGAACTCTGAATTAAACACCTTTAGATAGAATTTTCTTGCAGAACTTCTTGGGAATTTCTATGCTGCTAAGTACTGTGATTCTCCAAAAGAAAGGGAAGGGAAGGACGATTCACCTCCATTACTACTTCATGGGACACACACTTTGGAATATGCTGTCCTAGGCCATTTAAAATCCTGATTTTTTTCTCTGGAAACAATTCAGCTTGTTGATATCACCACAGTTAGACACAACACTCATGAGGGGGCTAAGCTCACCAGTGTGAGGAGCGGGAATACCCACTCATTGGATCTGGAGGAGATCCATCTAGAAGAGATGGATATATGGGAACCCATCTCACTATACTGTGATTCCCATCTCAACAGCATCACCATATTTCCAATGCTAAGTGTCCAAAAGATGCTTAATAATTATTGAATGGGTATCTTAACAGAGGATGGAAGGCTTCAATGCAAAATATAGAACCCCTAGGAAAAAAATAAAAATCTCTCTCTTGCTCAGCATAAAGGTAAACATCAACATTTCCTAAGTTTCTATGATTTTGACTTTTATATCAGAAAATCATCTCATGGACATGATAAACAAATTCATTGATCAATAAATTCAAACTCCAACCTGACTATGTCCAAGTGTCCAGGCATATAACCACAATAACAGAAGATTAGTTTAATTACTAATGATAAGCAACATCAAAAAATTCTAGGACCCTCTTTAGTTTGAAGCAAGCTTAGTGAATATTCAGTCTGTCTTTAACTTTATGGAAATATATATAAATTTCTAATCTTAACAATACAAAAAAAATTGATTACAAATATCTAAACACTGATTAAAACTCTCTGAACACTGATGAAAACTGCTGACAAAGGTCTCTCTAGTCAAAACTATGGTTTTTCCAGTAGTTATGTATGGACTACACATGATATGTGAGAGTTGGACTATAAAGCAAGCTGAGTGCAGAAGAATTGATGCTCTTGAACTGTAGTGTTGGAGAAGACTATTGCCGCTGCTGCCAAGTCGCTTCAGTTGTGTCTGACTCTGTGCGACCCCAGAGATGGCAGCCCACCAGGCTCCCCCGTCCCTGGGATTCTCCAGGCAAGAACACTGGAGTGGGCTGCCATTTCCCTCTCCAATGCATGAAAGTGAAAAGTAAAAGTGAAGTCACTCAGTCATGTCTGACTCTTAGCAACCCCATGGACTGCAGCCTACCAGGCTCCTCCGTCCATGGGATTGTCCAGGCAAGAGTACTGGAGTGGGTTGCCACTGCCTTCTCCGGAAGACTATTTGAGAGTCTTCTGAACTGCAAGATCAAACTAGTCGATCCTAAAGGAAATCAGTCCTGAATATTCATTGGAAGGACTGATGCTGAAGCTGAAGCTCCAATACTTTGGCCACCTGATGCAAAGAACTGACTCACTGGAAAAGACCCTGATGCTGGAAAAGATTGAAGGCAGGAGGAGAAGGGGATGACAGAGGATGAGATGGTTCAATGGCATCATTGACTCGATGGGCATGAGTTTGAGCAAGCTCTAGGAGTTGGTAATGGACAAGGAAGCCTGGCGTGCTGCAGTCCATGGGGTCACAAAAAGTTGGACACGACTAAGCGACTGAACTAAACTGATGAAAACTATACAGCTGAAACCTGGGATGATATGAATGGATTTTGTCCATACAAACTGGTCAATTTTATTTATGCTAATGACAGTGCTTCCCTATTGTAGGCTTTATTGATGCCTGATCCTGTCTCTGGGCACTCACCATTTTTAAGCACACCAATCTGACAGCTTCCAACTGCCAGCACCTGAAACTATTTGCCTGAGAGCTTTCTCTGGCCACCAGAGCCCTCTAGGCTTATGCAGGGCAATGCCAATGAGTTAAAACACCCAGTGGCAGCCTTCAATCAGTTGTGGAAAGTGAGTTGGAAGACAAATACCCCAGTTCCCTTGCCCCTGAGATGAAATTGTGCTGAAGCTTATTCTACAATCTTCCAGCAGATATGAATTCAAGTTGCCTGCAGTAATAATTGGCTTTAACAAAAAGTGAAGGAGAATTTCCCTGGTGGTCCATTAGTTAAGAATCCACCTGCCAATGCAGGGCACATAGGTTTGCTCCCTGATCCAGGAAGATCCCACGTGCTTCAGAGCAACAAAGCCAATGTGACACAACCACTGAAGCCCATGTGCCTAGAGCCAGTGCTCCACAACAAGAGAAGCCCCCACAGTGAGAAGCCTGTGCACCACAACCAGGGAGCAGCTCCTGGTCTCTGCCACTAGGGAAAGCCCTCCTGAAGCAATGAGGGGCCAGAGCAGCCAAAAAGAAATAAGTTTTTTAAGTGGAGGAGAAGGCAGATAAGGAGAGCCAGAATGAGATGTGATTATGAATGAGTGAATGGTCAGAGTAATGCAACTTTGCTAGTTTGGAAGATGGAGGAAGAGCGCCACGAGCCAAGGAATGTGGGCCACCTCCAGAAGCTAGACAAGGCAAGCAAACAGACTCCTCCCTATAGCTTCCAGAAAGAAATGCTGCCCTAACAACATCTTGTGTTTAGCACAGGGAGACCCAGGTTGGAGTTCTGACCCTTAGAACTGTAAGCTAATAAATTTACATCGTTTTAAGCCACTTCATCGGAGAAGGCGATGGCACCCCACTCCAGTACTCTTGCCTGGAAAATCCCATGGATGGAGGAGCCTGGTAGGCTGCAGTCCATGGGGTCGCTAGGAGTCGTACACGACTGGGCGACTTCACTTTCACTTTTCACTTTCATGCATTGGAGAAGGAAATGGCAACCCACTCCAGTGTTCTTGCCTGGAGAATCCCAGGGACCGGGGAGGTTCTGGTGGGCTGCCGTCTATGGGATCGCACAGAGTCAGACACGACTGAAGCGACTTAGCAGCAGCAGCAGCAGCAAGCCACTTTGTTTGTGATAACTCATTATGACCATCATAGAAAATTCATCTGACACAGTTAATTGGTTTCCTTCCTTCCCTGTCCCACTTGCTCACTGCCCTGGTGGTATTTCCTGGTGTCACCTCTGAGAAGAACTACTTGCACTTGAATCCTAGTTACAGAATCTGCTTCTGGGAAAACCCAAATAACAACATTGCCACTGTATTTCTCTTATTTATATATGTATGTGATCCTATGTCATTTTAACCTGCAGAATCATATTCAAATTGTCGCTGATCCAAACCAAAATATAAGTGACTATTAAAATCAAGACTACATTTTTTGTGCATTAAATCATCAGAGCAAGCAAAGGCACATAATAAAAGTGGTGATATAACTGACAATGATTATTAGAATTTCCACTATGTGTGGAAATTCTGAATTACATGAGTCTACAGTAAGTTGGTATTGACAGCCTCTAAAGTGAAATCCCTAACTCCAGACACTGTCCATTTCTGACCTGTTGTATAGCTACCCAGTTTATGCTTCTAAAGACAAACTTCATTATCTCTACTTGCTCAAAAACGTCAGTATCTTCTATTGCCTAATGTCCAGGCTCCTTACTGGAATTCAGAGCACTCCAATATCAAACATCAACCTCCTTTTCCAGACTTCTTTTCTACTATTTCCCTTCAAATAACACTTGGACTCACCAAACCAGACTCTTTGCTATTCTAAAAGCAATTTTCTTCCCTTTTTTCACGTCGTTTCTTCCATTTGGAATGGGTTTCAATCCATCACCATAAAGTCAAATCCCAACAGTCCTTTAAGGTTCACGTATTTCCAGTATGCATCAATACATAAATAAACAAATGCATAACAAATGAAAGCTCCCTGTGTACAGGTTAGCCTTCTTATCCAATCATACACCCTGGTAACAAGCATTAGGAAACAGCTAACATGATGAGAATGGGGACTACCCAAGCTGGTTTCCATGCCTTCTTTTATTTGGTTTTGCTTTTGATTTGTTTGTTTGTTTTTACTTTATATTCTGTGCTCTGCCAAACATCATGTTCTTCCTTTCCTGTCAGTAACTGATTTCTCTTATTAGTTTACTTACCGAGGATATTCTGTTCCCCAAAAGAAAGGCTTCTGGAGTTCTCCTGCTGGAAATCCTAGGAGAAAGACAAACACAACTGTAAGGGATATAGAGATTGATTTGATGATGAGTACCTGACTGTAGCCTTAGTCTTAGAGTTTCAAAGGCCCATCAGAAAGGTACTCCTCATGGAGCTGGGAGCCCTCGAATAGATCCAACTGCCTCTAAGATATTAATTCAACTGAGTTTGAAATCAGTGTCTTCCATCAGTTTCAAGGAGACCATTTTGTGTGGATACACTATGGGCAGTAGTGCAGGCTGCTGTGAGAGGGGTTCCTTCAGACACAGCACATGAGAGAGGCTTCCAGCTGTCCTGCAGCTTCCCCTGACACAGAAAGGGTTGGCTTCACGGGTGCACAACCAGTGCAGTCACACAGGGCCCCGTGCAAAAGAGCCTCACACTGGATTTAACGCTCTGTTGTCACTGTCTGAAACACTTAACAATTTTATGTTTGAATGTGATTTTGGAAGTGGAGACCAAGGGGACAATAAAGCACGTTTGTGAGTAAAGGAGCCATGCATGACATTTCTGTCCACAGTTCCTATTACGCTCTATTTGCACACAGCATACAAGATGCTCCCTGGAAGCACAGAACTCTGGTAGACCCACAACACGTGTGAATTCAGCAGGATTCAAAGCAAGCACAAGTATGTTACATCTAGGACTGAATAAGTGGAGGTTCTGACAGCCACGAAAGGGCTCTTTCAACTGGAACCAGAATTTGCCTTGACCACCAAAAGGCAGCAGTGGCATTCTAACCATGTGAATAAGAATTCTATCTTATTAGACAGATAAGAATTCTATCTTACTCCTGTTACTTCACTGCATTAGGCAATCACATACACCAAAATGATGACATAAGAGGAAGGGGAAAGATAGGACTACCCCTGGTATCTTTCCCTTTCAGCCCTTCCTTATTCATCAGTATACCAAAGGTAGAGATTGTTGATAGAATGCACATGTAATAAGAAATGAAATAAAACCTTCTGAATTAGTTTTCTGCAGTGTTTCCACCATCCTGACAAGAAGAAAATACATCCTCATGTATAAGCTAGAAAATACAAACTATAATTTTGGTGATTCCATAGCTCAAGTAAAAGTTCTTGTATCTGTATTTGTTTTGGCATTGTACAATATAAAGATGAATGGTAAAATAATGCTGATGATTTAAATTTTTAATTTTCCTTCCAACTCACAGTACTAAATAGCAGATAAAAAATACTGTGACCAGTCTACAGAATGAGAGACTTTGGAAGGAAGGCCAAAGCTTTCTGTTGCAGTCCCTTGACAGCACTTTTTCCTGCTTTCTGAAAAGGAGGTCCCTGTTTCTTCATTTGGTACTGAGCCCCACAAATGATGTAGCTGGCCCAGGGTACAGATGAGTGGGAGAAATGCCTTGCTTTGCTTTGCCACTGCAACTCACCATAAATTTTGTACCCTAGAGTGGATCCTAGGAGCTGTACTTATAAGTCATTACAACTGGGAATTGCAATCAATAGTTACAAAAAAAAAATTAGAAAGAGATCCTTTCTGCAACATCCCTGCCTGTTACAGGGCTACTGCTCAAGGATCCTAGAGACTGAAAGCTCTTTCATGAGTTCAGAGGTTTTCTCTCCCTTCTTTTCCTCTCAACAACCTGTCTACCTCCCCTCCAAGATAGGATATTATGAGTCATGAGGGCAGGAAAGCAGGTTCTTAATTTAGAAGTGAAATATTAATTTATATAATTCATATATATATTATTGATATTTTCTTAATAACATCATAGTTTGCAATATCAGGGTACAAAAACCTTATTGTACAATGGAGATGGATCCAGCCTGGAGTCCTCTCTCTTCCTGCTGCTTTCACATAATGGAAACTGCAGAGGGGTGATGTCAAATTAATCTTCATAATTTCCACATTTTCTTAAATATCCTTGGCATCTTTACATCAAAATTCCATCCTCTTTTTGGTGATTACTTTTAGTAAGTCATTCTGACTTGGAGATATATATATATATATATATATATGCAAATATATACCATATATATATGCAAATCACAGTGTTTGTATGAAAATTCTGTCTCATATATCATCAAAAAGCAATGATCTTTGCTAATAAGAACAATGATCATAGACCAATGTGATTTAATTATTAAATCATTACGGCTTTCTTGCTTGGTAATGTGCCCAGCTGGCAGCATTTATGTCCACTGCAAACCCCCTTACAGGAAAGCATCTGACACCTGCTTGAGCCTCCTTTCTGCTGCTGTCACCGTTAGAGGCCCCAGACTCGCCAGCCTCAGCCATCATGCTCCCCTGATCATCTGGGTCTTCACAGCTTGTCAGGGCCAGGGAACCCAACACTGATCAACACAAGAATCTGATGCCCTTAGGACCATTTAGCTAAAGTGAATGGATTAACAGTTTAAGCTGCATTTTTGGAGATGTCAACTGGCAAGAGTGATAGATCAAATTTCAACAGGGCCAACTCGGTATCTTATCTCATAAAGTGAGTGAGTTCTATTGAGCAAAGGGAGAAGTGAAAATAATTAAATAAATGGAAATGGGATTCTTTTTCTTTTTCTCTCCCTTTTTAATAGGCTTTTCTTATCTTTTCTTGCATATTTATTTTATCTCCTCTTCTTCCCATTTCAGCACTGCCTTGCCACCTATTTCAAACTTTTCAAGATTCTTTTTCTATCTGTATATTTATGGGAAACATTCCTTACAAGGTAAATTCGTATGTGTGCATATGTATGTACACATAAATACACATACATATATGAACATGAGAGGAGAGAGGGAGGGAGAGGGAGGAAAGAGAAATTTGACTGTTGGACTGGCAAAAATTAATCAATTGAATAATAGGTAATATTGGCCAGGGTGTAGGAAGTATGTTAGTGGGAGTATAAATTGTTGCGAGCATTTTGGAAAGCAATTTAGTCATCTCTTAAACCTTGAAATGCCAGTGGTTCTCCAATTTTGCCATGCATCAGAATCACCTTATTGAAATACAGATTACTGGGCCCCACCCTTAGAGTTAGGTCCAGAGAGGTGGTTAGGAATTTGCATCTCTAACAAGTCCCCCTGAGAGGCTGATGCTTGGGCAACCACACTTCAAGAACCACTGCCCAATCACTGGTTCACATGCACTGTAGAGTCATGACTAAATACGTTTATTGTTGCATCACTGTAACTGAGAAAAGCGTGCAACAACCTAGATGTCCAACAGGAGGGGAATGACTTGATGATATAACCATTTTATGGACTGCTGTGCAGCAAAGGAAGAGTCAAGAGGTAGATCTCCGTCTTCTAGCATGGGAAACACTCTAAGAAATGCTATTGGCATAAATCAGGGCATAGATACAGACATATAAATGCCATTTATATATTTAAAGTAGCCCAGTTTGTGTATATGTATGAAAATTCACACTAAAGGTCTATAAAATACATATCAAAGTGGTCACAGTAGTCATTTATCTCTTAGAGATCATTGGGATTTGGGGTGGTGGGTGGTTAAAGGGGCTTTGGACATAAATGTAATATTTTAAATATTGATTAATCAAAGGTAATCATCTGTAATTAAAATAAACTCTTTTAGAAATAAACATGTGTGGGGCTTCCCTCGTGGCTCAGTGGTGAAGAATTCACCTGCCAATGCAAGAGACACAGGTTCAATTCCTGATCAGGGAAGATTCCACATGCCACGGAGCAACTAGGCCTATGAGCCACAACTATTGAGCCTGTGCTGGAGAGCCCAGGAGCCACAACCACTGAAGCCCACGTGTCCTAGAGCCTGTGAGAGTAGCCCCACTCACTGCAACTAGAGAAAAGCCCATGCAGCAAAGAAGACCTAACACAGCCAAAAATAAATAAATTTTTTAAAAAGAAATAAATGTATGTGTGTTATAGAAAATTCTTCCAAAGATTACCCAAAAACAGTTTATAGTCTACTCAGCTTACATGGCAGTATTTTGCTCATACATTTGTAAATACCAGCAAATTTCTATTTCAAGCAAAAATACAGCTTGTAGTAAAATAATTTAAAACATTTAACATGAGGCTTCCTGTGTGCTGTTTTGGATCTGTCAGGAATTCTCTGTTCCTTATTAATTCCTGAATATTCAGGAACTAAGAGGAGAGGCAAGCCTCTCCCAGGGGCTGAGGAATCCAGGCATTTCCTTCATTAGTGTTTCTATATGGTGATAAGTACCCTCTTCCCTCTTGTGAACCATATGGTAAAAGTGATTGTTTATAAATCTGTCTCTTTAATACGGATTGCCTATGTTTTGTAAGTCTGGAATTTTCCTCTTTATCTTTGCTGAAAATAACTACTTTGTAAGACGGTATATATGCCCACACCATGTTGATTAAAACACCTTTGCTCCATCAGAGCTCTGGTCCCCGTGTCTTTCTTTCTTTCTCTCTCTCTCTCTCTCTCTCTCTCTCTCTCCCCCCCTCTCTTTTTCAGGCTGATCCCCTGGAGCGCAGAGGCTCTCTGAGTTCACTTTCCTGCCCGGGCTTCTAAGACCCTCTGGAGAAGGTGCTCTGCGCCTTCACCCCATCGAGAGGGCGCCTGAGGCCTTCGTGAATAGAGCAAGCCCCGTGCAGGGACTTCATTGGCTTTCTATATAAACCAAGGAATATCAGCCTCTTTCTCTCCTTTACTTTCTTATCGTCGACTCCGGACCACCAAGTTCCGGTCCATTAAAGGACCTCAACAACTAAAATTCTGACCAAAAAAAATACTGGCATTTATATGGGCTTCCCAGGTGGCGCTAGTGGTAAAGAATCCTCCTGCCAATACAGGAGATACAAGAGACATGGGTTGGATCCCTGGGTTGGGAAGATCCCCTGGAGAAGGGAATGACAACCCACTCCAGTATTCTTGCCTGGAAAATTTCATCAGCAGAGGAGCCTGGCGGAATACAGTCCATGGGGCCACAAAGAGTAGGACACAGCTATGCATAAACACACATGCTATAATAACCTCATTATTTGGTAGCAAAAAATTCTCTTTCTCAAATCTACAGGTAGGAAAATCATAAGGCCTGCTTCAGGCTTTCTACTTGGTCAGCCTTCCATTTTCACTGCAGTTTCTCATAACTCTATTAATGAATACTGACTAATCTGGTTGCAGTCTTAGCAAAACGGTAATGGTAAAAGGCATAGAGTACTTTTGCTTAGGACACAAGTGCAAAAGAACTGATCACATTCACTGGGTCAGGTTCAACTAGTTGGCCTTTGAAGTCATAGTTATATCCTAACTGTAGCTACATCTTTCCAGAAAAAGGCAAATGCCTCAATGTCTCTGGGTTCTAGTATTCATTTTATTAGTGTAAAATCATATTAATTAGGTTTTTTTTTATAGGTAAATATAGAGAAAAAACTAGCCCGTTATCCTAAAGCCTAGACCCTAGAAAACAAACATATGTCCTCAGGCATAGCAAATTCAAACTATTGAGCTTTATGCAAAAACCCAAATGGACTTTTTTGGCCAATCTATTATGCAGAGAGATCAAAATAAAAATTAGTAATTTCTCTTTTTTCTCTCCCCCCAACCCAGAACTTCCCACTACTGTGTTTAAAACTAGCTTCAGATATTTACTCAAATGTCACTTTCTCATTAAGGCTTTCCCTAGTGCTTTTTTAAAGGAGCCAAGTATTATCCTATCCCCCTCAATTGGTTTATATCTCATCATAATATCACCATCTATGGTATCCACATTTTACTTATTGTCTATAAAGTATTGTCTGTCTTTCCCCAATTGGAATGCAAGCTCCGTAATAAAAGGACTTTTATTTACTTTCACCATTCTTTCACTGCAATATCTTCAGAGCTGGAACAATGCCTGGCATGTGGTAAGCACTCAATAAATATTTGTTGAGTAAATGGAATCTGCACTTTGTGAAACTCTAAAGGGTGATGGGGATTAAACATTACCTATAAGTGGGGGTTAGCCAAAGTCTAAAACATTACACAATATTATTAATACTATCGATTTGCTACCTCTTGAAGTTTGCATATTCAGCACCAGAATGGGGATATGCTCCATTGTTCAAACTCTGGTTTTTGTTTACCTTCTAGATTAGGGACTCTGTTGGTTCTACTCCCTTATATTCATAGCCAAACTAGTATAGTTTTGAGGTTTGCATATTTTTTTCCAATAAACTCTCAATCAGAAAGCAAATATTGACAAGATAAAAAGACCTGTCCAGCTCCGTGCCAATTCCATCACCCCTATGTCCTCTTAGCCCTCCCTACCACCAAAGAATAAAAGTAGGATATTTTCCCTTTTGTGGTTAGAGCATAGGCTACAAAGAGAAAATCAGACAAAATACTGATATAGATCAGAGTCCTTTGGTCCTAACAATATTGAACAAACTTAATCTCTTTTCCCTACATTCTTTGTATGTTTTCATGTAATTGCCACATTAATTTTAAGTTCCATATCTGATATCTCTAAGTGTACGGCTCAGAAAGGTTATCATGTGGCAAGTATTTTAAAAGCATTATCTTCCAAAGTTTGGTTATTTTTAGGTGTGAAGTTTTTTAATACATTAACATTTACAAATGGTGACTATTTTAAAAATGACTATAGTCAGACTGGCACATCATTTCCTATTGTTTCCATGTTTGGTCAGATTTAACAAGATGGGAGGCCTCCAATTTTCAGTATGTGTGCAAGCAAATGACTCTTTATGACCCCCTGGACTATAGCCCACTAGGCTTCTCTGTCCATGGGATTTCCCAGGCGAGAAAACTGAGGTGGGGTGCCATTTCCTCCTCCAGGGGATCTTTCTGATTCAGAGATGAAACCCATGTCTCTTGCACCTCCTGCATTGGCAGGCAGATTCTTTACCACAGCGCAACTGGGAAATCCACACACACAAAAAAGAATAAATCCATTCAACGTTCAGGAACATAGATAAAACTAGGGATCATCAAACTAAGTGAAGAAAGCCAAAAACTACAAATGTCCTCAAAGAAGCTACAACCCAGGGAAAGGAAAAAGGATGTAACTAGAAAAAAAATTCCATTTTGTAAAATCTAAAAGGAAGGTGAATTGATACCAAATCTCTCTAAAGTGTATGTTTAATTGAAATATTCTTTAAACTTAGTGGAGAAATATTGGATACAGAGGAGTAGATACATACGTGTGTTGTGGAAAGGGGTTACCTATACACATGTATAGGCTAATGGGTAAAAGATTTGTAAGATCAGTGGGGGTCAGAGTTTTCAACAGGTCCCCAGTTATTTTGGAGCATCCTAATTGCAACCCCCTGACTTAGATCAGAATAAGGATTCTCAACCCCAACTGTACATTAGAATCCTTTGGGGAGGCTTTATAAAATAAACCCACGTCTGCCTCAGACATATCAGGTCACAATGTCTGGGATGGAGCCCTAAACGTCAGTATGCTGATGCATACTGAGCTTATAAAAGCTCCCCAGGTGATTCTAATATGCAAACAAGTACAGAAATCTCAGTTTAGGAAAAATAAGGAGCCGCTTATATTTAACTTAACTGATGTATATAAATCAGCCCTCTTGTCTCATTCTCCTCTCTTTATTGCTCCTCAACGCAGTACTTGTAACATATGATTAGATATTTGTATTATAATTTCACAGACTATTCTTTCAAAACTGAAACTTTACATGGCTTATAAATTATGATTTTACAATAGGACAAAAATAGTTTTAATTGCAACTGCTTTGGAAAATCCAGGCTGAATTCTCACTCTAAGAGAGAATGACTGTTACATCTTATTCAGGATTAGTTCTCATAATCAGATAAGCCGGATACCATTCTTCTAGAAGCTAGGGGGCCATCAGTAGGAACATGGAAATTGCTGCAATTACAAAGCACTTTTGGTTATATTTTTTGCTGTAAAGGGATTTCATTGTCATCACTGCTAAGATTAATAGTGGATTTTTTTTTTTTCAATTTGGCATCTTGCAGTAGTTTGGTGAATGCCAACCATCCCCTTTTCAGAAAATATCAAGTTCTAACAGCTGTGACTCATGTCAAGGGATTCAGCAAGATGCCTTGGCCATCTGCTGGCTTCCCGCAGGTAACCTCCTGCCACCATATCCATCAGCCTAGAACTGACAAGCAGAAAGCAGCTTCCAAAATCTGCCCTCCATCTTGAAACCTTCTCCTCTGGCCTGTCTATTCTTTTTGTGCCATAATTACCTCCAGGCTGCAATAAACAGATCCTCTTCTTATTTACCAGGGTGACCAACCATCACTGTTGGCCCAGGCTTGAAGGGGCTCCTAGGATGTGGAGCTTTCAGTGATGAGACTGGGACAGTCCCAGGCGAGCCAGGCCAAGTTAGCCTCCCTACCTTTACCCACCCAAGTCTGACTTCTTTTGCATTTGCTCCATTTTTATAGCTCAGCAGTTCTCAAACTTCAGCATGCAGCAGAGGTTTGATAGTTAAAATCTTCTTAAAACATATATTGCTGGGCCTATCGCCAGAGTTTCTTATTTGGGAGGTCAGGGGTGGGACCAGGTAAGGTCCGTTTATTATAAATGATGCTGATGCTGCTGATCCAGGGGCCACACTTTGAGAACCACTGCTCGAGTTCAACATCTGGCAGAGAAAACACAGATTTCCTCCCACAGTGCAGCTCAGTATCTCGGATTCTACTCATGTTCCACCAGGTCATTCCACACACACAATTGCTATCCTAGGTATTCAAAACTGACAGTATGGGTAGTGATGTTCAGTCCAGGCCTGGGAGAACAGTAGATGCCTCAACAAATGCCTGTGTGGTGTCACCGAGCCATACCTAGGTGTGACTAACATCTTCCCCTTATCAATTAGGCAAAACAAACAAAAAAACACTGAGTCTCTTTATTCATCTCCTCCAGCAGTATCTTCACAATGCCTAACTCAGTAAAAGAAAACCATCTCATCTACTGTTAGTGAAGATATAAATTGGTACCACTCTTCTCAAGAGAAGCAGGATAACATGTATTTTAAAACTTCATAAATTGAGCATACCATTTGACTCCGCAGTTTCTCCACGTCTGGGAATTTACCCTAAAGAATACTCTCATATTTGACAAAGACTTAGCCACAAAATGCATCTCAGTAGTTTTTGCTGTTGTTGTTGTTTGCAATAGTAGAAGAGCCTAAATGTCTATCGGTAGAAAATTAGAGAAATTAAGGAGATTTTATTTGGTGGAATACTAAGCATGGTGACTGAGAAGAATTCGTAATAGATTTTAAAAAATATTTGTTACAAATTTCAGTGGGAAAAAAAACAGTGTAATTGGATGAGCTCATGTTTAATTTCAATTTTTAAATATGGTAGATAAACATATTGAGATTCAACAAAGGTATTAAATGTAGCTATTTTTAAATTATGATCCACTTTAAAAATATTTTTAGCTTATCTAAATTTTTCGAGATTTGGCACAATAAAGATAAAATACTTTTGTAATAAGGGTTAAAAACAACTAATTTTTCTTCATGGGAGGACAAGTGAGATTGTGACCATCATGACAGATGAGTGAGATTTCTGACGCCTGTTTCCTCTCACCATGGCTCTTTTCCAGCTTTCTGAGGCTTTCCACACTCTGGCTCATATCCATGTCACTCCTAGAGCATGTTCCACTCACAGCCTGCCTCTTGAATCAGAAAGTGAGAGTTGCTCAGTTGTGTCCGACTCTTTGCGACCCCATGGACTATACAGTTCATGGAATTCTCCAGGCCAGAATACTGGAGTGGGTAGCCTTTCCCTTCTCCAGGGGATCTTCCCAACCCAGGGATCGAACCCAGATCTCCTGTGTTGCTGGTGGATTCTTTACCAGCTGAGCCACAAGGGAAGCCCTACTGACCTTTAAAACCGTTCTGTTTTCTGCTGGTGGCCCTGCAGCGAAGCTGCCAGTCTTCTGTCTGGAAATAGCATGTGTCCTGCCCCATGCATGCATGTTCAGAAGTGCACGGCAGGTGGTAAACATGTCCCTCTGCGCAAGGGTCCTGGTACTCACCATTTCCAGGGATGCCGTGAGACTACAGGGCTCCCCACGTAAAGGTACCTTGTCCCTCAGTGGCACTGCCCAGAATGTCATTCTCAGCTGCCTCCTTGGTCAGGCCCCAAGACAGGAGGCTGTATTAGGACCTCCAGAGTCTTGGACTAGACCAGGACAAGAACGTCTTAAAATAGTCATAGCAGGTGTCCCATGACCTTGCTAAGTGCATCATGTACACCATTTTGCAAACTATTTGCAGTTTGTTTATGACTTCACTTCAATGCACTTAAAAGTTTTTGAATTTCGCAGTAAATTTTGTGAAGAAAAACATTTTGGGGAAATAGAGCAAAATATATAACCCATAACCCCCCTCCCCCACTCTACCAGAATCCAGTGGTCGGAAGATCAGGGGTATAACCAAACAGCTCACTCTCACAGACGGCACACATCAGTGGCTGCTCCAGGCCCCACCCTTGAAGACACAATATTAGCACAGCCACCTGATCTTCCAATCCTCACCTCCTGGCTGTCCCCACATCCAACAATATCTTGCTTCCATATCAAACAGAAACAACCCCCCACCACATGGGGAAGGGCAGAATAGCGTGATTACTCTAACATACAATTATATCATGCTTGCAACTTTGTCTGAGTGTGTTCACAGCTACCATTTCATGTAATTCTCACATTTCTAACCCAGCATGGAGCAGTGTAGGGTGAAGATTAAGTCTGTAATGAGAGAAGCTGCACTATACTCCCAGCTGTGCTAGCTGTGTGCTCTTTCACATGTGATTTGGCCTCCCTGAGCTTCAGTTTCTTCTTCTGTAAAATGGCCCACAATGCCAAGCTTAGAGACCTTCCATGAAGACTAGAGATGACACATGGTAAAGTATCCAGCAGGCTTCCCTGGTGGCTCAGAGGGTAAAGCATCTGCCTACAATGCAGGAGACCCGGGTTCGATCTCTGGGTCAGGAAGATCCCCTGGAGAAGGAAATGGAAACCCACTCCAGTACCCTTGTCTGGAAAATCCCATGGACAGAGAAGCCTAGTAGACTACAGTCCATGGGATCGCAAAGAGTCGGACATAACTGAGTGACTTCACTTTCACTTTCTTTTCAAAGTATCCAGCACAATGCTTGGCACATTAGTGGTTCTCAGTGAAGAGCAGCTGCAAAGAACAATTATACTCTCCATTTTATGAGAGTCCTTCAAAGCATCAGTGGAAAAGTTGTGAAACTACCTGTATTATCATTACACCGTTATTTGAGAACAATCTTGGGATTTAACTTATCTACTTCCTAATTCTTCTCACCACTGCCACCACATAGGTTTGCACCCTCCCCAATCTTCCCTTGAACCACTTTCCCAACCCCTAGCTGGCCTCAGTGGCCTCAGGAGCCTCAGTCTTTTCCCTCTTCAAGCCATGATCTTTGAGACTAAAACCAAGGAACTGAGACTGAAGCTTCTCACCTCCCAAAAAAAACCGATGTGCTGTGCTGTGCTAAGTCACTTCAGTCGAGTCTGACTCTTTGCAACTCCAGGGACTGTAGCCCGCCAGGCTCCTCTCTGTGGAATTCTCCAGGCAAGAATACTGGAGTGGGGTGCCATTTTCTTTTCCAGAAAGAAAACTATATCAGTTCCCTATGGCTTGCTCCTCAATGTGGCTTATAAGGTCCTCATTTACTTCTCCTACATTTCATCTCCCATCATGCCTTCCTCCTCGCATCTAACACATGCAGTCTGTCCCCCAGCAATTGTGACCACCTCGCTATCCTATGTGTGTGTTGTCTTTGTACCAGCCAGTACTTCTGCATGTCCCAACCTACCGTCTTTGCCTACAGATTTCTTTTCCTTTCAAAGCCCACTCAAATGCCTTTTTCACTGTGAAGCCAACCTTCACTCCCCTAGGTAATTACCACTGCTCTGAGGCTACCAGGATGCACTGCGCACCCTTTCGTTGCACACTATGATCTCTTATAAATGACTTTTCACAAGTCTCTCTCTCTCCGGACGCCTCAAAAGCAAGAACTCTTTAACAGCTAAGATTTATTGATTACCTACTACAAACCAGTTTCTCTTCCAAACATTTTATATATATATTACCACCTTTAATCTTCACAACCCTACAGGATAGTCACTACTATTATCTCCATTTTATAGATAATTAAACTGATGCCTAAAGATGTTAAGCAACCTGTTCAAGGTTGCGAGTTATCAGTGGCCAAGTCAGGATTCAGAATCAAAGCCCACACTCTTAACCACTACACCATGCAATATTATATAGACTTAACACTGAACTCAGTACCTGGGGAGTTGTAATGTCTATATTACTTATCTTTTGCTAGCTAACAAAGCATTCCCCCCAAATAGTGGCTCAAAACAAAAAATATTTACTGTCTCACAGTTTCTCTGGGTCAGGAATTCAGACACAGCTTACTTGGATGGTCTGTCTCAGGGTCTCTCATGAGGTTGCTGTCAGGATACCAGTGTGGGCCGCCATCACCTGAAGGCTTGGCTGGACTACAGGACCAGCTTCCAAGATGGCCGGCGCACAGGGTGCTGGTCATGGGCAGGAGGCCCTGGGTCATTTACACGTGGACCTCTCCACCAGCTTCCTGAGGGCCCTCATGACATGGCTGCTGGCTTCCCCCCGGGTTATCAATCCAAGAGAACAAGGCAGAAGTCACATGTCTGTTACGACCTAGCCTCAGAAGTCACACTCTGCCATTTCTACAGTATCCTATTAGTTACGGAGGTCAGCCTCATCTGGTGTTGGATAGACTACACAGGAGTGTGACTACCAGAAAGTAAGAATCTTTGGGGGGGGGGGGGCGCTATAAATATGACATGAATCAGTAGAAAAATTACTAAGAATTGCTCTGTCAGGATCTCTTCTAGATAATAATAAGTCTGGATTAGGTGGCCACTTGAGTTTCCTTTCTTCGAGGTCCCAAACTATGGCAGATTATTTTCAAATTCTCCTCAAATACACCATTCAAGTGGATTCAGGGATTTAATTTCATTAAAGTCCAGTAGAGGCCGCAGGTGAGTATTTGCTAACTTGGCTTCCACTTTATGGTTTCAGGCAGTCAGCAAAGCATGAGAAATTCTACCAGTCTGAAACACAGTTATTTCCTTAACAGCAAAACAAGTCTATGTTTGATTTCGGGATTAATTCTATAGTTTGATGCCAACTTAAGCCCAGCCGGGGGACAAAGGCTTATCTTCTTTAGCAGAGTATCTGTGATTAAACTGACGCAACTAAATCCCTTGTGTATAAGATAATAAAATCATTGGTTTTAGCCCTTAGGCCTTGCTTATTTTCAAACCAAGGTTTCATTTGCTTAAAATAAATGCTTAATATGATTTGAGACCTATTAAGATAAAAAAGTAATATTGAAATGAGGCACTACGCAGATACACTTTGATACTGAATACATGAATCTTCTGCTAAACACCAGTCCGTATCAGTGGAGATGAGAACCAAATGTGAGTGGCTCCCCACCACGGCACTGGACCACTGCCTGACTGGACCTGAAGTATTATACTTTGGAAGCTGGGGCAGCAACACACTACAAGGTTCCCTGGATCCCATCCTCTCCCAGTGCTCTCCACTCCGACTGGCAAACTGCAGCCCTCTAAAGAGTTGTGCTGGAGCGCAGCCATGCTCATCTGTTTATGAATTGTCCGTGGCTGCAACAGCAAAGTTGAGAATTTGCAACAGAAATCATATGGCTTCCAAAGCCAAAAGTATTTACTATCTGGCCCTTTACAGAAAATGTTTGTGATCCCTCATCTACACTTCTGGCAGCCTCATCTGAGGTCACCTGTCATCAGCTCATATGTCTATGTATGGTCTATGCTATTCTAAACTTTTCAAAGGGAGAACGGAGGTATTACTATTTATGTTGAGGTATTATATACATAAAGTAAAGGCAAAATTCTATGGTATATAAAAAAATTACAATAGAACACAGTGAGGTTTTACCAAAGTATCACCTGTGCAAACACTTCCTAGATCAAGATGATGTTTCTGTGCCCCATCTCAGTCAATATCCCCCCAAACAAAGGGCATCATTATTTTAATCCTGTCACTTCGACCACAAATTCATTTCCCTATTCCTGAACTTCATATAAATGGAACCACGCATTGTTTCACTGGGCATTATAAGTTAGAGGCATTTTCACATACTGTAGAATGGAGCAGTTTGTTCTTTTTCATTGCTGTGCAATATTCAGTTGTATGAATATACCACAGTTCATTCACCTACTCTTCTGTTGATGGAAATTAGGTTCTTTCTGGATTTTTGCTATTATGAATAAAGCTGCTATGAACATTTATTTGGTCACTCCATGTGGCATGTGGGATCTTAGTTCCCTAACCAGGGATCGAACCTGAGCCTCCTGCAGTAGAAGCTCAGAGTCTTAACCACTGGACCACCAGGGAAGTTTACCAAAACATTTTTTTAATGTATAAAATCTTCTGAGGACAAAAGTTCAAAATATCCCTTCCCCCAAGCTTCATATTATGCTGTGTATCCTGTGACCGACTGGCTATCCCAGGCATTACTAGTGGGCATGGCGGTTTTTGATATACAAAATCATGACCCTGATTATATGCTGGCACTTTTCAAGTTGATCTTGTTAAATCCTATCAAAAACTCTAACCTCAACATGTGGCAGATGAGGACAAGAGGGCTCAGGAAGGAGAAACACCTTGACCAAGGTCATGCAACTGAATCAGTGGCATACAAGGTCTCCCATCAAAGTCTGGTCTCCTTACTAAAAGCAGGAAGACCAGCCCTACACCTATCACAGAGTTAGGGAAGCACAAGTTTAGGCACTAACAACCTCAGCTCCTTGTCTTCCTGTTTAACCACCTTATCAGTTCAAATATAGTTAAATTATGCAATAGCTCCTAAGTATAACTTCCCATACAGCAGACTTAAGTCATTATTATTTCACACTACACTCTGTGTCTGAAGACACTGCTACCTAGCTTGACAAGGGTAGAAAAATAAGAAGCTATAAACACCCTGCAAAAATCTAACATTGAAAGATGACCACAAGTCATAGGATTTCACATACAGGTATGGATTTGTAAAAACAAACAAACAGATCAACCAAAACCCTACAGGTTTTCTATTTTCTACTCAAGTCTCTACTGCATTCAGAAGTTGACGTAAATGGCATAAATCAGAAAATGATAATGGGAACTGAGTGAAATTCTCATAAATCACGTTACTAAGTATAGCTACAACTAGATGTGAAACCCAATTAAACAGATGGCCACATGCTGTCAGAACAGGCCCCTAATCAATAAAGACGTTCATTTTAGAAAATCACTTCAATTTTCCACTCCTTCAGTGGAGCAAAAAGAAGGCAGTTGGGGGTTGGGGGGGCATCCCAGGAAACCCAGTGGGGAAATGTATAAGAAGGAACTCCACCTGTCTTAATTTGTAGTCCAGAAAATAAGAAAAAGAAGAAAGAAAAAAAGTTACCCATAGGACTCCTTGTCATCGTGCCTGAGAATGTAATTTACAATGAGAGCAAGCACTGGTCATTAGGAAAATAGAAACAGCTTGAATCTCTTAATTAAAATACTGCTTCAAATTGTCCATTCCAAACCTCCTCTGCTCCTGAGCTTCCTGAAACCACTTGGTTACCCTGAAATGGCTGCTTCTTCAGTAAACCTCTGATAAGATCAGCTCTTCCCAGAAAAAAAAAATGTTGAACAGGGATGAATCCTGGAGGCAAAAATATTATTAGGCATACTTAAATCCCCCAAAGAGCAGTAAGCATTCACTGACATTGGAAAGTGAATGTGGAAATATTGGTGAGCAATCTATCTCAATGCTTTTTCTGGCATAAGAACTGATCTATTACATTCACTAGAATGGTGAAAATTCTGTCTACCAACGCCAAGAAGTGATGAAAATGAGAACTGGTGAAGACACTCTGTACTTTGGAACACTGACTGTGGAAACATTGGGTGTTACCTGGTAAAGTTGAGTATTTACAAAGTAATTCCACTCAATCATAGTATATACCTAAAACACTTGTTTCAGGGGACATGTATGAGAATATTCTCTCCACCAGGGAGACTTCCCTGGTGGCTCAGATGGTAAAGATGGTCTACAATGTGGGAGACCTGGGTTCAATCCCTGGGTCAGGAAGTTCCCTGGAGAAGTAAAAGGCAACCCCCTCCAGTACTCTTGCCTAGAAAATCCCATGGACGGAGGAGCCTGGTGTCTATGGGGTCGCAAAGAGTCGGATACGAATGAGCAACTTCACTTTCACTTTCATGAGAATATTCAAAGCAACGCTGTTTAGAACAGTGAAAACCTAGGAAAAGGGAAACTCATAGCTCTGTAGAACAGATAAGTAATCTAGGGTACAGTCGCACAATGGAATGTCACACAGCAGTGAAAATGAAAGTCGTACTGCCACATGCTACCTGGATGAATCTTAAAAAAATGCTGAAGGAAAATCACAGTTGCTTAAGATCATGCTAAAAATAACTGAAAATAAATAATATATTGCTTAGGGATATGTAAATGGCTTCAAATTTCTTTAAAAAGAGAAATGATAAACACAAAAATCAGAACAGTGCAATGGTGGGGAATAAGAAAGGGATGGAGAGGAACATAGACAGATGCAATAACATCAGGAATGTTCTGGTTCTTGGATGTGTGGTGGGTTCATAAACATTATTTATTTTATTGTATGTTTTCTTGTATACTTTATAACTTTCTGTGTTCTAGCATGTTACTTATATTCTTTTCCATGTACCTAGTAAAACATTTTCTTTAAAAATAGATAATTCAAAGAATTTTCTATCGCCCAATAAGTTATTCCAAATTATATAATTCATATTATATAAACAAAACCCATATTATTATAAATAGTAGCTATAATTATTATCTAAAATGTAAGTACCCATGTAACACATGCAGCTTAGCTCTCAACTCAGAGCTATAACAAAGCATCATGTTGTATATTTTAAATATATACAATTTTTATTTGTCAATTATACTGCAATAAAGCTGGGGGCGGGGGAAGAAAGCAATGGCGTTTTCATAATAATAATACACCGCCAGCTAACATACTGTTAAGTACTATCCCATACCAGTTCCAGTTCTGTAGACACTGTCGTTCCTCAAAGTGGCCACATGAGGGCGACGCTAAAAAGGTGTGCTTGCTGGGAGTGGGCTATTCTCTCTAGTCAGGGAGTCCTGTCAGGATGCCAGAGGACCTGCCATGAGTGGGTGGCCAGGAGGCCTCAATGAGAAAGTGGCATTCAAGCAAGGATTTGAAGGAAGATTTGATCTTCACAAACCATGCAGATCACTTGGGGAGATTTTCCACGGCAAAGAGAATCCCAAGTACAAATGCCTGGAAGGAAGATTATTTCGTGGTCCAGGAACAGGATGGAGGCCAGTGTGACTGAAACAGAGTGGGGACAAAGGCAGCATGATAACAGGCCTCAGTAACAGGCCCCACTTCAAGTAATATGGCTTGTATTCTGTGTGAGGTGGGATGCTAATAATGGGTTTTGAGCAAAGAAGGGACATGAGACAACTGTAAAAAGCATTAAAATGGCTACAATGTTATATTTAGACTAGATCAAAGGGGGATGAGTTCAGAAGCAGGGAGGCAAGTGAGGAGGGTATTAGAGGGATCTGGGGGGAAACAATAGGGGCGGGCCAAGGGTAGCAAGTCCTCATAAATTCCATCACCTGCATTCACCAAACAGCAAAGAGACAGGCTTAAAACCATGGGGTTAGATGTGCACTTAAAATCACAGGATTCAACGTACACACCATACAAGCGAGGGCATGTGGAGACCAGAAGAGGTGCAAGGTGGGTGAAAAACCAGCAAGGGCATCAGCGGGAATAGCCTGCCCTCCCACAACAGCTCACTGCCACCTTGCACTCGGTGTCTGTCATTTTCTGTCAGTGTCTTCATACTTTTACTACACATGGACGGACCTGTGGACAATATATAGAACTGTTCTGCGTGCTTTTCAACTCTTTTTTTATGATGTCTTCCTCCATGTACTCTCCCAAGTTGTTTTTTCACACACACACACAGCCTATTACTTGTGAACTTCATCCACATCACTCTGGTCACTCATTGTGCACTGCTGCATGGCATGCCCTTGTGTGAACATGACACATTTCATTCATTTTCTTTTGGTGCGCCAGGTAAGTTATTCCCCTCTAGGTGCTATCATAAGGAACACTGCTATGAGCATTCTCATGTGGGCCTCCCCATGTGAGACTTCTCTAGGGCACTGCTTCCCCAGGTATGTTAGCCTCACCTGGAGGGCTTAATAAAACAGATTTCTGGGCCCAATATCCAGGGTTTATGAACAATAGGTCTAAAGTGGGGCCGAATTTGCATTTCTAACAAGTTCCACCTTGGGCTCTGTTGCTGATAATCACTGGACCACACTTTGAGTGACAGCATTTGGGCACATGTCAAGAGCTTAAATGACATTCAAGGACATATACATCCATCTCTGACTTTTCCAGGTGTTGCCCAATTGTGCAGCAAGGTGGGTGAACCAATTTACATTTCCACTAGCACTATGCATCTCTGTCATCAATACTTGGTGCTATCAGATTTTTTTATTTGTGGCAATATGATCCTTAATAATGTTTTTAACTTATCATGGTATTTATAATTAGGTACCTAATTTGTTGCTGTTGTTTAGTCGCTCAGTTGTGTCTGACTCTTTGGGACCACATGTACTGTAGCCTGCTAGGCTCCTCTTTCCATAGGATTTCCCAGACAAGAATACTAGAGTGGGTTACCATTTCCTTCTCCAGGGATCTTCCCACCCCAGGGATCAAACCCACATCTACATTGGCAGGTGGATTCTTTACTACTAGGATACCTGGGAAGCCCATGTACTAGTACATGTAAATAAAAGAAACTCAAGACTTTACATCCGAGGATTATTTAGAGCATTTCAAAGCTTTTCTTAACAGCTTCTAAAATCTGCCCAGTTACCTACTTGTTTTTCCCATCAGTCCTAGAAAGAAAACAAACATCAGTAAGACCATCATGACAGAAAAGTGGAAGCTTGTTCCTTTTTCATGGCCAACATCACTGCAGTTTTATATATTGTAGTTGTTCTCTTTTTTTTAACTTAATGGTTATATAAAGCTTGGGCTTCCCTGGTGGCTCAGATGGTAAAGAACCTGCCTGCAATGCTGGAGACCTGGGTTGGATCCTTAGGTTGGGAAGATCCCCTGGAGGAGGGCATGGCAATTCACTCCAGTATTCTTGCCTGGAGAATTCCATGGACAGAGGAGCCTGGTGGGCTCCAGTCCGTTGTGTCACAAAGAGTTGAACACGACTGAGCAACTAACACTTAGTTATATAAAGCTCTCGAAAAAAAAAGCTTAAAAGGTAAAGAAAATGAGGAAAGCCGGACATAGAGGCAGGGAAACAAACTTTCTTCACCAACATGCCTGGTCACTTCTAGGGGGAAATAAAGAATGCCCTGCTCTTAAATCACAGTTCTGCCCATTTTGGAGCACGTTAAGGAGACAAGGAGCCAGCACTCACGGATCTGGTTGGTGGATGCACTGTAGAAGGCATTGACAGTCGTTGGATTTGTAAACCACCTGTAGAAAGAGAAACAAACATCACCACGTGATCACCATTATCCAGGCAGGAGTGCAGTGAAACACATACAAGCTGGCACAATTTATTAGCAAATAACCAGGGAACAATGGGGAAATAGAACATGTGGGGAAATTACCACCTCAGTTAAGGGCTATTGCTCTGCTCTATGAATAATCTCATCCTAAACCAAACATATCTGGTTATTCACCATTACTGAAAATGGAAAGGGGTACCAGGGCTTCTGAAACAACTTTAATGAAAAATTCTCAAATCTACAGAGATCCACCCACAGATGGAAACAGAGCAACACACTGATGTTTAGCAGGCCCTGTTCAATGGGGCCACGGGACAGCTGAGTTTTGTAGGTTGACTTGGCCATTAAAGGCTTGAGACAGGTGACAACATAGAAGTCCATGTAAAGAGAGATAATAAAGCAAAAACATGCTACCCAAAAGGTCTGCCGGCTCCCATAGAACATTTACTGATTTAAGCACCAAAGGTTCTAATGGCTCATCCGGGCCCTGTCACCAATTAGCCAGGTTGTGGTGCACAAGTCGCCTATCTTCCTGGTTCAGTGTCTCTATAACACTAAGGTACTGCACTAAGCGCTCTTGGGAATGCCTTCCAGCGATGAAGAGTCTACACTGCATTTTAAATGCACAGGAGGTTACTCAGATCGGACTCAGCAAATTTTCTGTGTAAACAGATCGTAAACTTTTAGGCATTTCCTGGACCTAGAGGCAAAATCAAGGATATGTAGGTTCTTCTAGAGTGAGAGAAAATTTTCTATCAAGTTTTATTGATGAAAGTCAAAATATAATAATCGAGTATAGTTTTTGGTAATATGGGCCTATTAATGAGAGGAACAAAATTCTTCAGTGGCAGGAGAACATTACGCTTTGAAGTTCAAAGTTAGTGCTTCCTCCCATCAAACTGACTATGAACATTTACCTCTAAACATCATTCTTAGCTTCTGGGCTGTACAAAACCATGCAGCAGGCAAGATTTAGCCCTCAACCCATAGTTTGCTGACCCCTGACTTTATGCCTGTGAGTTTCATGCACTGCCCTTTATGATTAAAACCAAGCTTTCGTCTTAAGCTAAAGTACTCAAAATAAACATATAAATCCCTTTTCAGAACAATCATTTTACCAATTTATGTCTAAAAAAGTAATTCCATCAGACTAATAATTTATGTCAGACTAACATGAAACTGGCAGGAAATGCAAGTGCTCATTCTACTTGGTCCACCCATACCTTCTCCTCTTATAAAAAGCCCATGACGGTCATCTTGTTATTATCATTAGTAGCAGTAGCAGCAGCAGCTAACACTCACTGAGCACTTATTATGCCCTATGCACTTTCTAGCCACAGGTTAATAATTCTTATAGTTTCTATGGGGGAAAACCTATCTCACAGGAAAGGACAATGAGATTGACAAATACTATATACTCGCACAAGGTCTAGTCTGTCTGCCTTTAAACCAGTTTTCTTCAGGATTATACTGGGGACAACACTGGAAATCAAGAAAGAGTGCCTCTTGCCCAAGCTGAAACCTATATTCATTTACATAAAATATATATATTATTTGCCTTCAAATTTAGGATTTGTGTTTCAATAAATCCTAATGTGTGACACAAATTTACTGGCTGGCTTAAGAAAGCACATTTACTGACCTAATGTCACTACTTGTAGTTAAATATAATTAAGCATCCTCCCAAAGATGTCCGTGCCTTCATCTCTGGATCTTGTGGATATGCTACACTGCATGGCAAAGAGGACTCTGCAGGTGTAATTAAGGTCAAGGAGCTTAAAACAGGGCAATTATCCTAGACTATCCCAGGACCATCCCCATGGGAAAGAAATGCAAAAAGCAAAATGGCTGTCTAAGAAGGCCTTACAAATAGCTGTGAAAAGAAGAAAAGTGAAAAGCAAAGGAGAAAGGGAAAGATATTCCCATTTGAATGCAGAGTTCCAAAGAATAGCAAGGAGAAAGCCGCCTCAGTTATCAATGCAAAGAAATAGAGGAAAACAACAGAATGGGAAAGACTAGAGATCTCTTCAAGAAAATTAGAGATACCAAGGGAACATTTCATCCAAAGATGGGCTCGATAAAGGACAGAAATGGTATAGACCTAACAGAAGCACAAGATATTAAGAAGAGGTGGCAAGAATACACAGAAGAACTGTACAAAAAAGATCATCACAACCCAGATAATCACGATGCTGTGATCACTCACCTAGAGCCAGACATCCTGGAATGTGAAGTCAAGTGGGCCTTAGAAAGCATCACTACAAACAAAGCTAGTGGAGGTGATGGAATTCAAATTGAGCTATTTCAAATCCTGAAAGATGATGCTGTGAAAGTGCTGCACTCAATATGCCAGCAAATTGGGAAAACTCAGCAGTGGCCACAGGACTGGAAAAGGTCAGTTTTCATTCCAATCCCAAAGAAAGGCAATGCCAAAGAATGCTCAAACTACCACACAATTGCACTCATCTCACACGCTAGTAAAGGAATGCTCAAAATTCTCCAAGCCAGGCTTCAGCAATATGTGAACCATGAACTTCCAGATGTTCAAGCTGGTTTTAGAAAAGGCAGAGGAACCAGAGATCAAACTGCCAACATCTACTGGATCATCGAAAAAGCAAGAGAGTTCCAGAAAAACATCTGTTTCTGCTTTATTGACTATGCCAAAGGCTTTGACTGTGTGGATCACAATAAACTGTGGAAAATGCTGAAAGAGATGGGAATACCAGACCACCTGACCTGCCTCTTGAGAAACCTATATGCAGGTCAGGAAGCAACAGTTAGAACTGGACATGGAACAACAGACTGGTTCCAAATAGGAAAAGGAGTACATCAAGGCTATATATTGTCACCCTGCTTATTTAACTTATATGCAGAGTACATCATGAGAAACACTGGGCTGGAAGAAGCACAAGCTGGAATCAAGATTGCCGAGAGAAATATCAATAATCTCAGATATGCAGATGACACTACCCTTATGGCAGAAAGTGAAGAGGAACTAAAAAGCCTCTTGATGAAAGCGAAAAAGGAAAGTGAAAAAGTTGGCTTAAAGCTCAACATTCAGAAAACTAATTTCATGGCATCTGGTCCCATCACTTCATGGGAAATAGATGGGGAAACAGTGGAAACAGTGTCAGACTTTATTTTCGGGGGCTCCAAAATCATTGCAGACAGTGACTGTAGCCATGAAATTAAAAGACGCTTACTCCTTGGAAGGAAAGTTATGACCAACCTAGATAGCATATTAAAAAGCAGAGATATTATTTTGCCAACAAAGGTCCATCTAGTCAAGGCTATGGTTTTTCCAGTGGTCATGAATGGATGTGAGAGTTGGACTGTGAAGAAAGCTGAGTGCCAAAGAATTGATGCTTTTGAACTGTGGTGCTGGAGAAGACTCTTGCGAGTCCCTTAGACTGCAAGGAGATCCAACAGTCCATTCTAAAGGAGATCTGTCCTGGGTGTTCACTGGAAGGACTGATGCTGAGGCTGAAACTCCAATACTTTGGCCACCTCATGCGAAAAGTTGACTCATTGGAAAAGACTCTGATGCTGGGAGGGATTGGGGGCAGGAGGAGAAGGGGACGACAGAGGATGAGATGGCTGGATGGCATCACTGACTCGATGGACATGAGTTTGGGTGAACTCCGGAGTTGATGATGGACAGGGAGGCCTGGCGTGCTGCAATTCATGGGGTCGCAAAGAGTCGGACACAACTGAGCGACTGAACTGAATTGAACTAATCCCAGGCTAGCCTAATCTAATCACACACATCCTTAAAAATGAGGAACGTTCTCTGGCTTGAACCCTAGAGATGCAATAGGAAAGAAAGTAAGAAGAGATGTTGCAGAACAAAAAGTCAGAGAAATTCCAAGGGCAAGGTGGATTTGACATGCTGTGGCTGGCTGTGAGAGGCAGGGGCCACAGCAAAGAGCAGACAGAGTCATCTAGGAGCTAAGAGTGGCCCCCAGCTGACAACCAGCAAAGAAGTAAGAACCTGAGTTCTACAACCACAAGGAACTGGATCTGCCAATGCTTGAATGAGACAGAAAGAGGGTTCTCCCCAGGGGCTCCCACTAAGAGCCAAGCCAGCTGACATCCTGATTTCAGCCTTATGAAAACTGAAGTTGAGAAACCAGCCAAGCCATCCCACATTTCTGACCTACAGAACTGTGAGGGACCACATTTGTGTTGTTCTGAATTGCTGATAAGGTTGTGATAATTCATTACAGCAGCAATGGGAAACCACTACACAAAGAATCCAGCATTTTTATGTCTGCCCTTTGACTCAAGAGGGAAGAATTAACTTGGCTTCTAAATCACATTGAGCTGAACCACAGCATGTACCAAAGATGAAATGTATTCCTATAACTCATCTCTACTCTACCCATTCTTCCCAACTCCCCTCCCTTTAGTAAATAATAAACTTTCAAAACATTAGGGTAAGACCCATGTAGAAACAATGTTTCTAACTTCTAGGGGACAAAGGCAGACAAAACAAAGAAATCAAACAACCAGATGGAGCCTGATGGGGCCTCTGAAGCTTCACTGCTGCTGCTAAGTCGCTTCAGTCGTGTACGACTCTGTGCGACCCCAGAGACAGCAGCCCACCAGGTTCCTCCGTCCCTGGGACTCTCCAGGCAAGAACACTAGAGTGGGTTGCCATTTCCTTCTCCAGTGCATGAAAGTGAAAAGTGAAAGTGAAGTCGCTCAGTCGTGTCCGACTCTAGCGATCCCATGGACTGCAGCCTACCAGGCTCCTCCATCCATGGGATTTTCCAGGCAAGAGTACTGGAGTGGGGTGCCATTTCCTTCAGTAAGAATTACTAAAACATCTTATATGAGATGCATGATCGAACCTTTCCTGATTTCCCAGGGTTCCCTGACTCTAGGATGTATTTGGAGCCTTGGAGATATAAAGCAGCTATACTAACAGAGCCTATCAGTTGTGGATGCTATTATTTCTTCTCCTGGGATAGTACCCACACCAAGTCAGTCTTTAGATATTTTGTATATCTCCCTAATTATATCTGAATATATCTTATATTTAGTTGTACTATTCTCCAACATAATATGACCTGTCTTGGTTTTAATACCTGTTTGTAATTTTTTTATATTCTTTTCATTAAGAAGTGGACTCAAGTTTTCTCCTCTTGACTATAGGCTAGCCTTGGTGACTCAATTCTAAAGCATAAAATGCAGCAGAAATAATACCACATGACTTCCAGCAATCAGAGAAGAAAAATAAATAAAAGGAATCTAGATTGGAAAAGAAGAAGTAAATCTTTCACTGTTTGCAGATGACATGATCCTCTACATAGAAAACCCTAAATATACCACCAGAATATTACTAGAGGTAATCAATGAATATAGTAAAGTGACAGAATATAAAATTAACACACAAAATCCCTTGCATTCCTATACACTAACAATGAGAAAACAGAAAGAGACATTAAGGAAACAATTCCATTCAGCATTGCAACGAAAAGAATAAAATATTTAGGAATAAATCTACCTAAAGAAACAGAAGACCTATATATAGAAAACTATAAAACACTGATGAAAGAAATCAAAGATGACACAAATAGATGGAGAAATATACCATGTTCATGGATTGGAAGAATCGATATAGTGAAAATGAGTATACTACCCAAAGCAATCTATAGATTCAATGCAATCCCTATCAAGCTACCAACGGTATTCTTCACAGAGCTAGAACAAATAATTTCACAGTTTGTATGGAAATACAAAAAACCTCGAATAGCCAAAGCAATCTTGAGAAAGAAGAATGGAACTGAAAGAATCAACCTGCCTGACTTCAGACTATACTACAAAGCTACAGTCATCAAAACAGTATGGTGCTGGCACAAAGACAGAAATATAGATCAATGGAACAAAATAGAAAGCCCAGAGATAAATCCACGCACCTATGGACACCTATCTCTGACAAAGGAGGCAAGAATATACAATGGAGAAAAGACAATCTCTTTAACAAGTGGTGCTGGGAAAACTGGTCAACCACTTGTAAAAGAAGGAAACTAGAATACTTTCTAACACCATACACAAAAATAAACTCAAAATGATTAAAGATCTAAACGTAAGACCAGAAACTATAAAACTCCTAGAGGAGAACATAGGCAAAACACTCTCTAACATAAATCACAGCAGGATCCTCTATGACCCACCTCCAAGAATAATGGAAATAAAAGCAAAAATAAACAAATGGGACCTAATTAAACTTAAAAGCTTTTGCACAATGAAGGAAACTATAAGCAAGATGAAAAGATAGCCTTCAGAATGGGAGAAAATAATAGCAAATTAAGCAACTGACAAAGAATTAATCTCAAAAATATACAAGCAGCTCCTGCAGCTCAATTCCAGAAAAATAAATGACACAACCACAAAATCGGCCTAAGAACTAAACAGACATTTCTCCAAAGACGACATACAGATGGCTAACAAACACATGAAAAGATGCTCAACATCACTCATTATCAGAAAAATGCAAATCAAAATCACAATGAGGTACCATCTCACACCAGTCAGAATGGCTGCTATCAAAAAGTCTACAAACAATAAATGCTGAAAAGGGTACGGAGAAAAGGGAACCCCCTTACATTGTTGGTGGGAATGCAAACTAGTACAGCCACTATGGAGGACAGTGTGGACATTCCTTAAAAAACTAGAAACAGAACTGCCATATGACAGAGCAATCCCACTGCTGGGAAACCAGAATTGAAAGAGACACGTGTACCCTGATGTTCATCACAGCACTGTTTACAATATCCAGGACATGGAAGCAACCTAGATATCCACTGGCAGATGAATGGATAAGAAAGCTGTGGTACATATATACAATGGAATATTACTCAGTCATTAAAAAGAATGTATTTGAATCAGTTCTAATGAGGTAGATGAAACTGGAGCCTATTATACAGAGTGAAGTAAGTCATAAAGAAAAACACCAGTACAGTATATTAATGCATATATATGGAATTTAGAAAGATGGTAACGATGACCCTATATGTGAGACAGCAAAAGAGACACAGATGTAAAGTACAGACTTTTGGACTCTGCGGGAGAATGTGAGGGTGGGATGATTTGAGAGAATAGCATTGAAACATGTATATTATCATATGTGAAATAGATCGCCAGTCTAGGTGCAACACATGAGACAGGGTGCTCAAGGATGGTGCACTGGGATGACCCTGAGGGATGGGATGGGGAGGGAGGTGGGAGGGAGGGTCAGGATGGGGAACACATGTACACCCATGGCTGATTCATGTCAATGTATGGCAAAAAAAAAAAAAAAAAAAAAAAAAACCTGCAGTATTATAAAGTAATTAGCCTCCAATTAAAACAAATTAATTAATTTTTTAAAAATACCACATGACTTCCAATCCTAGGCAATTAAAGGTGATACAAGCTCCCCCTGGTAAACACATGTGCACCCTCATTCCTTCTTTTTCGGGAAACTTGCTCTTCAAAATTTCTTGCTCAATCAGCACACCACAAAGAAGCCCAGTACACATGGAGAGGCCACAGCAGGCCTTCCAGACCACAGCCAGCATCAATCATTCTAGACTAGAAGAGGAAGCCTCCCATGTGACTCCAGCCCCTGCCACTGTCTGACAGCAACTGCAGGCAACACCATGAGCAAGAAGCACCCAGCTGGGCCCAGTGACCACCAGAGCCACGCCAGAGAAAAATGAATAATTATTGCTGCTTTAATCCTCTAATTTTTGGGGTGATTCATTACACAGCAAAAGGTAACTGAAACACTGAAAAGCTGCCTGTCCACGGATAAAGTCCTAGCCAATGGGTTGAATTTCTCCAGGAAAAAAAAAAAAAAAAGTTTTATTGGCCCAACACAGAGGTTTTAGAAGTACCGAACCAAAATTCCTTCAAATGAGGCATGCAATCAATCACTAGTTCTCCATGGCCTCCGTCACTCCTTCCCATGTCTAGGTCAACATGTGTCAACTGATTGGGCCCTGAAGGCATATGAGTTTGCACAACTTACCTCCCAACAAGATTTTAAGTTCCTCTTGGACTAAGACTATTGCCTAAGTGGTATATGCTGAGCAAAAATTCATTAAAATCTATTTAAATCATTGTATTGCTATATATGCACGCGTGCATGCTCAGTCGCTTTAGTCGTGTCCAACTCTTTGTGACTCTATGGACTATAGCTTGCCAGGCTCCTCTGTCCATGGGATTCTCCAAGCAAGAACACTGGAGTGGGTTGCCATGCCCTCCTCCAGGGGAATCTTCCCCACCCAGGGATCAAACCCACATCTCATGCATCTTCTGCCGTGCAGGTGGAATCTTTACCACTGAGCCACCAGGGAAGCCCACTGCTATGTATACATCTACTTAAATAAACAAAGGGTGTCATTCAAGTGCTTTAAATTCTTTTTCTTATGTCTTTACCATGTTCCTGCAGTCTGTGTTTGGAGAAGGATTTGATAGATGAGGTATGAAAAAAGTCTCGTATAAATTTCAAAAATATATGGAGATGAAATTGTACTGGACAATGGGATATATGAAAGGAATATGATGATGAAATGCAAAAATCTAAAGGAAAAGACACTGATACTCTGATTTCTTTGAACAATATAAAATAGATATATGTCAAGCTAAAGTTTCGCATTTTACCTATTAACTCTCAAAGACAGTCTAGGGAAATGTGGAATGGGAAAACCATAGAGTATTTACTGCTTTATTTCTCATATCCTGCAGATTGCATTCATCCCATTCCATGCTATGGGTAATTCTGGGCAGGACCATAATCTGTAGAGACATTTGATGTATTTTTACATATTTTTCAGAAGCTAGAGGAAAAAAAAAACCAGACATGTCTAGTCACAGTAGAATGAGAGTGAGTTAATAGGGAGGCTGGCTTAAAATCACTTCTGTCAAAGAAAGAGGATCCTAAGGGAAAGAAATTACTTTTGACTCAAGCTGAGCAGTGAAGTAAATCCTCTATTTTTAAGCAAGCTGATGAAGTGACAATTCTGAGAACAAACCCCTAAATATGTACCTTCAGGGATGACCACCCAATTAATTTCATTCTTGCTGACATTCCCCATCGTGTTAGAAACTTCCTAATGCACATTAGTGCAGCTAAAATGGATTCCATGAGAATGAAAGATAAAGGGTGTTTATCTCCTATACCCACAAAGAAGCAAAACATTTATTTCAGGGCCTTGTGGAAATATAACCACGATGTGCTGTTCAAAGAAAACCAGTGTAGTGGAGCTACTCCAGAATCATCCTCACTCAATTAACTCCTGAATTTGCAGACCTAAAAAGATGTCAATTACAGTTACCAGGTATCATGAAGCTAAAATTCGCCACAATGCCTGAAAAGGACCCACCTGAAATTTCTTTAAAAAAAAAAAAAACAGGGTCTATCATACCACTGTATCATGCAAAGAGAATCTTAAATTTCTTAATGTTGTTTTCCCTGAAATAAGACATATGGTCTGAAGAATGACTAGCACTGCACTGATTTTCATTCCAGCAGAACTTTTCCAGAAACATTAACCAATTTAATGTTCTTGTGAAAGAGGTATTTGTTTTCACTGACAGAGAAGGAAAAGACACAAATCACACAGTTTGCTTAAGCCCACAGTCAGTCAGCACTTTTCCGAGGCATAAATATTAAAAATAGTCAAGGCCATTAGAGTCTTACAGCCCATCGGCATTTTAGGATGATGTTAAAAATGGCACATTTAGGAGTTTTTAAATTAGCAAGCCAGGCCTTGCTATACACCCAAATGAATAATGACATTTTGAAATTTAAAAAATTAACTTGGCAGCATCTCAAATATAGAAGAAACCCTGAGAAGACCCTGAGAGTTCACAAAAATACTGGTGAGAAGCTTGAATTTTTCATAAGTTGCAAAAACAAGAGTTTGAACTTATCTGAAGTAGACCTGAAGGGGCAGAACACTTTACTTACTACATGTAGCTGCTCATTGAGATACTGGAAACTATTAATATGTGAAGCTGTGAGATTTGAGAAGCTAGTTTAAGAATCCTAAATCTAACATTTCTGTTGAATAGTTCAGATTGGAATGAAACAGGCAAGATAGCCTGAAAGATACTGTGATGAGAAGAGAAAATGAAGGACAGTGGGGCAGTTGGCTACTCATCAGCTATGCGTCATTTCCAAAGAAGTTCCAAAGCCTTCTGTTTCCTTTCTTTGGGCTTCTGAGTGGAGTCAGGGATAGGTAAAGGGAAGAGTTCAGCTTCAGGCCTACTCCTTAAAGTTAAATACTTTTACTTTGCAGATGGATGCTGTAAGAAGATTTGAAGGGCAGAGGGCAGGAGGGCTAGACGGGAGCCCTGGCTAAGAGGGAGAGGCAGTAATCATAGCCTTAAGCCAAGGGATGGTCAACGGCCTAGAGTTTTTCCTAGAGGCCAGAACAGAGGTGGGAGTTGGAAGAGAGAGTAATGAGAGACCCAGAGAGCATAAAAAAGCCAGCAAAAAATCTGGAGACCAGAATTATCGGCCAGGGTTAACACATGGGCCATGAAAAAAAATTTGGGCCATAGAAGTCAGGCTTCCAGCTAAGACACACGAAAAGGTCAACAAATCCTTTCCACCAAAATCAGGTATAAAAATGGACAAAATTGTCAACAAGCAACCATTTTAGGGCCCTGGAGACTGATTGAAGGCAAACAACACATTGAAAAACATTTAATTTTGAAAAACAGCCAGAACTTAAAAGAAGTGGAACAGGAGTCTGTGGCCTTCTTGCCCAGGACTCCTCCCATCCCTCCCCGTTCGATCAGAGAGAACTTAATTTGACTACGATAGGACTGGCTGGAAAATTAGCAGCTCTGCTGCCACAGGGGATGAGCTCACTTGGGGTCATGGTAGAAAGTTGCAGCTCTGTCAGCTAGAAGTGATAAACTTGGTAGAAAACAAATGAGGAAAACCCACACCTTTGTTCCCCTGAAGTTACAGTTCCCATTGGGGAAAGTGATAGAGCAGCCAGAAATGTAAAAGGGAGATAGTGTAACTGAAAGAGTCAGAGAAGCGTGGAGATAAGCTCTCCACACATCCCTGGCTGCGTGGGAAATTAGGCATGTATACAGGGGAGACCCCAGAGAGACCAGTGGAAAGTAAACTGCAAGGGTGATTGAGAACGGCTTGTGACTTGGAATGCACTCCGAACTCCGACACAGATCAACTGGCAGAGGACTAAGCCATGTAGACACAGAGACAGCATACATGAAGTGAGGCTAAAAAACAAAAATAAGAATTTAAAAAGTGAGTAGAGACATCCATGGCCACAAACTGTAGCCAAGACAGATTCTACAGAGTAAGTCCAGGAAAGTAACTTTTTAAAAAGCCTCAGAAAAATAAATCAGAATCCACAGTTGCTACAATACATTGTCGAAAAGGTCATTTTCAACAATGACATAAAATAATGCTAGAAGAAAAAGTGTACAAAAGGAAAAAAAGCAATCAATAAAAACTGACCCTGAGTGAGCCCAGATGCTAGATTTAGCAAAGACTTGAAAGCAGCCATTGTAAATTAGTTCAAAGAATTAAAATAAACTGTATTCAAAAATTAATGGAGAATATGATGACAAATGACAACAAAGAGTCTTAACAAAGAAATAGAAATTATTATTATAAAAATTATATTTATAAAAATTATTATTTTTATAATTTTTTTTACTATTTTTAAAAAAAGCAAATGGAACTTTTGGAGTTGAAAAGTACAAAAATCAAAACAAAAACTGTGTTAATGAGTCAAAAGCAAATTTGAGAATGCAGAAGAAAGAACTGGTAAATTTGAAGATGGCTCAAAAGAAATTACCCAATCTGGAGAAGACAGAGAAAACAACCTTGGAGAACTGGGTCATAGCGGAACAGAGTACAAATATCAACAGGCAGAACGGAAAGTAATGTAAACCTGAGCTGAAGAATTTCTCAGTTGTAAGCCTCTTGTTCATTTTGTAAAATGGGGATAATAAATAGAACCAACAACTCACAGAATTGACTAGAGGATAAATATGAATTAAAATATATAAGTCACTTCCCAGAACATTATTAGCACATAATTTTTAGTTCCTGTCATCATCATGATCATTGAGAATCACAACTGGCCCTGACCCCAAAAGTTCCTAGTGAAACCTCCCCACCTGTAGGAAAAGTTTCTACCAGTACTGGGAAGAGCAGTATAAATCACAACTGCTACTGAAGGAAAATAATCAGAGCTTCAGTTCTTTGATATGCATTCAGTTCAGTTCAGTTCAGTCGCTCAGTCGTGTCCGACTCTTTTCGACCCCATGAATCGCAGCACGCCAGGCCTCCCTGTCCATCACCAACTCCCGGAGTTCACTCAGACTCACGTCCATCGAGTCAGTGATGCCATCCAGCCATCTCATCCTCTGTCGTCCCCTTCTCCTCCTGCCCTCAATCCCTCCCAGTGTCAGAGTCTTTTCCAATGAGTCAACTCTTCGCATGAGGTGGCCAAAGTACTGGAGTTGATATACATTAGCTCAACAAATTCCATAATCATAGGCATACCTTGGAGATTGTGAGTTCAGTGATAGGTCGCCATAATAAAGCAAACATCACAAAATTTTTTTTTGGTTTTGCAGTGCATATAAGTTACATTTATACTATACTGTAGTCTACGAAGTGTGCAATGGCATTATATCTAAACATATATGTACCTTAATTTAAAAATACTTTATCATTACAAAATGCTAAACTTCATCTGACAACAGAGGGTTGCCACAAAACTTCAATTTGTAAAAAATGCACTGTCTGCAAAGTTTGATAAAGCCAAGTGTAATAAAATGAGTTGTGTCTGTATACAATTATTTCTACATTTGTAATCATACTTTATTTTTTAGATATTTGTTTAAGATCTTCAAAAATTTCTGCCCAAGTGTGAAATTCTAGAGCAATTTGTTTGAATTTATAAATATATATACACACATACACTCACAATGAGATTGGGAAATGATTTGAACATTTGTGTCTTAATTAGCCTTCTTTTGATATGTATTGATGCTAGGAGTGGGGAAGTCATAACTAGATTGAACAACTGATTCATACAACATCAGAAATAAGAGTTGCTAAAAGGTAACACAGATTTTGCCAAACCAAAATAATTGGCAAGCCAGCTACTCTGACTTGAGGGGAATTACAAAGTTTGATTTAAAGAGACTCCACTACCCATCAACATATTTATCTCTTTCACTTTTAATTTCTTATTTTTTTTTTTACTCACTCTGTTTTGGGAACAGCTTTTCTCAGCCAGAAGAAATCAGTCTGTGCTAAATACTTGCGGGTTTGCAGGACGTTGCCAAAGTAGTCAGATTCTGAAAACTTGATCTGAATAAAACAAACCACAACCATCACTGTTCTAAGTGTAGATAAGAGATGGCTCTGAAAAAAAGAAAAGAATTCAGCACACAAAAGAGTGGCCAGCAAAGATACCACACTCCTTGCATCATCTCTCAGCCATCACTGGTTAACCAGTATTCACAAAACCATGAAATTTCACCTCAGTGATTTTTCTCTTAAAATAAAAAGCTCAAAAATCAATATGGTCAATTCTGGATTACAATTTTTAAAAAAGTAAGAGAAGCTGCACTAATTTACAATGCATTTCATTTGCTTTACAACTGAAAAATCTACTTTAACCTTTACAGAACATATTAGGTTTGAAATTTCTTTGCCTACATGACTTCTTAATCTTTTTTAAAAATGTGTACTTTATTTATCTGTCATATAGGTTCTTCTAATAACACTCAGTTTAGTCAGCTGAAACCTCGTTTAGTTCATAGATGATGATTTAGCCAAGGGGCAAAATCTAATTTATTGTAATCAGTATTTGTTCATGAAGGGAAAAAAATGAAAGTGATTCAGGCTGATTTTCTACCCTAAGAGTCACTAGAATAATTTAATTATTAACTGAAATTAGCTATCAACACTCAAAAATGATCCGGTCACAAAAAATTCATGAAATGACAGAAGCAAAGTATATATAGCTCACATAGAAAAATAGGAAGTTGATAGCTCACAACAACGCTGATTAAAATAGGGAAAAAGACATAATTGATTCTTGAGTTCCTTTTTGTTGGAAGGAGAATGGCAGACAGTTTTAATTCTATAGGCACTATCTATAAAACTAGCAGTACTTAAATATTGTAAATAGTATCTGTGTAACAGTAAAAGCAATGGTTTGTAGTGCTCCCTGATACTTCAGTTTTAAATATATTAAAATGTAGCAAATAAAATAAGAATAATACACATTTGAAGAAGCAAATAATCAAGAGTAATCATATTTTATTAGCTGTAATATTTTTGTAAATTTAAGCCATGATATTCTTAAAAGCAAAAATTGAAATACAGCAAATGAAGGTATATGAGACCCAGAGGCATCACATCACAGATATGAATGAATATATACAACTTGACAGTTATAAACTTGACAACAGCCTGTTTGTTGGCCAATGTCTGGCTCAGGTTTCTCTTTTCCCTAACATATCATGGATATTCATTTTGTCTGCAGAGTAACGTTTGTTACTCATCTTAGCTTAACTTTAATTTCTCATCTTAGCAATCCTTCCAGGGGACCATGCCAATATATACAGAAAAGAATAAAATAACTAAAGCCACAGAGAGTGAGAAAGGAAGGAATGAAAGGATCAAATCCTGGCATCTTTGGCAATCCAGATGGCCAACAAGTCAGAGAGATAAGACTTCAAATTGTCCCTCCCTCAATCCTCTTAGGGGTGGTGGCTGATAAATAAACCGAGGTATAGTCACCTGAGCCTTCCCTGGTGGCTCAGATGGTAAAGTGTCTGCCTACAATGCAGGAGACCTGGGTTCAATCCCTGGGGAGGGAAGATCTTCTGGAGAAGGAAATGGCAACCCACTCCAGTACTCTTGCCTGGAAAATCCCATGGACGGTGGAACCTGGTAGGCTACAGTCCATGGGGTCACAAAGAGTCGGACACAAGTAAGCACTTCACTTTCACTTTCATAGTCACCTAAAGGAATACCACACAGAAGTCTAAACAAATTGTCTCTATGTGTGAACATGAAATAATTTCAAAGGCAATGCTGAGAACATTAGACTAGTTGTATGCATTAGAGAACTTAAAAATTTTAAACTAATTAAATAATACTATATGTTGTTTATGGGCACATACTTATGTAGCAGAAGCATAAAGAAATGCATGAGAATGAGAAACACTGAATTCAAGAGAGGATATCTAGGGAAGGAGACAGCCTGGGGGGAAGGAGACAGGCAGGGAAGAAGGACATTAGGTCAAGGAGGATTACACGAAGAATTTCCAATGTATGTGCTTTATTCACTTAAAATGTATGTATGCATGTATACAGCTAATATGGCAAATATGTTTGATATATGTTAAAGCTTGAGGTGTTCAAAGTATGATTTTATATGCTTTTCTGATGTTTGAAATGCTTTATAATAAAGAGGAATCTTAAAAATCAATTGCATTTTAGTTAGATGTTTATACTCAGCCTCAGATGAAACAGAGTAAATTCCTTGTTCAAATAAATGACCTTAACTAGAAATCCTAATACATTCCCAGATCACACAGTTAAAAGATGTGTCTGCTATTTAATCATTTTTTAGCTTTCGTTCCCAACACAGCTCTGTCAGAATTTTTAGAATGTGATTGCAACTGATAGAAAATTCAGATATGTTCTTGGGTTCACAGCATGTCCTGGAAAATGCTCCCAAAGGAATTTTCTTCAAAAATACTAACTTTTTTTTTTTGTACTATCAATGGGGTCACTTGTTACTTTTAGAAGAGTTTGCTAATGGTACTTTCCTGTTCCATTTGGGGGAAAGAAAAAAAAAAAAAAAAAAAAAAAACCTTGACATTCAGGTTGTTCTACAGATATTAAATGCAAAATTTTCTTTAAAAAAAAAGGAGTTCCAAGTCTAAAAATACTTTAAATAAATATGGTCCTACCATAGCCATGGAAATGATTATGGAGAACAAAACTTGGAGGCAAATAATGACAATTTGCCAACAGCTTACCTATGTTCAGAGGATACATTTTAAATTGTTTTTATTATTAAACTGAGCATAGCTTCTATTTCTTAGCCTGGTTTGGTTGATCTATTCTATTTATTCAATGGAAATCACAGGTCATGCTGCTGCTGCTAAGTCGCTTCAGTCATATCCGACTGTGTGACCCCAGAGACGGCAGCCCACCAAGCTCGTCCGTCCCTGGGATTCTCCAGGCAAGAACACTGGAGTGGGTTGCATTTCCTTCTCTAACGCATGCATGCATGCTAAGTCGCTTCAGTTGTGTCCGACTCTATGCAACCTTATGGACAATAGCCCACCAGGCTCCCCTGTCCACAGGATTCTCCAGGCAAGAATGCTGGAGTGGGTTGCCATTTATTCAATGGAAATCACAGGTAATAGGGGACAATTTTTACCTTCTCCTGTAAGACAGGTTGAGTGTTCGGGGATAGGAAAGGGCCATATGGGAAATAGAGATGGAGAGATTAGGGAACCTGGCTAAATCTTTCAGTCCACATCATTAGGCTCCTACTTCAATGTTATTTTCACTGGCCCTAATAAGAAAACTGATGATTCAACAGAAAGAGTACAGGGAAGGAGGAGGAGAAGCTGTGATTAAATAAATCAGGGTACAGTTTACTTACTATCAGACAGCTTTTAAAATAATGGTAATGAAGGCTATGGAAGACAAGGACGAAACAATCTATCAACTGTAAAGGTCAGTGTACAAAATTATATATAAGCATCAATTACAGCTATACAAAAATGGAAGGACAAAATAACACACTAAAACAGAAGTATGTATTATTATGTTTGAATAACAACATTCAGGGTTTTTTTCATTCCTTTTCTCTATTTCTCAAATTTTCCATCATGTGATAATACTGTGATAATTTCAAGCATTTCAATAGGACCCTGAAGGAGAAAAAACTATGAAACCTAGCAACCATTGGGAAAGTTCTGCTTGTTGTAGAGATAGCAATAAGAATGAATGTGCATGAATATTTTAGAACCACTTGTGATCTTCCAAAAAAATGTTTTAACTTTGAAAGTGACAATAATTGGCTCAAAAGTCTCTTGTCCTTTCAGTTACTGGTGACAATCTAGGTCAAGCTGATAATGACTTTCAATCAATTGTATCTCCCAACTTTTATTGGGGCTCTCATGTCATTTTCTAAGAATAGCTGTCCAAAAGATAAAATCTAGGGGAATCTGATTTTCTCTTGGTGGACACCCTATCCTGGATGCCTAGCACCAAATGCAACAGATTAAATAGAAAAATAAAACTATTACCCTTCTCAAAGGTGTGGAACACATAATAACGGCAAAACAAGGCAATGTATTCAGCTTCTCTGTAGGATCAGTAAATACAAGTTGATAAGACATTTGGAAAAGGAGATGGCACCCCACTCCAGTACTCTTGCCTGGAAAATCCCATGGATGGAGGAGCCTAGAGGCTACATAGTCCAGACATGACTTAGCGACTTTACTTTCACTTTCAAGATACTACATGAGCCAACAGGAAGTACAGATTCTAAACTACTTTTTAAGTTAACCCATTCAAACATGCTCAGCAATATATCCAGACTCCTCTAGGAAAGATTTTATTTTAGGCAGCAAAGAACTGTGAAAACTTCAATGGCATCCAGATTTTAGAATTATGTTTTCCTTTATTTAAATAGCAAAGTAATATGCAAGATTGCTGTGTTTAGATGGCTTTGCTGTAAGTGGTTATGTATGTATACATATATACACACCTACATACAGGGATGGTGTTCACAATGTTTAACAACCTCCATATACAGAACACTGCAGAAGATAGAATTCCCACAAGCAGCCACGCAAGGGTGACTCTGAGGGAGCATCAACTAGCACACCAACCAGGAAGCAGATGAAACTAGATGGCCTGCTGCCACCACTGGGGATAAAGGGGAGTCCTGGTCTGCTGTAGCCAGCAGAGCACTGAAGATGGAGGCTGGTGTGCAGGAGGGATGGGGGATGGGCTACAAGGCTGGTGGGCACCAGTGCACCTCCCTCCAATGCCCACTCTTGCCTTTCCAGGGTCATGAGGGCCAGAGATCACTTGAGACAGTTGGCCACAATGGTTCATTTTGTGTTTTTACCAAGGAGTACAGAATGGTTTCAACAACCTGTTTTTCTAGAGCACTCCACCTAAGTATCACCTCACTCTTGCACAGTGGCAACAGCACTCTCTGTCATTTATGCACACATAAAACATATTCACACATAAACACACAAGTATTCCACTGGGAAGAATAGACCAAGACCTGCCCCAGAGAACATTATGTGGGTTCATATATTACCTAGACATCTCTATTCACATATTTATGTCTGTGTATCAAATGTATGTGTGTATCACTCACCAGAAACACTGATCTCTGAAAAATTACCCACATCCTATTCTCCTAAGTCTGATAGCTCAGCTGGTAAAGAATCCACCTGCAATGCAGGAGACCTGGGTTCGATCCCTGGGTTGGGAAGATCCCCTGGAGAAGGGAAAGGCTACCCACTCCAGTATTCTGGCCTGGAGAATTCCATGGACTATATAGTCTACACAGTCGCAAAGAGTCGGACACGACTGAGCGACTTTCACTCACTCAATTCTCCTAAGTAAACGGATGCTGGCTATGATGCTGACTTGGGCTCCTACTGTAATTCGCCACTGGCTTTCACAACAGTGAGTGATGTGCCTAATGGGCTCGATTATTTCCCTATTGTCTCTCAGATACACCCTCGCCCTTTTACTTGGTTCTGTAATGCTGGGCTGTGAATCTGAAAACCATGTTTCCCAGGCGCCATTGCCAGTTGGCTTCCTGCCAATAAGAGGCACTGAGGGAAATCAGCCGGTGGTGGCAGGAGGGGAAAGGGTGCTGTGCTTGTTCTCTGCGGTTCCTCTTTCTCCTTTCTTCCAACAATGATGCTGGAGTGGCAGTTCCTACCACCACCTCCTCCCTTTTGCATCCCTAGACACAAGGAACATCACTGCTTCCTGGAAAAGTTACTAATCTCTGGTTTACCTCACCTTCCAACCTATTTACTGTATTAAATCTCCTCTCTTTGAAATACCTGGTGTTGTTTGGCTTTCCTGGCTGATAAGGAAATCTCCCCCAAATTGGGAAAAACTCATTCTTGTGTCTCTCTCCATTAAGGAGCAGTGAAGGTACACTTTATAAGGTTTGTCTAAACGTAGACTGATGTCTTTCTTTTTGGGCTGAGTAGCAGGCTTCCTGTACACTACTGGTGTGTGTGTGTTAGTCACTTAGTCGTGTCTGACTCTTTGCAATCCCATGGACTATAGCCCACCAGGCTTTTCTGTCCATGGACTTCTCCAGGCAAGAATACTAGATGAGTAGCCATCTTCTCCAGGGGATCTTCCCGACCCAGGGATTGAACCTGTGTCTCCTGCATTGCAGGCAGATTCTTTAGCGTCTGAGCTACCAGGGAAGCCTGTACACTACTGGAGGTTCACATAAAGGGCTTTGCCTTTCTTCTTGCTCTTTTAAAAAACTACAAAAAGACTGCTGTTCAGAAAAACTTTGCTGGCTATCTTAGTTTACCCTGTCATGCTCAGAAGAAACATTTTTTTCTAATTCTTTACATTTGCCTGTGAGTTCTTTTCCATTTGCTCTTATCTCCACATGACCCCAACTTCAGTTTTCAGCCTTTCTCCTTGTTGTTGTTGTTGCTCAGTCACTCAGTTGTGTACAACTCTTTATGAACCCCCAGACTACAGCATGCTAGGCTTCTCTGTCTTCCACTAATTCCCAAAGTTTGCTCAAATTCATGTCCATTGAGCTCATGATGCTGTCTAACCATCTCATCCTCTGCTGCCTTCTTTTCCTGTTGCCTTCAATCTTTCCCAGCATTAGGGTCTTTTCCAGTGAGTTGGCTCTTTGCATCAGGTGGCCATCAATCCTTCCAATGAATATTCAAGGTTGATTTCATTTAAGATTGACTGGTTTAATCTCCCTGCAGTCCAGGGGACTCTCAAGAGTCTTCTTCAGCACCACAATTCAAAGGCATCAATTCTTTGGTGCTCAGCCTTCATTATGGTCCAACGCTCACATCCATACATAATTACTGGAAAAACCATAGCTTTGACTAGACAGACCTTTGTCAGCAAAGTGTAGCCTTTGCTTTTTAAAACACTGTCTAGGTTTGTCATAGCTTTCCTTCCAAGGAGCAAGCATCTTTTAATTTCATGGCTACAGTCACCAACCACACTGATTTTGGAGCCCAATAAAATGAAATCTGTCACTGCTTTCACTTTTTTTGCTTCTATTTACCATGAAGTGATAGGACCAGATGCCATGATCTTAGTTTTTTGAATGTTGAGTTTTAAGCCAGCTTTTTCACTCTCCTCTTTCACCCTCATCAAGAGGCTCTTTGGTTCCTCTTCACTCTCTGCCATTAGAGTGGTATCATCTGCACATCTGAAGTTGTTGATATTTCTCCCAGCAATTTTGATTCCAGCCTGTGATTCACCTAGCCTGGCATTTCACATGATGTACTCTGCGTATAAGTTAAATAAGAAGCATAACAGTATAAAGCCTTGTTGTACTCCTTTCCCAATTTTTAACCAATCAGTTGTTCCATATAACATTCTAACTATTGCTTCTTGACCCACATAGAAGTTTCTCAGGAGGTAGGTAAGGTGATCTGGTATTCCCATATCTTTCAGAATTTTCCACAAAGTGTTGTGATCCACACAATCAAAGGCTTTATCAATGAAACAGAAGTAGATGTTTTTCTGGAATTCCCTTGCTTCCTCTATGTTCCAGTGATCAATTTCTCCTCGACTTTTATCTAATCCATTCCCCAGTCCCTATCTTTCCTTTTGTGTTTGTGCCTGATGAATCACATCTTTACTTGCAACAAATAAAGTAAGCTGCTTTTCATTTGCAACAGCCTTTCCTGTTCAGAGTTTGTATTAACAGAAATTTCTCAGAGGCCCTATAGTAGTCCTTATCTACATATTTCTCAAAACCGAAAACACAGTCCCATTGTGTATCAGCAATACTTTAGTCCTTTTGCTATTAACCTTGGTGACACTGTTACTATCTATCACACCATGCATCCTTCACCTATTTTCAGGTTTTCTTTATCAGTTTATGAACAGAAATGGATTTTTTGCTTCTTGCATTTGTATTTTTTTCACTGTCTTTTTTTAAACTGTTAGAAATTCTGTGGCATAATTGTGTTTATCTCAGTAATGAGTCAGATAAAAGCCATTTCTTCACAAAAGTACTTTAAAATCTTGGTGTATAATGTCTTCAGTTCAGGCTGTGGAGACACGAGGAAATATACCTAACACTACATCCTGTCTGGCGTCTTGTCTCTTTTCACAAAAGGTACTACATTTATTGAACTCTTAAATTTGAGGCATTCACTTTAAACAGCAGCAGGCTGCCAACAAAACTTGATCAACTAAACACTGTGAATGAGCCCTGAATGCTATCTTATTGGATTAAGGCTTGAGACTGTTCCATCTGTGCAGCCTCTTAAATCAATTTCAGGCACATGGATACTATATGTGTTAATTTGTAATGACTTCTCCAAACCAAAATAATTTACTATGGGAAGTGAAAATTGAAGAAGCTATAACTAACACTTCTAGTGTGCTTCCTGTGTGCCAGGACCAGTTCTATATACTTTAAGTATGTTAACTTATCTGAGCCTCATAGCAGCCCTGTAGGCAGGGACTGGTGATGGACAGAGTTGGTGATGGACAGGGAAGCCTGGCGTGCTGCAGTCCATCAGGTCACAAAGAGTCAGACATGACTAAGCAACTGAACTGCACTGAACAGAACTGAAGGCAAGGATTATTACTATCTCCATTTTGATATGAGGAAACTGAGATGAGTAAACTGAGGCACAGAGAGATAGTATAACCTACCTCAGGTCGCACAGCTAGAAAACAGAAGAATAGGGATTTAACTCCAGACACTTTGATCCCAGGATCCATGCTCATAACCACTACAACAAACTGCCTCTCAAATCTTCTCATCTGCATTCATTTTTTAAAAATATGTATTTTGGGCTGTGTTGAGTCTTAGTTGCAGTGCACAGGAACTTTCACGGCAGCAGTGCAGGATTCTCTCTAGTTGTGGCACACAGAGCACACGGGCTCAGCAGTTCCAATGTGCAGGCTCAGTAGCTATGGTGCACAGGCTTAGTTGCTCCATGGCCTGTGGGACCTTAGTTCCCCAACCAGAGATCGAATCCACATCCCCAGTATTAGAGGACGGATTCTTAACCACTAGACCACCAGGGAAGTCCCCTCCTCTGCAGTCCTGACTTGAGATGTTTGCCAATCACATGTAATTCTCCAGGTTCTCCTGCTGAGGTACTTTGTGACCTGGTGATGCTCTTCTTAGCAACAATAGTTCTCATTGCTGCTAAGTTATAGCTATCATTTACAGGGAGATGACTTATGTGCCAGACATTATGCTAGTTGCTTTTACATTTATTTAATCTCATTTAAAAGATGCTTGCTCCTTGGAAGAAAAGCTATCACAAACCTAGACAGCATATTAGAAAGCAGAGACATTACTTTGCCGACAAAGGTCCATCTAGCCAAAGCTATGGTTTTTCCAGTAGTCATGTATGGATGTGAGAGTTGGAGTATAAAGAAAGCTGAGGGCTGAAGAATTTATGCTTTTGAACTGTGGTGTTGGAGAAGACTCTTGAGAGTCCCTTGGACTGCAAGCAGATCAAACCAGTTCATCCTAAAGGAGATCAGTCCTGGGTGTTCATTGGAAGGACTGATGCTAAAGCTGAAACTCCAATACTTTGGCCACCTGATGTGAAGAACTGACTCATTTGAAGAGACCCTGATGCTGGGAAAGATTGAGGGCAGGAGGAGAAGGGGACGACACAGGATGAGATGGTTGGATGGCATCACCGACTCAATGGACATGAGTTTGAGTAAGCTCTGGGAGTTGGTGATGGACAGGGAGGCGTGGTGTGCTGCAGTCCATGGGGTTGCAAAGAGTCGGACATGACTGAGCAACTGAACTGAATCTCACTTAATCTTTTCAACAATACTAAGACTTGACTATTATTATCTCCAGTCTTCAGATAACCAAAGGGAAGCCAACTGAAATTTAAAAACTTGCACTATCTCAAATAACTAGTAAGTGGAAGCTCCAGAATCACTCCAAAGCCTGTGCTCTTACCCAGTTAACAATATGACCTCCATCCCTTCACTCATTTCAACCCAACCAGCTCTGCGAAAGCAGTTCCTACCCACTCTTCAACTTACTCCTCTGTTCCTCCAGCAGGGGTGCCTGACAAGAACCCTGCAAAACCCCTTCTCTGATTACAAGCAGAGTTTCCTAGACCCAGATTTCAGTCCTGGCTCTGATGCTTGGCAGGGCACTAAGGAAATCACTTAACTAATTTGAGTCTCTATGTCCTTTTCTGCAAGACTCAGATAAATACCATTTATTTCACAGGTTCAGTGTGGTGTTTAAAAGATAATGTACATGAAGGTGTCAGTATCTTTCATCATCATACTCATGGTGAGATTTTTCAGGACCAAAACAATGTGTAATAAGATGGGCTGTCAGAGCTTTGGGATACTGTGAAGCACAATTATTTTCCTCTAAAGCAACTAGATCAATACTTTGGAAGGCTGTATCTTGGAGCCCAATGGAGAAACTTTCAAATTAAAGTTTTCACTCACTTTTGGATGATCTTATAAAATTCCAATGTTCATGTACAAAGCTAGGATTGCTCATTAAACCACAATCTCAGGAAAGAGCTACACTACAGAACCATAGTTATTTAATTAATTTTTTAAAAACTACTTTTTCAAGAAAATCTAGTGAACGGTAAAAAGAGGGGGTTTTGTGATGAAGAAAAGTTCTTTACCAGAACTATCTGTAGGAAAGCAAATGACAGTGGTTATGGTTAGAAAGGCCTGCCACTACTGGAAAATATATGTCCCATAATATTAGAATAAAAATTATTATTTCTCCATCAGAAACTTACTATACATATACAGTCCAATTCACAACAAATTATAGAATCATATGTATATCCACTTAGTTTGCCAAAACACTCATAAAGTTTAATGAAGTTAACTCACAACAGGCAAGATTTATTACTAGTCATTTACTATGAATGAAGCACATAAAGACTATTTAACAACAAACATCATATATTCACCATTAGAACATGTACATTAGTTGTAAAATACTCAGTTTTCTTAACTCTTTCCTTTATGATCAAAGTAGACCAAATCCAAACCCTTTACGGTATCCATTCAGGTACACATTCTTTCTGACACTTGCTTTATTGTGAATCTGCTCTAAATCTTATGATATGTCTGGCATAATGAGGCTCATATCTAGCCAAGGAATGAGTCAAAAGTTGGTGCTTTATGGCACAACCAGATTTAATTGCCTAGACTTGGGTTAATAGAAAGGCATGAGGCCAGTACAACTTGCCAGGGGAAAAAAAAAAGAAATATAGTAAATTTAGCACTTACTGCCTTGAGGTCTTCATTAATATGAGTATCATTCATTATAAACTCAGGATAGCCAACTTTTGCCAAAACAGCTCTTGCCTATAAAAAGGAAAAAGAAAAATGATGTCAGAATTTCAGCACTTAAGTCATTAATAATCACAAGATGTAAGAATGTAACCTTCATCTGAAAACTCTATTTACTGAATATCTACTATATGTAATCAACTGTGAAGGACAAAAAAATTAAAAAAAAATCTAAGTCCCTTCCCTCAATACGTTAAAAGTATAGTGAATGTAGCAAAGAACTATATAATTCAACATAAAGGTTTAGATATAGACAATATTATCTATAAATAGATAACTATTTATAGACAATATTATTATTGAAGTCCAGAGCAGATACTATTTCCTCATGGGGAAGATGCTTAATGGAGAAGGGGAACAAACTGAGTCTCAGAGAATGGCTGGGATTCAAAATGTAGAACTAAGAGGAAGGAATTCCAGGAGAGAAAACAGCAGGGGCAAAGTCAAGGAGATAAAAAACAAAGCGTACACCAGAGAGATGGTGAGTAGTTGCACGGAGCTGGACAGAAAGCACAAATGGTGGGCAGAAAACAATGCAGGAAAATCAACTTCGGCCTGTTCCCAGGGTTTCCCGAATGCCATGCTGAGAAGTCTGTGTCTGATTTTACAGACAAGAGAGAACAAAGTATTTTTAGCAGCAATAAAATGAGTCACCCTTCAGTGAGATTATCTGTGCAATGATGGCTAGGATGATGGCTGGGAACGATGGCTAGGATGCCAGAAAAATTGGAGGGAGGGGGTCTAGACTAATTGAAGATGCATCATAACCATCCTTTTGATAGACATACCACTTATTCCCTGTTTTGCAGGATACAGGAAATGGATAAAGGAAAAAGCTGTCTCAGGTACATACAAGGAGCCTCCACAGCAGGGACGGGCAAAGTATGGCCTCTGGGCCAAATCTCTCTGCCTCCCTCCCCCTCCATCTGTTTCTATAAATCAAGTTTCACTGGCACAGAGCTACGCCCACTCATTTGCATGACTCATTTACATGGCTGCTTTTACACTATAATGGCGGAGTTGAAGAGTTGGGAGAGAAACCCTGTGGTCCACAAAGTCTCAAATATTTACTCTCTAGCCCTTTACTTTAAAGAAAAGGTTTGCCAACCCTTGCCCTCGAGAAACTGTCTCCCCTCATCCCCCCAATTCAGGGTTTCACCAAAACAAAAGAACAGCTTACTCAAAGGGTAAGTACAGTGGCGGGGCTCTGGCCAGATCCCTTTTGTCACTTCAGCACATCTCTCCCCAGGATCTATGTTCTTCTTCCTTTCTAAAGTCAAGCACCTGAGACTCTGAAGGCCCACCCAAGGGCTACTCCTTGTGAGCACTCAAGACAGCTCCTTCCTTGGGAGTTTATCTGCCTTGGGCCCCCAGCTCCACTGGCGGCCAAGCAGCCCTCAGCCAACGACTGACTATAGCAGGAATGTGAAAGTCCAGCTCCTTTGCTTCAGTTCAGGATGGAGTATAAGGTACAATTTGCATGCCAGAGTTCCCCACAGGATCAGACTATCTGAGACTTCCCCTGAAACAGGACCCGGGTCCATCTCTTACCCTTCCCAGACTGGCTTCCCTCATTCCCCTGCTGGCTGCTCCTGGGAACATTTGCTGAATAAATCATAAATCATTTGAATGTGAATCCTCATCTCCAACTCTGCCTCGAGAAGACCCGATGTAAGACACCAGGCAATCCCAAACATACTGATTTTATTCCATCAAAGCTAAAACCATTGCCCTTTGCACACTGCTCTTAGTAATGAGTCTTTTTTTCCTTCAACCCTTTCAATTTTCCTTACTCAAGAAAGAAATAGAATAAGATAGTACATTTTCTTTATCTTCCTTGAGATAATTCAAATATTAAATGTCTGAGTCTTGAAACTCCAGACTCAGAGAAGATTTTACAAGTGCCATAGGACACAGTCATAATGGGTTTTGCTATTCCAGACTCAAATACAGCACAGATCAAATTTTGTCTTCAAAGCCCTGTGAGTTACACCGAAAGCCTGATGTGACCCAGACAGGAGATAACTAGAGGTTACAGCTCTCCCTCAACACCGAACAATACAGCATATGTCTCTAGGTTACCTTCTTCCGAGACTCTTCTAATATTTCCCTCATTGTTTAATTCCTCACTGTGTTTTATCAGCTCACCACAAGTCATATATATAACTATAACAAATAAAGAGCTCCCGATAGCTTCAAAAAATAAAGGAATATACAAGCTGAGTCATCCACAATTGTTTTCTGAACATCGCTCTTTCCAGAGCATGCTGGTGAATTATGCATTGTTTTTCAAATCTCACGCTCTGGGTCCCCCACTGCACTATAGAGCTTCACAGAATATATTACCTTCTGCACTGTATATGCAGGTCACTGAATCCTTTTTTATTATTTAGCAATACCATGATTTGAAGAGAGCCAGAACAGAGGTATAAAAAATCTCTATTCATCTGCTAAGAACAGAAAGATAAAGTAATAATACTAATAGCAACACTGCCAACATTGGAAAAGAATATTTCTTCCCCCAAACTGTGCTGTGTTGTTATACCTCTATTCAAACTCAAGTCATCCCTGCCAGTCAGCCGTTGTCACCTCCACATCTTCCCACCCCACCCCACCCCATGCTACTCTCCCCTGAGAAGCCTCAAAACCCCATCTCCCCAGACCCCATGGGACCTGGCTCCAGGTCAGACTTTGTGAATGAAAAGCATTCACAGGAGACAGGAGGAGACACGTTATTCACTCACAGCCAGTAGCTCCGGGCAGGCATGGCGCATCTGCAGGTAGCAGATAGAACACTTGACCAGCAGCTCCCACACACTCTCTGCAGAAGACCCCTAAGGGTATGGGCAGCAGAGACCATGGGCAGGCTCTACACTTCACTGCCCAGCCCTCCTGATGACTGCATAAGCCTCCAAATCCCTCTATTACACACCTTTCCACTTGACACACTTAGAAGGGCACCCACTCTCCAAATAAACTCTGAAAGACCCTTTAAAGGAAATAACTGATGACATCACTTTGTAATTTTTCAAGAATGGAAGAAACAAGGCACCAACAGCTTGATGGCAAAGCATTAGTGAGGCAGGCCTGAAATCAATTACTCCATGAGTTATATGGAAAAGAAGGAAAGGAAAGGGCCACAGCAAATACTGAGAGAATGGGGGGATAGATGGATAACAGACTGCACGTTATATCCTGCAAGAAACATTTCCCAGGCTATTTGTGGCTGATCAAAAACTCCAGTCTTCCATAACAAGTACATGCATTCAGTTCAGTTCAGTCACTCAGTCGTGTCCCACTCTTTGCAACCCCATGGACTGCAGCACACCACGCCTCCCTGTCCGTCTCCAACTCCCAGAGTTTACTCAAATTCATGCCCATTGAGTTGGTGATGCCATCCAACCATCGCATCCCCTTCTCCTGCCTTCAATCTTTCCCAGTATCAGGGTCTTTCAAATGAGTCAGTTCTTCACATCAGGTGGATGGATTGGTTGGATCTCCTTGCAGTCCAAGGGACTCTCAAGAGTCTTCTCCAACACCACAGTTCAAAAGCATCAATTCTTCGGCTCTCATCTTTCTTCACAGTCCAACTCTCACATCCATATACGACTACTGGAAAAACCATAGCTTTGACTAGACAGAACTTTGTTGGCAAAGTAATGTCTCTGTTTTTTAATATGCTGTCTAGGTTGCTCATAACTTTTCATCTTTCCTTGCTATTCTTTGGAACTCTGCATTCAAATGGGTATATCTTTCCTTTTCTTCTTTGCTTTTCACTTCTCTTCTCTTCATAGCTATTTAAAAGTACTCCTCAGACAGCCATTTTGCTTTTTTACATTTCTTTTTCTTGGGGATGGTCTTGCTCCCTGTCTCCTCTACAATGTCACGAACCTCATTCCATAGTTCATCAGGCACTCTATCGGATCTAGTACCTTAAATCTATTTCTCTCTTCCACTATATAATCATAAGGAATTTGATTTAGGTCATACCTGAATGGTCTAGTGGTTTTCCCTACTTTCTTCAATTTAAGTCTGAATTTGGCAATAAGGAGTTCATGAGCTGAGCCACAATCAGCTCCCAGTCTTGTTTTTACTGACTGTATAGAGCTTCTCCATCTTTGGCTGCAAAGAATATAATCAATCTGATTTTGGTGTTGACCATCTGGTGATGTCCATGTATAGAGTCTTCTCTTGTGTTGTTGGAAGATGGTGTTTGGTATGACCATTGTGTTCCCTTGGCAAAACCCTATTAGCCTTTGCCCTGCTTCATTCCATACTCCAAGGCCAAATTTGCCTGTTGCTCCAGGTGTTTCTTGACTTCCTACTTTTGCATCTCAGCCCCATATAATGAAAAGGACATCTTTTGGGGGTATTAGTTCTAGAAGGTCTTGTAGGTCTTCATAGAACCGTTCAACGTCAGCTTCTTCAGCATTACTGGTTGGGGCATAGACTTGGATTAGTGTGATATTGAATGGTTTGCCTTGGAAACGAATAGAGATCATTCTGTCGTTTTTGAGATAGCATCCAAGTACTGCATTTCAGACTCTTTTGTTGAACATGATGGCTACTCCATTTCTTCTAAGGGATTCTTGCCCACAGTAGTAGATATAATGGTCATCTGAGTTAAATTCACCCATTCCAGTCCATTTTAGTTCGCTGATTCCTAAAATGTCAACGTTCACTCTTGCCATCTCCTGTTTGACCACTTCCAATTTGCCTTGATTCATGGACCTAACATTCCAGGTTTCTATGCAATATTGCTCTTTACAGCATCAGACCTTGCTTCCATCACCAGTCACATCCACAACTAGGTGCTGTTTTTGCTTTGGCTCAGTCTCTTCATTCTTTCTGGAGTTATTTCTCCACTCTTCTCCAGTAGCATATTGGGCACCTACCAACCTGGGGAGTTCATCTTTCAGTGTCCTATCTTTTTGACTTTTCATACTGTTCATGGTGTTCTCAAGGCAAGAATACTGAAGTGGTTTGCCATTCCCTTCTCCAGTCGACCATATTTTTTCAGAACTCTCACCATGACCCATCTGTCTTGGGTGGCCCTATATGGCATGGCTCATAGTTTCATTGAGTTAGACAAGGCTGTGGTCCATGCATTCCTATCCCTTATTCACACGGACCTCTAGAAAGTGCTGCACATGACAACTGGACTGCCTTCCTTAATAAAGGAGGCTCAAATGCTCTTCACTACCTGTGTGACACTGAGCAAACTATTTAACTTTTCTGAAGCAAATACCGCCTATTAGCTATCCGATATCCACATTCCTTCTTCTTAGTGTTGACAATGGACCCAACAAAAAATAGTTGCATCACCCAGCTTCCTTTGCAGTTAAGGGTGGCTACGGGATGAGATTTTTGCCAATGACATATAACTAAAGGTCCTTGTTGCACTGCCAGGAATCTGTTTTAAAAGATGAAGACTCACCCGGCATGTGCTCTTTGCCTACCGTCCAGAGTTTTTCAACCTTAGCACTATTGACATTTCAGGCCAGATTATTTTTGTTGTGAGCTGTCTTGCGGGTTGTAGGATGTTTAGAAGCATCTTTGGCTTCTACATACTAGATGTCAGTAGCAACATGCCTCACAAGTCATGACAACCAAAGATGTCTTCAGACATTGTCAAATGTCCCCTAGGGGCAAAACTGCCCACTTGGTAAGAACCGCTGCTTTAGCCATCTCTTCTTCCTTTTCACAATGCTGATGCAATGGCAGAGATAAGGCAGCCATCTTGTAATCACAGGGCAACAAACATGAAGAATAAGTCTACATGCTAAAAATGGTGGAGAGAGATGGCAGATGAGATCACCAAGGCTCAGGTCGCCCGGCCTGGCGGCGACACGATCTTCGGGAAGATCATTCGCAGGGAAATCCCAGCCAAAATCATTTATGAGGATGACCAGTGTCTTGCTTTCCATGACATTTCCCCTCAAGCACCAACACATTTTCTGGTGATACCCAAGAAATATATATCTCAGATTTCTGCAGCAGAAGATGATGATGAAAGTCTTCTTGGGCATTTGATGATTGTTGGCAAGAAATGTGCTGCTGATCTGGGCCTGAAGAAGGGCTATCGAATGGTGGTGAATGAAGGTTCAGATGGGGGCCAGTCTGTCTATCATGTTCATCTCCATGTTCTTGGAGGTCGGCAGATGAACTGGCCTCCTGGTTAAATGTGCTATAGGGATAATTTTGCCTTTTCTATGATCAGGTTTGCAAGTTCCAATATGCTAAACAAGTTGTTTTTTTTTTTTTTTTTTGCCTGTGTATGGAGGTATTGCAAAAATAATTTAAAAAACCCATACGTAATAAAAGACATTGTTGCACGGCCTGAAAAAAATAAATAAAAATAAAAAAAATAAAAATGGTGGAATGAAGAGTTGGTGCCATCTGGAGTCCACCATATCAGACATGAGGAAAATAAACTCCTAGTTATATGAGGCATTATATATCATGTTTTATATTGGCTGTAGCTCAGTGTAATACTAACATGGTGTCCTTTTCATAAGACATAGCCTGAGGAAAAAAATAGCACCTATACTTCATTTGGTTATCTGCAAGAATTCACGATGACATTTCATACAAACCACATTTTTTTGCCTTGGTCCAGAGTACATGATGAATAAATTTTGGCTGTAGTTTATACAGAGAAAGTAGACACACAATGTCTTCCAAGGATCTGGAGTAACGCTGTTATGTACCTGTCTGGAGGGTCTTTCAAGGGAACCCAGGCCAGGTTAAATCCTTAACTAAATAAATACCTTGATTACCAGGGGTAATAATGTCACTCTTTTTAGTTGTAGGTCAAGTTTTAGGGACCCACACAACATAGTAAGAGAGAAAGGCTGTTGAAGCAACCCTGCAATCAATGGAGACACAGATGGGCCCATGAGATTCTTGGAGCACAGTGGAAGATTTCTTGAGCAAAGCCAGATTCTAAGCATGAGCCAGGAGAATTCAGGCTGTTTGCATTCCCCCCAAATTCTAAGGATTCTTCTGAGGGCCACTATTTGCACACCTCACAAAATGGACCTAAGAAACATTATGAATGCTAATCTTAGCAAAAATCAAAGAAAAAGTTGCCTTTAGTATTCACCATCTTGGGTTCTGTTTTCCCATCCCTTCTCTTTCCTGTATCCATTCATCCCAGTACCCAGGCCTTGTGTGTTCAGACCTTCTGCTCTCTGATCATATCCAACACTGGCCTTTCATAGCAATATTCTATGCTCCAAAGTCATCTCTCCTTTCCCAACTCATCCATCAAAACTGTTATTCCCTCAAGGCAGCTGTCACTGGGCTTCTAATTTGTAATAAAATGCGAGTGACTAACAGCAATCTAATGTATTAACTCTAGAGAAATATCTGTATTTAAAAGAGTAGTTCATTAATCAAAGTGAGAAATCAAATTAAAAGGGAGGTTTCTGTAGCTGAGAGAACCTTCTTTCTGATACTACTCAAATCAAGCTAATGGGCTATTCCATTTAATCCTCCTTGTGTTCCCCACATGGAACACAGTGCTGGGCATACAGCAAGTGACCAATGCTCAATAAATACTGATTTTTGTAATATGTAATTTAGTTGATAAACCCATTCTGATCAATGGCAGTAATTGTATCAGAAAATATAAAAGGTTATAGTTTAACACATGACCAAAAACATCATTCAATGCTGTTCCCATTAAGGCATATATTTCCATATAAAGAGATCTTACTGAAAGAGATGGAAAACGAGGGGAAAAAAGAAAGAGACTTTCTAAGAACCTAGGAAACTGTCTGGAAAATGGAGCAATGTTTTAAATCCCTGGGATAAACTCTTGATGGGAACCAAAAGTGTATCTTTTTAATATAAGCTATTTCAATCAAACAACAAATATTTATTGATAATGCCCTTGAGGCTCAGGCCTCTCCTCAGTTCTAAAGGAATATAAAAATATATAAGATGAGCCATAGCCTCACTGTATTTGTATTAAAAGATGGAAGAGGAACATTCTATGACAACTTGCCGTAATTGCTACTATGAAAAATGAGCAGTAGCTTAATTATCTGAATCTCTCTGTTTCTCAGTTTCCTCATCTGTAAAATGTGGATAAAAGTACTTCTAATACCAGTGTAGTGAAATAGAGAGTTGAAAGAAGTAGCTGGATAACAAAGGAATTGGGAAAGGATAATTTTTGATTACCTAGATCAGGGGTTAATAATCTTTTTCTGTAAAGGGCCAGATGGTAAATGTTTTCAGCTTTGCAGGCCGTATGGTCTCTGTCACAACTATTCAACTCTGCATTATACCTGGGAGAGCAGTCATGGACACCACATAAATGAATGGCTGTAGCTGTGTGCCAATAAAACTTTATTTATAGACACTACTGAAATTTGAATCTCACATCACTTTTATGTAACATGATATATGCTTTTCTTTTGACTTTAATTAATTATTTTAATTGGAGGATAATTACTTTACAATATTGTGATGGTTTTGCCATACATAGACATGAATGAGCCACAGGTGCACGTGTCCCCCCATCCTGAACCCCCCACCCACATCCCTCCCCACCCCATCCCTCTGGGTTGTCCCAAAGCACCAGCTTTAAGTGCCCTGCTTCATGCACTGAACTTGCATTGGTCATCTGTTTTACATATGGTAATATACATGTTTGAGTGCTATTCTCTCAAATCATCCCACCCTCACCTTCTCCCACAGAGTCCAAGTCTGTTCTTTACATCTGTGTTTCTTTTGCTGCTTTGCATATAGGATCACCGTCACCATCCTTCTAAATTCCACATATAAGCATTAATATACAGTATTGGTGTTTCTCTTTCTGACTTACTTCACTCTGTATAATAGGTTGACTTTTTAAAAACCATTTTAAAATGTAAAATCCTTTCTTAGCTTGGGGACCATACAAAAACAGGCAGCATGCTGAACATGGCTCAAAAGCCATAGTTTGCTGGGCTAACACAGATAATTCAATGAGGACAGACTTCATTGAGTTTCCTCAATTAATGGCATGGATAGTACACAGTAAGTGCTCAACATCACTTGCTAAAGTGATCCATGCTGAACAGGGTGGGGGGTGTGTATATGTGGGCATGGCTTAGCTATTAAGCTTTTTATTTGTTTTTATTTTGTTCTTTGCTATTACTAGCATGTACATGCAACAAATCTTAGTTGCTTGGGAGTTTATTCTGTGCCTTAAAATTCTTAGAACTAGAACTTTAAAAATCACAGTTAATTTCTGTGAAGACAACAGTTCATGAAGATTATTACTTTGAGAGAGAGAGAGAGAAGCTATCATAAATGAACCCAGCAAGAGAGAAAAAAAAAACCTACGAGGAACACTGAAAACTTAAAACACAACATGACTTAAACTCTCAAGTCACCCCTCCTTCCCAGAATTTTATACAACAGCTTGATAGTGCTACTGGGAAGAACAGAACCAAACAATCCTACTTTGACTGTGAGCTCTGAAACAATATGTAATTTTTACACAGATGACCAAACTGATTTAGAGATAGGTCACTTGACTGCTTTATCCGGAATTTTCAAAGCCACTAAGTATTAAGCTGATCAGCAGAATCAAGAAAGAAAGCTCATTTGTTTCAATCCCCGCTGACTTGGCTATTTAGGAGAGTCAGGAAAATTCTCAAACATCTTGCATGTACTACATCAAAGGAATCATTTTAATCACTTAATGCAACAGCTTTGTGTTTCCTCTGTAGTTAAGTCACTTAGCATATTTTTTCCTTTTTATTAATTTAACTAACTTAAGGGGAAAAATGGAACAACTGATGATCAACTGCCCTTTTACAATTTATAGCACAACTTTCTTATGCCTGCAACGGCTTTGAAAGCTTCAGTTGGGCTTAACCATGCCAAGGTCTCATTTTCCCTGATTGAGTTCTATAATAACTATTAAACATCAATCACAATTCTGAGCTTTAAGCACTGGAAGTTCAGGAGATTGTACATGAATTACACTATCCTTCAAAACAATAGCTATTTCCATAATGCCAAACAAACGACTTACTAGTGTAGATGTCTTGGCTGAAGATATGATCCTAAGCAGAGCTAACAGTATGGACGAAAATTGGCCTGGGGAACATGTTTTAATATCCTTTGGGGCTTTCTGGATTCCACAAATAATAACAACTCAGTTATCTGACAAATCAAATTTTAGCTTCTTGATAAGAATGGCAATGATTTATTATGAGTCTTCAAAAACTTTAATTCTGCAAATTGCTTTTGGGTGGGGTTCCCAGGTTCATGCATCATGCGGAAGGGACAACAGATAAGCGCCCCGATGAATCATATGGCTTTTTAAGCTCAAGTCACAGTTCTAATTGTACAAGAGCTGGAAGACAGGAATGCTCAGATCTCGGGTCTTCCACCCTTAACTCTGCCTGAATCATGTCCCAGTATAGTGGACAATGGGCTTCTCAATCCCTGGGTTGTGAAAATCCCCTGGAGGAGGAAATGGCAACCCACTCCATTATTCTTGCCTGGAGAATTCCTTGGACAGAGGATCCTGGTGGGCTACTGTCCATAGGGCCGCAATGAGTCAGACACGACTTAGTGACTTAGGATGTAGTAGACAATCTCCCCTTCTCTCCGATATGGACAACATTCTAAGAAGGCATGTTCCCAATTACAAAGCAGCTCTATCCATCTATCCATCTTCTCCCTCGAAAATGCCTATTCCATGTGTCTTGAAGGTGGGCAGTTTTTCCATTCCAAAACAGGAAACTACTCTGGTACAGGTAAATGGTCATTTAGCCACACTGGCACTCAACTGTTTCCTGGTATCATGGTGATAGCCCTCTCCCTTGGGTGAGCCCTGTACCCAACAGAGATTTTTTTTTTTTTTTAAAGAACATTTGGATTTTCTTTGTAAATAGATGAAGCAGAGAGTAGCAACTGAGTTAGGAACCCAAAACCATCCTATGATTAATCCATAAAACAGCACATCCCCCTGATGGTAGGGGCCATATACCTTAAAATAGTGGCAAAGTGTGCAAGTCACCCAGTCCTGTCCGACTCTGCAACTCCATGGACTGTAGCCTGCCAGGCTCCTCTGTCCACGAAATTCTTCAGGCAAGAATACTAGAGTAGGTTGCCATTCCCTTCTCCAGGGGATCTTCCCGACCTAGAGATTGAATCTGGGTCTCCTGCATTGCAGGAGGATTCTTTACCATCTGAGCCACCAGGGAAGCACAAAGTAGTGGCAATTCTCACGTATTCCTTTTAAAGTTGAACAGGAAAGTGGCCAGATCATAGAATTTTTTAAAAATCAATGTCTTTTTATTACCTTCAATTACATGTGGTACTGCTCACAAAGTTTTCACAAATAGAACAGCTGCTGCTGCTGCTGCTGCTAAGTCGCTTCAGTCATGTCTGACTCTGTGTGACCCCAAAGACAGCAGCCCAACAGGCTCCCCCGTCCCTGGGATTCTCCAGGCAAGAATACTGGAGTGGGTTGCCATTTCCTTCTCCAAAGCTTGAAACTGAAAAGTTAAAGTGAAGTCGCTCAGTCATGTCTGACTCCTAGCGACCCCATGGACTGCAGCCCACCAGGCTCTTCCATCCATGGGATTTTCCAGGTAAGAGTACTGGAGTGGGGTGCCATTGCCTTCTACGAGAACAGCTGCTAGACCTGTTCAAATGAATAGTCTAAGCTTCAATTAAGCAAATCCATTTGTCCAGACATAGCCAAGATGATAAAAGCCTGAGGGCCAGAACAATCCTATATTATAGTTAGGTCTTTATATGGGCCAAAGTAAATAGTACTTTTCTCTGCCCCACATGAAAAGAGCTCTATGTCATGGGTCAGCAAACAAATGCCAACAGGCCAAAACAAGCCCATCACATATTTTTGTTAAAAAAAAAAATACTGCATTTTGGAACATGGTGAAGGGATGCAGAATACACCATTGCAGTATCAAAATTACTGTGAGCTGAAGACATTTGAGAATCAACAGATACAGGAAGAGGCTTCTCTGCACTTCCCTCATCTGCCTAAAAGCAGACCTTCTGAAAGAATTCCACTGTTATAAATCCCTGATAAGGGAGGCTTCTCTTACCAGGGGGAAAGAGTGACTCCTATCACCAGAGATGAGAATTCAGCGCCAGGATAAGAAATTACATAAACAGACCTTACTAAATCAAACCTTACCTTCCACTGCTGCTGCTAAGTCACTTCAGTCGTGTCCGACTCTGTGCAACCCCACAGACAGCAGCCCACCAGGCTCCCCCGTCCCTGGGATTCTCCAGGCAAGAACACTGGAGTGGGTTGCCATTTCCTTCTCTTTACCTTCCACTAGTTTCTCTCATATATTTCTCACTCATTTCCCACCATTTATTGTTCTTGAAATCCTAACTCGCTCCCCTTTTAAGATGGCATATAAGGGCTATGTATAAAATAAATATGCTACAAGGATATACTATAGAGTACAGAGAATATAACCAATATTTTATAGTAATTATGAATGGAGTATACTCTTTATAAATTGTCAACCACTATGTTATACACCTGAAACTTATATAATATTATGAAATCAACTGTACTTAAATAAAAAATATAATAAAGCTTTTTTTAAAAATAGATGATATATAAAGCCTAAATTCTCACTGCTTCTTTGAGCTACATGTTCTGTGAGCTCCCAGATACCTACGGGAATAAATTTTGTCTTTTCTCCTGCTGGTCCATCTTTTGTCAGTTTAATTCACAGACCCTCAACTACTGAACCTCAAAGGATAGTAGTTTTTCCTCTCCAACAACAGCCACACTCATTTATTTATGGATTGTCTCTGCCCACTTTCATGCTCAGGCTGCAGAGTTGAGTTGTTGCAAAAGAGACCATAAGGCCCCCAAAGCCTAAAATATTTACTATCTGGCTCTTTGCAGAAAAATTATGCCAACACCTCTTTTACATAAGAAATTTCCAAATTTTTCAAAACTAACAGTAAAGATAGCAAGGGAAAAACAGGGACAAAGTTGACAGTTTCATCAAGATATAAATGTGATTAAACTTATAATAATGCTTCATGCTTTCTTAAGGTAAATACCTGAATTCTAAAAGAGAGTCAGCATACAAATATTAACCAGAAATGGGAATACAATGGAAAAACCAATGTACTTTTTGAGGAAAAGGAAAAAATGTACATAAATTCCTAAAAACCATTTTCAAATGTCAAGATTCAAAGTGTTCAGAAACGCACATTGAATACCTAGTCCCTAACACCTAATGTTTCTCAGATAAATTTAATCAGCTACTTAATCCTCCTGCAATTGTTAAATTACTTAAACCGGAGGCAAGTTGGAGATCAGGTTAAACAACACACTCTACTCTCTCATCAACAGTCCAACTGACCGGGAATTGTCTTCATTTTTTCTACTGAGGTTTACCTCTGATGTAAACAATACTTTATTAGCCTGAAAAAACTTCAAACTACCTTCCTCATAACTCAGGGGAGAGATAATAAGATACTTCCTGAATTATTAAATTAGGTAAATATACTCTGTCATACAGTTTTTCTTTAAGATGGATGACACAGAGTCAATGTTCAAGTAATGCTTGTTCCTTTGACTCTAGAGTCCTGTGGTTCAGAGCTTCTCAAACCTCCATCCTTGAACCATTAGCATCACTTGGGAGCTTGCTAAAATGCAAATTTCTGGACCTACCTTGGACCTACTAAGTCAGAATGTCTCTGGATTGCAATCCAGGAATATGCACTGTAACAAACCTTACCTTAAGGCAGAGTTTCTCAACCTTGGCACAAATGAATTTTGGCCAGATTAGTCTCATTTGGGAACTAATGAGATTAGTCTCATTTGGGAACCAAGGAAACATCACATGCAAAGATGGGCACAATAAAGGACAGAAATGGTATGGACCTAACAGAAGCAGAAGATATTAAGAAGAGGTGGCAAGAATACAGAAGAATTATACAAAAAAGATCATCATGACCCAGATAACCACAATGGTGTGATCACTCATCTAGAGCCAGACATCCTGGAATGTGAAGTCAAGTGGGCCTTAGGAAGCATCACTACAAACAAAGCTAGTGGAGGTGATGGAATTCCAGTTGAGCTTTTTCAAATCCTAAAAGATGATGCTATGAAAGTGCTACATTCAATATGCCAGCAAATTTGGAAAACTCAGCAGTGGCCACAGGACTGGAAAAGGTCAGTTTTCATTCCAATCCCAAGGAAAGGCAATGCCAAAGAATGTTCAAACTACTGCACAATTGCACTCATCTCACATGCTAGCAAAGTAATGCTCAAAATTCTCCAAGGCAGGCTTCAACAGTACATGAACCATGAACTTCCAGATGTTCAAGCTGGTTTTAGAAAAGGCAGAGGAACCAGAAATCAAATTGCCAACATCTGTTGGATCATCAAAACAGCAACAGAAAAACATCTACTTCTGCTTTATTGACTACGCCAAAGCCTTTGACTCTGTGGATCACAACAAACTGGGGAAAATTCTGAAAGAGATGGGAATACCAGACCACCTGACCTACCTCTTGAGAAATCTGTATGCAGGTCAGGAAGCAACAGTTAGAACTGGACATGGAACAACAGACTGGTTCCAATAGGAAAAGGAGTATGTCAAGGCTGTATATTGTCACCCTGCTTATTTAACTTATATGCAGAGTACATCATGAGAACTGCTGGGCTGGATGAAGCACAAGCTGGAATCAAGATTGCCAGGAGAAATAGCAATAACCTCAGATACGCAGATGACACCACCCTTGTGACAAAAAGTAAAGAAGAACTAAAGAGCCTCTTGATGAAAGTGAAGAGGAGAGTGAAAAAGCTGGCTTAAAGCTCAACATGAAGAAAACTAAGATCATGGCATCTGGTCCCATCACTTCATGGGAAATAGATGGGCAACAATGGAAACAGTGGCAGACTTTATTTTAGGGGGCTCCAAAATCACTGCAGATGGTGAGTGCAGCCATGAAATTAAAAGACGCTTACTCTTTGGAAGAAAAGTTATGACCAACCTAGACAGCATGTTAAAAAACAGAGACATTACTTTGCCAACAAATGTTTGTCTAGTCAAAGTTATGGTTTTTCCAGTAGTCATGTATGGATGTGAGAGGTAAATTATAAAGAAAGCTGAGCCCTGAAGAACGGATACTTTTGAACTGTGGTGTTGGAGAAGACTCTTGAGAGTCCCTTGGACTGCAAGAAGATCCAACCAGTCCATCCTAAAGGAAATCAGGCCTGAATATTCATTGGAAGGACTGAAGTTGAAGCTGAAACTCCAATATTTTGGCCACCTGATGCAAAGAGCTGACTCACTGGAAAAGACCCTGATGCTGGGAAAGATTGAGGGCAGGAGGAGAAAGGGACAACAGAGGATGAAATGGCTGGATGGCATCACTGACTCAATGGACATGGGTTTGGGTGGATTCCAGGAGTTGGTAGTGGACAGGGAGGCCTGGCGTGTTGTGGTTCATGGGGTCGCAAAGAATCAGACACGACTGAGCAACTGAACTGAACTGAACTGAGTGAGTGAGTAAGAAGGAAAAGGCACTGGGACTGGGGAGACTGGAAGACTGAACTGAACTGAATCTCATTTGTGGGGGTCTGTCTTGTGCATTGTGGAATGTTGAGCAACATCCTTGACCTCTATCCACTGGATGCCAGTTGACTCTTCCCCCTTACCAGTTGTGACCAAAAAAGTCTCCAGATCTTGCCAAATATCCCCTGGGGGTACAATAGCACCTTGGGTTAAGAATCATTGCTGTAGATGATTCTCATGCAAGCTCAGATGTGAGACACAATCTGATCTAGACTGTGGTACCTATCAAGGCATCTGGACCCACTTGGGAGAACTCCTGATATCATATTATCCATTTACAAGAAGGGAGTTCATCCATTCCTTCAATAGTCCTTGCTTGCTAGCTCAGTCACTTCAGTCGTGTCCAACTCTTTGCGATCCCATGGACTGTAGTCAGCCAGGCTCCTCTGTCCATGGGATTATCCAGGCAAAATACTGGAGTGGGTTGCCATTTCCTTATCCCGGGGATCTTCCCAACCCTGGGATCAAACCTGTGTCTCCTGCATCTCCTGAATTGCGGAGGATTCTTTACCCATTGAGCCACCTTAATGCTTACAAAGAGCGGTGCTAGGCCCCACTGCAGAGCCGGTGCACCCCTTCCCGCAAAGGCGAGGGGGTTCTGCCCATATGCTCTGGCAGTCACCACAGTGGCCACTGAGCACTTGGGAGGGGCAGCAGCTGGGGGCTCCAGTACCCCAAGGCTCCTCAGTATTCCTTAGGCACTTTATTCATGGTCACCACTATCACACCATTAAGAGCACTTTATGGAGAAAACACCATGATCTTGTCTCCCATCAATTTTTTAATGTGCCTCAGGCAATTGCAGTTCATCCTGATGTCTGGTCAATGTCACCTAAATCCCAGGATGACAGAGGCGAAGAATTAACAACTGGAAAGTGCTCTGCAACTGTAAGTCATGATAGAAATACACCCCAAAATCTCAGAGATCAAGATCTTAGAACATTAAAAGTTCTAATAACTTTTCTCTGAGTAGCTTGGTAAAATCTATTTTTAAGTACTTTGAGGCAACTAAAAAGCCACGTTAATACAATTACAGTTCACTGAAAAATTAGTATGCAATCCACTTTGAAAGCTAAAATCAGTCAAAGCAGGGTAATATTGCATTTAATTATAAAGATTAATTCAACCTTCATTTATTTGTACATGTGTTTGGCCTTTTCATTTATAACATAACACCCGAGATTCAAACACCGTCTGGTAAAAATGCCATACAAGTTTCAGCAGCATCTATTAAGAGTTGCAGATTTCATTTCAAAGTGGAAATGACAAAAAGACAAGGGGAGAGGGGCAAGAAGGGAGATAGAAGCAGTGGAGACTCAATTTAATAATGAGGTTTCCACCAAGGTGATGGAACTGTGTCCTTCTCTCTATTTCATTCCCTGCCATGTCACCTCCACAAACAGTCCTAAATAACAGGTCCTGTCCTCCCCAATTACAGCGTTTTTTGAAACAGCCAGATGAAGATTCAAGCGGTGTTGTGCACAGTAGTGTGAACTCTGATTATGAACTATGTCCACCATACTTTTCAAATGAACGTTACGTCTTCTTCAAAATTTGGCTTTAGTCACATGGTAGTTAAATTGACCACTTTCTTCATCATAATATCTGTTGAATATTCAATCTTTTACTGAATGATTATGAACTGCCAAATAAGCACCACAGACTTGAAAACATCTTTTAAAGTTTTTTTGTGTTCTAACAAAGTACACAATAAGTATACAAATCAAAGATTTGTTTTTAAGTACACACACACACATGGACCTGCACAAGTGACTCTGAAACAAGATTTAAAATATTCATAGCACAGAAAAGGCTCCCTTGGGTGCCTTTCCAGTTAATAAGCTATGCACCCTAAAGAAGATAACCACTATTCTGACCTCTATCTCCACAGATTAGCTTTGCCAGTTCTTGAACTTCAAAAAGAAGTGTGTACTCTTCTGTGTCTGGCTTCTTTCATGTCAACATTACATCTGTGAAATTCATCTGTGTTTTGTGTAGCAGGAGTTGAGATATTACAGTTTAATATATTCATTCCTGTCTTCAAGGAGTTCACAATCTGACACATGGAGAATGGAAGGCAAAAACGAAACAAAAAACTAGAAGAATGCAGAGGATAGGATGGGATGGGATGGATTCAGATAGGATGGGAAAAAGGGAAGGACCTTGTGGAAAGGACATCTTCAAAAAGGAGATTTCATAGCTAGACACAATTAACAACAATAGAAATAACATATTTTAATAATAACAAAACTAATGTCTTTGTTGAACTTTAACTATGGATCGGGTACTGGGCCAAGTGCTTCACTTCCTCATCAGATTCAAATTTATTTTACTACAGCACTATCAGATGAGTGGCGGGAGACAGATAAAAGGAAATACAACCCAAAGCCATCCTCTGCCTTCACAGTTCAGACTTGGTCATTTATTCTGGGATGCCCATGGGGTACACTCTGGAAACAAATTTTAGGTTTTTCTTTGCTCTAATTCTTAAAAGGCAATCTAGGGAAGGAAATCAGAAAGGCCCCCTATACTGAAGACAAAGCAATATGCCACAGCCCAGGGACAACGTGGGCTGTTTGTAAACAGCAGAGTAAATGTCATCATCAATTATTCATCATTCAACAAAGCCAATAAGTAACCACTACACAAAACCACTTGGACTTCCCCAGTGGCTCAGCGGTAAAGAATCAGCCTGACAATGCAGGAGCCAGAGGAGATGCAGGTTCAGCCCCTGGGTCAGGAAGATCCCTGGAGGAGGACATGACAACGCACCCCAGTATTCTTGCCTGGAGAATCCCATGGACAGAGAAGCCTGGTGGGCTATAGTTCATATGGTCACAAAGAGTTGGACACAGCTAAAGCAACTTAGCATGTGCACATCCAATATCACTTAATTCTTACTCAAACTTTAGCCCAACAAGAGAAGAAAGCAGCAAGATGTTGCTCAAAACCCTGAGAGTAGGAAGGCTATCCCACGTTGGTAAGCTACGGCCTGCAAGCCAAATTCAAACTGTTGCCTGATTTTGCAAATAAACTTTTACTGACACACATTCACATCCATTTGTTCACAGAATGTCTAGAGCTGTATTCGTGTGACAACAGTAAGATTGAACAGTGTGGCAGAGACCATATGGCCTGCAAAACCCATAATATTTACTATCTAGTCCTTTAAGTGAGAAGTTTGCCAACTCCTGCTCTCCACTCTCACTAGTCAATCTGTGGCCCATGGGCCACAGGCATCAGCCTCGCCTGAAAACTCACAAGAAATGCAAAATCTCAGGCCCTCCTCCAAACTTATTAAGAATCTGCATTTTCACAAGGCCCCTGGGAAAGTGGTGTACACATTCAAGTTTGAGCAGCAGTGATCTAATAAGGCTCTGCTTCTCAAAATTGGCTGCTTGTTGAAATTGCCTAAGGAGTTTTATTTTGTTTCTCAAAATACCAATAGCCTGGGTCTAAGGTAACACTAGGCTGAAAAGTTTGCAAGAGCTTCCAGCTCTTCCTCACAAGGTCATATGGTACCCTACACAGCTCTCATTCTCATCAGATGCTGACAGAGAACACTCAAATAAGCACCCAATGATTAGGCAGGGTTTGGCAAGTGAGGAGAGAAGATCGGAGGGAAAGGATGCTCTCCTTCCTCTTCTACTCTGTCAAGTTTTCTCATTTCAAGATTTCCCTCTCTCTCACAAGCTCCTTTTCTGTGAACAATTTTTAATGGCAATGAGAAATTACTTAGGACAACTTATAGGGCCTCTTTAGAATATGACTTTTTACAGATCTATACAAACCACTTTGCCAAATCTTACTTTTCATTTTCAAAAGCCTGAAAGAACAAAAAGAACTATTCCATACACCTGTCCTGTAAATTCATTTTATAACTTAACATGAGAATTAAGCAAAGGCTCTTTTCTGCAGCCCTGAAGGACACAGCATCAGCACTGTCCTTGACTCTGCTCTGCTTTGGGACAGGTCCATTCAGCTCATTATTTAATCCTTACAAACCCCTGCAAGGAGACTCTTGTTAACCTGCACAGTGATTTCAGTGCTGGCAATGCCAGAATACACCAAAGGCAGCAGATTTGTCCCCTTTACCTTTGGTCGGCAAGGACACAGAGCAAAGCACAGCCCTATCCAATGCCAAGGGTCTTCGGTTGTAACGTACAGGAAGTCAGAACCCTACGTTCATCAGTGAATTTAAAACGCTCCCTCTCATCTTATATAAAAATAAACTCTAAGTGGTTTAAAGATCTAAATACAAGACATGACACCATAAAACTCCTAGAAGAGAACATAGGCAAATATTCTCTGACATAAATCACAGCAATGCTTTCCTAGGTCAGTCTCCCAAGGCAAAAGAAATAAAAGCAAAAATACACAATTGGGACCTAACCCAATTGAAAAACTTCTGCACAGGAAGCTATCAACAAAACAAAAGGACAATATACAGAATGGGAGAAAATATTTGCAAACAATGCAACCGATAAGGGATTAATCTCCAAAATACACAAACAGCTCAAGCAACTCAGTATCAAAAAAACAAACGATGCAATCAAAACCTGGGCAGAAGACATTTCTCCATAGAAGACATACAGATGGCCAGTAGGTACGTGAAAAGATGCTCAACATTGCTAATTATGAGAGAAATGCAAGTCAAAACTACAATGAAGTATCACCTATCACCAGTCAAAATGATGGAGAAAAGGGACCCTCCTACACTGTTGGTGGGAATATAAACTGGTGCAGCCAATATGGAGAACAGTATGAAGTTCCTTAAAAAACTAAAAATAGAGTTACCATATGATCTATCAATCCCACTCCTGGACATATATCTGGAGAAAACTCTAATTTGAAAAGATCCTTGCACCCAATGTTCATAGCAGCACTATTTACAATAGTCAAGACATGGAAGCAACCTAAATGCCCACTGATAAATGAATGGATAAAGAATATATGGTGTGTATATACAATGGAATATTAATCAGTCATAAAAAAGAATGAAATAATGCCATTTGCAGCAACATGAAGAGAGATTATAATACTAAGTGAAGTAAATGAGACAAAGGGAAATAACATGATATCACTTATGTGTGGAATCAAAAAAATGATATAAATGAACCTACTTACAAAACAGAAATATACTCATAGACATAGCAAAGAAACTTATAGTTACCAAGGGGGAAAGGGAAGGGGAATAAATTAGAAGCTTGAGATTAATAGATACACACTACTATATATAAAGTAGATAAACAACAAGGATCTACTACATATTGCAGGGAACTATATTCAATATTTTGTAATAACATATAATGGAACAGAATCTGAAAAGGAATATACACACACACACACATAAATGTTCATAGCGGTTTTTCTTGTAACAGCCCCAAACTGGAAACTGCTCAGATGTCCTTCAACAGTTGAATGGTTTAAATAAACAGTCATGCATCTGTATCATGGGATACCACTCAAAAATAAAAAGGAACAAATTATTAATACATACCACAAGCTGGGGACAGATCTACAGGAAACTATACCGAGGTGGGGAAAAGTTTATCTCAAGAGGGTAAAGACAGCATGATTCTTTTATGCAGTATTTTGAAATGTTAAACTTCAGAAATGGAGAACTGCTTAGTGATTCAGGGGTAGGGATGGGAAGTGGGTATATTATAAAATGGTAGCGCAAGGTGCTGGAACTATTTAGTGTCTTGACTGTGGTGGTGGGTACATAAACCTGCATGTGATAAAACTGTATAATGTACACAGAGTAAAACTGGGGAAATGTGAAGGTCTGTGGATTATATTAATGTCAATTTCCTGGTTATGACCTATATTGTAGTTTTTCAAAATGTTGCCACTGAAGGAAACTGGGTAAAATGTACATGGGATCTCTCTTTATTTCTTACAACTGCTTATGAATCTAAAATTATCTCAATAAAAAATTCAGATTAAAAAGATATGGTATATAGATACAATGCAACATTACTCAGTCAAAAAATAAAAGAATGAAATATTGCCATTTGCAGGCAGTAACATGGATGGACCTAGAGAATATCATACTAAGTGAAGCAAGCCAGAGAAAGACGAATAGCATATGATGTCACTTATACATGGATTCTAAAAAATAATACAAATGAATTTATTTACAAAACAGATTCAAACTTGTGGTCACCAAAAGGGAAAGGTAAAAGAAGTGGGATAAACTAGGAATATGAGACTAACAGATATATACTACTATATATAAAATAGATAATAGTGTTAGTCACTCAGTCGTGTCCGACTCTTTGCGACCCCATAGACTGCAGCCTGCCAAGCCCCTCTGTACATGGAATTCTCCAGGCAAATGTACTGGAATGGGTTGCCACTTCCTTCTCCAGAGAGATCTTTCTGACCCAGGGATCAAATCCAGGTCTGCATTGCAGGCAGATTCTTTACTGTCTGAGCCACCGGGGAAGCCCAAAATAGATAAACAACAAGGATTTACTGTATAGCACAGGGAAATATAATCAGTGTCTTAAAATAACCTGTAATGGAAAAGGATCTGGAAAAAATGTGTGTAACCGAATCATTTTGCTGTATACCTAAAACTAACAGAATATTATAAATCAACTATACTTCAATTTTTTTTTAAAGCACAGGACTTCCCTGTGGTCCAGCAGTTAAGAACCTGCCTGCCAATGCATGGGACATGGGTTCCATCCCTGGGCCGGGAAGATCCCACATGCCACAGGACAACTAGGCCCATGTGCTCTGGAGCCCACGCTCTACAACAAGAGAAGCCATCACAATGAGAAGCCCACACCCCACAATGAAGAGGAGCCCCCCTCTCACCACAACTGGAGAAAGTCCCAGGGCAACCAAAAATAAAATAAATAAAGTACAGGGAGTCAGTGTCAAGAGTGTGTAAACTGAAAATTAAGTTTATTTACTAAGAAACTCAAATGTAAAACTGGGAAAAATGATTTGTCTACTAGGATGGGGTTGGGTCCCTTCTGACTTAGTCCAGTTCTAGGCCCTAACATGTATTAGGTATTTCTTATACCTATGCAGGAAGGTTTCACAGACTGAGGCTGAATCCTTTAGGCATCACAGTTCGACAATAATTAGGTTTACTCAAACAGTTCTCTAAGTCACTGTGTTAATATATGCTGGGTTTGAACTAGGAAAAGAATAAGTCAGTAATATGAAACATGTTAACCGATCTAACAGGAAAACAGGGGGAAATTTTAATGATACTTGGGGGTCAGGTGTTAAAGAGCAGGTAAAGGTAGTTCAAAATTCTCTATTGTAAACAATGAAAAACTGAACACAGATGAGAAAGGCAAAGGATACAGATTGTAGGTAGGCAGTGGCCAAAGACGGCTGCCAACCATGCCTTCCTTCCCTGTGTGCTCACACTGGTCCTCATATCAAGAGAGGGAGTCTTTCTCCCGCCCTCAAATATGAACTGGCTGTGTCCCTGACCTTGACCAAAAGAATGTAACACAAGAAACATTCTGGGGCTTCTAAGACCAGAACTTAAGAAGACTGTCAGTTTCTGCTTCCTGCCTCTTGGAGACTAAGAGCACCACACTGCCCTTCTGGAGAAAGATGCCCCATAAGGAACACTGAGGCGTTAGGCACGAATAAAGAAGCCACCTCACGTGTTCAGCCATAGCCACCGTCTAACTGCATCTGCCTGACACACTCCAGATGAGATCAGCTGAAGAGCCACCTATCTGAGCCCCAGCCAACCCGGAGAATCACGAGAAATAATAAAATGCTTGGTGCTCGAAGCCAGCAGGTTTTGAGGCAGTTTGTTACACAGCTGTAGACAACCCAAACATAGACCACTGCAGCAGGTGGGTCATTCTCCCCGCACAGAGAGAAGTAAAACCTGCCCTCTTCCCTCTGGCCAATTGACAGACCCAGAATCAAAACAGAACAAAACCCCAAAATTCTCTTTGAGGAATCAATCCTTCCATAAAATCCTTTTTTTTTTTTTTTTTGGTAAGGAATTTTGTTCATTTGAAATGTTAAGAATGATAAATATTTCAAATCAAAATGAGGAAATTCCCTGGTGCTCCAATGGTTAGGGCTCAGCACTTCCACTGTTATGACCTGGGTTCAATCCCTAGTGGGGGAACTAAGATCCTGCAAGCTGTGTGGCACGGCCAAAAAATTAATTAAGTAATTACAAATGAAAAAATAATACAGAATAAATTAATTTAAAAAATTTTAAATCAAAATGAAATTGATTTTGCACAGCTGTCAGCACCTCTATCAGAATACTTTGGTTGTGCCATTTCTTCCTACTACTGCTTCCTCCAACTTTTCCAACCCCAAATCTTTACCTTTTTCCCAGTTTCTTTTACTCTTTCTTCTCTTGGTATCAGGTTGTTTCTCCAGCTCATCAGTGAGATTCTGTCAGAAGTGGATTTGCTATCACGCCCGCAAGCCCGCCTTTACCCAGCTGTGCTAGGGTCTAGAAAATGACAACTCAGAACACCAGGTTAAATACAATCTCTCTCTCTTCACCCGTTTTCCACTATCTGCCTGTCCGGCTCTCAGGTTATTAATGGAACTGCCATTCCTGTACGACTGACGGAGCAGGGCCAGCAGCCAGATAAGAGGGGAGCCACTGACAGCAGCAGACACAGGCCCAGACATAGCAGATAAGTAGACACGTCGTGGCTATTAGTTTCATCTTAGGCCAAAGAGAAGAAGCATCACAAAATAAACACAGAGAACTCAAACATCTCTAACGAACTGTTTTCCCATGAAATTAAAAACCAATATTTCTAAACTGATTCTTATCAAACCAAACTAAACATGTATTTGTTAGCGAATTCCTAACATACTCAATTTGCATTTGGACCAAAAAGGAATAAAGACAGGCATTAAACCTCTCCCCCGCTCCATCCCATGAATAAAAGTAATAAATAGGCTTCATAATTTTTAAAAAGCAGCTCTCTCCCCTGGGCCTCTGGAATTTCAGTCTGAGGCTATCACAGCATGTTCCAATTTATTTCAAAGTCCTACAACCAATAAGTCCCACAAGCCAAAATAACCCTTAATATTACACTTAAACATTAAACACTGTTACAGTATCACATTTAAACTATTACTGCTTGTTCATATTGTTAAAATTTTTTGAATATTTACTATTGCAAGTTCATCTATTAACATAGTCCCATTGTTAAAAGTTAGTTCCATTTCTTGATACTAGCATTAATTTTTTTAATGTATGGCAGGGTCATGCACTAGTCCTATACTTCTTTATATTCTTGATGAGAATACAACACTGCAAAAATTTCAAACATCACAGAATATATTACATGTATATCCACTGACATGAGCGAGTGCCCCTTACAAATGATAATTCACATAAACTTCTCACTCAAACTTCTGCAAATCTGCTTATTACTGAAATTCTGTCTTTCAATTTGGTAATGAGTCTCTCCCCTCTCCCACAACAATGACAACAACAGCAAAAAATTAATATATTGCTCATTGGTAGAACTAATTAAGGCAATGATTTATAAATTATTCAAAACAGTCTGTGATTAAATAAAAATCAAACATTAAAGAGGATATCCTGTGTCAGGGAACAAAGATGCTATCAGAAACAACTAGAGTCAAAGACAAGATGGTGGGGGAGTAGATGGACATGGAGAAACAACTGGAGTCATGTCAAAATTCTCTAAAGTAAGAGATTTAAGTTGGCCAAAATGGGATAGTCTGCGCTAAAAAATAATGATTGTCATGAATCTAAACAGATCAAATACATAAAATTCCCTGGGTCAGGGCTTCCCTGGTGGCTCAGATGGTAAAGAATCTGTCTGCAATGCAGGAGACCCAGGTTCATTCCCTAGGTTGGGACAATCCCCTGGAGGAGGAAATGGCATCCCACTCCAGTATTCTTGCCTGGAGAAGTCCATGGACAGAGGAGCCTAGCAGGCTATAGTCCATGGGATCGCAAAGAGCCAGACACAACTGAGCCACCAACACTTTCACTTTCCCTGAGTTTATCATGATATTTAAAAACGAAACTCTTTTGGTACCTTTGGAGATAGTAAGGCATGAACTCATTGCGAAAATCCATAAATAAAAAGACATTTATGCTGCCTTTTGGCAGTTTATATCAGTATAAGTTGTATGTCAGTGTAATCAAGTGGTTTATGAGAGAAAATATTTTTATAGAAATATTTCAGCTAATAAATGCAGAAAGAATGCCAGAACTGGAAAATCACCCACTGCAATTCCTACTGAACTCATATATCTATGCACTGTACCAATGACCAGTTAAATGACTTAAAGAGCAGTTTTCAACCCTGGCTGTATATTTGTACCTCCTGGGGAACTTTAAATACTGATACCTGGGTCCCAACCCCAGAGAGTCTGAGCTCATTGGTCTGGGGTGTGGCCTGAGCATTTGGATTTTTTAAGCTCCACAAGAGTGATGTGAAGGTACAGTCAAGAAAGAGGACCACTGCCTATCATGAAAGGTTGATGGGTAAGTTAAAAATGAAGGACTGATCTGATAATTCTTGAACCCACTAATCAACCTTTTCCTTGGAAGTGGAACAAAACAGCACCATGTGCCTCTTGGTGGGCTGCATAGGAGGCACACAGCGCTGCTCGTGAAGTCTTGCACCAAAAGAAAATTGAACCTGAATCTAATCAAACCTCTAGATTGAACCCCCAATTTACAAGAAATGCGAGGGACAGAAGAACATGTTAAAAGACAAGGGTAGTATATCATCAGCCAACAGTGCTGAAAATTCTTCCAGACAAATAGCACAATGTCTTCTATAAATCAATTTCATGGATAAAAGTGAATGGAGGTTAGGACTTCCCCAGTGGTCCAATGGTTAAGACCCCACACTCCCAATGCAGGGGGCATGGGTTTGATCCCTGGTTGGGGAACTAAGATCCCACATGCCACACAGCGTGGCCAAGAGAAAAAAAGCAGGGAAGCTTTTAAAACTTTTAAAGCCTTAAAAACAGATATACATCATCTCATCCTTTTTAGTCCATTCCCCCACTTATAGCCTCAGAAGGAGAAAAACAAACCATTTTAGCATTTCTGATAGGTCTTTCCTGTCCCCTCTTAACATCAAAGTGTTTATTTATAACTGAAAAACTCTACCCCCCAAATACAGATTATTGCATTGAAGTGACCCCTGGAAATCAGTCCTGAATATTCATTGGAAGGACTGAGGCTGAAGCTGAAACGCCAATACTTTGGCCACCTGATGCAAAGAACTGACTCATTTGAAAAGACCTTGATGCTGGGAAAGATTGAAGAAAGATTGAAGAAAGATTGAAAATGGGAGGAAAAGGGGATGACAGAGGATGCGATGGTTGGATGGCATCACCAACTCAATGGACATGAGTTTGAGTAAACTCCGGGAGTTGATGATGGACAGGGAGGTCTGGCGTGCTGCAGTCCATGGGGTCACAAAGAGTCGGACACGACTGAGCGACTGAACTGAACTGAACTGACCCCTGGAAGGGAAGAACTGTGGTCCCTGGTTCATTCCTGGCTCATTCAGAACCCAACATGGCTTCCCTTCTTAAAAGTTTTAAGAGGATGATGACAACATTTTGGAACTAGACAGAGGTGGTGGTTGCACAAAATTATGAAAGTACTCAATCCCACTGAGTTATACACTTTAAAATGCTTAATATATTATGTGAATTTTACCTCAATTAAAAAAGGGAAAAAGGAGGCAAAGCTAGGGGAGAAAAGAACTATGAGACAGAAATGGTCAAGATTTGAAGGCTGTTTAGAAGACAGACTCAACAGGATTTGAGTGCTTCCAGTTAGTTGGCTGGGAAGTAAAATGGAGATTTCTAGTTTGGGAGTCTGAAGAGCTGGCTGTAACCCACAGACTGACTTAATCTCCACTGAGAATAACACAGGACCAAAAAAGGAATGGGAGCCCAATGAATGTTCGATTTCCTCAAGTTCCCACTTTTTTAACAGGACAATAAAGCAGAAAATCACAGAACACCCTAAATATAGTGTAATTGGATCATATCAAGGCATTGCTAAAATGTCTTTTGATCTCCTTGTAAGCAAAATGGATAAATCAGATGACAGTTCCGTGAAGCTGTTCAAAGTAGAATAACTGGACTAAAAATCCATTGCTTAGTGAACTGATAGGCACCTAACAAAAGACCTGCCACAGAGCAGGTTCTCTATGAATCTGCTCAATAGATTCTAAAGACTCCGAAGGATGAGTGAATAGGGACATTCCAGTCCTATTGTGTGAGAATGCTCATTAATAACCCAGAAAAACGATCAAACCAAAAAGTGGATTCATCTGGGACTTCCCTTGTTGTTCAGTGGTTAGGACTTGGCACTCTCACTGCCATGACCCCAGGTTCAATCCCTGGTTGAGAAACTAAGATCCCACAAGCTGTATGCATAGTAAAGACCAAAAAAAAGTAGACTTACTAAATTATGAATGATATAAAGGTAGAGACATTGAATAACAGATTTGAGATTTTTAAAGGTCTTTCGAGATGCCATTCTATGGAATTAATCCTAAATTTTGGGGGAAAGCATTATGCACAAGATGTTTATCATAGTAATATCAATAATAGCACAACCTAAATACCCAACTATGGGGAAACATTTAAGTGATCTCCTGTATAACCACTGGAAGACTATGCAATAACAGTGAAAATTCTTTTATAAAGACTATGAAAAAAAAGAAGAAAGAAAGAAAAAAAAGACGGTGCAATAACAAGAGAAATGCTTAAAATATGAGAAAAAAGAAAGAATCAAATTTATATATACAGCATTTTTCAAGCCTATGCATAGGGAAAAAATACAAAGTGATATATCAAAATGTTAGCAGTGGTTATGTTCGTGTGATGGCACTAGCAATAATTTTCTTTCTACTGTTATACTCTACCTTCAAGATTTTCTTTAACAAGCATAGATTTTTGCAGCAAAAATAATAAACATACAGGAGATCCAGAAACATACACTTTTTAAAAACCAGAGCCATGACCAAAGCTAAATGGATTTTTAATATGAATTAATGTAAAGTTCTAGGATGAGGGTTTAAACAAAATGCCAAGCTTATGACAGGAGCAATAGGGCTTAACGACACTTCTTGTGGGATTTAAAAAAAAAAAAAAAAAAAGACCTAGAAATTAACTGACTGTAAATTCGTTATGAGCCAAGAGTGACATGACTGAGGGGAAAAGATAGCCATAATATAAACTTCTGATTTCCAATATAATTTGTATGCAAAACAAAGGCAGTAATAATATTCCCATTGTGCTGTGAGAGTTGGACCATATCTAGAATATTGTGTTCAGCTTTGAACTTGAGCTTTCAAAAAAGATGTTGAAAAGCTGGAGAGCAGCCAGCAGGATGAGGCATCAGAAGCACAGCAGAGAGCAGTGAATCCCACACTCTGGCAGCTTCAGAATCACCCCGAGGGCTTACTAAAACGCAGGTTCTTAGGTCTCCTCCCAGAGTTTCCGATTCTATAGATCTGGGGTGGCGCCGAGAATCTGCGTTTTCAGCTAGTTCCTAAGTGAAGTCCACGCCGCTGGCCTGAGGACCATACTTAGAGACCCACTGGCCCTGTGGATAAAAGCACAGACTCTGAAACCAGACTGCCAGGGATTGAGTTCCAGCTCTTCCACCTACTGGCTATGTGACCTTGAGCAAGCTTGCTTGCCCTCTCTGTGCCACAGTTTTCTCACCTGTAAAATGAAACAACTTGAGCATCCTCATACAGGCATCATGGTTTTGATGTAGTTAATATATATGAAGTATTTACAACATCTCCCTGGTATATTAGGCTTATTAATTAAAGAGGAACATGAGAGATGTTCTATCCGATACAGGAAAACATTTAAACATCTCCAAACACTGGAAGGGCTTTCATGTGGAAGGTATATTCCACAGAGCTCCTGGGGACAGATATGAAGTCTAAGGGTGGAAGTGCCCAAGAAGGAACCTTCGTATCCATAACAAGAAGGACTATTTTAGAAGCTGAAGCAACAATGGAGTGGGTGGCCTGGGTGGCTTCTGAGTGTCCCAGTACTCACTCAGGGCAGAACTACTGAAAACTCTGGGGGTGTGGCTTGGCCATCTGGGTTTTAACAAGCCCTCCAGGGGGTGCCACAGCAACTCAAGTATGAGAACCAGTGGCATCTAACACTGTCCAAAACAACATTCCACAAGGCTTCATCTAGAACACCAAAACTCAATTAAAGTAACCTCACTCCAACAAGGTATCAGGTAATTATATGCCTCTGGTAACTATGTGCAGCAAACCGCTGCTGCTGTTTAGTCGCTCAGTCATGTCTAACTCTGTGACCCCATGGACTGTAGCCCGACAGGTTCCTCTGTCCATGGAGAGGGTAGCCATGCCCTTCTCCAGGGGATCTTCCCGACCCAGGGATCGAACCCACGTCTCCTGCTTGGCAGGTGGATTCTTTACCACTGAGCCACCTGGGAAGCCCTTGCAACAAACTCCTACTTACACCAAATATTTGCTTTTGCATTTAAAAAGTGTATCACAAAGATAACACTGAACTTGTTCAAAACAAGAAAATCTAAAATCCACAGAGAAAAAAGCAAGGTACTCCTGTCCCATCACCCTCTCAGGAGGGGCTGCTCACTATTAAGTGCCCTGAAGGGACTACAGAGAAGGACAGTGTTCTGAAAAAAAAAGCATTAAAGCATCTAAAGGTTAAGAGGGCCCTCAGAGGGAAACACAACAGCCCGGACACATGGAACCTATTTTCCCACCTCTCAGCAGCCAGTGTGGCCAAAGTCCCCCCTCCTGCTCAGGACAACAGCTTGGGAGAGACAGCTGAGCACACTTGGAGAGTCTCATGCTCCAGGCACTCTTCTAACTACTTCAGGTATATTAACTTCTCATGACAAATCTCTGAGGTAGGTACTGATCTCACCATTTTACAGATGTGAAAACTGAGGGTTGGAAAAGTTAAGTCATTCCACAGCTAATAAGTGGCAAGCATGGGCTCTGAGCCACGGCAGTCTTTCTCTAGTCTGAAGGCTTCTGTACCGTACTTTCTGTTGGGGCCAGTGAGGCAGAGAAGGGACAAGTGGGAAGGCCACTACCTTGGCCTGACTGTGTGCATGACAGAGACAGAGAGACACAGAGCCAGAGAGTGTCAGCAAGCTCAAGATGGTAGCCAGTGTGAGCCCGTGATCCAGGCGAGGTGGGGGGAGACCAAAAGATGTTTCAGCTGCCACTTTGTCAGTCCCTGTGTGTTCCTGGGCAAGCACCGGCATGGATGCACAAACTGGCGTGACGGCAATCTTAAGCACCTACGCACACAGGCTTGAACCTGTCACAGGCAAGAGTGAGGAGACAGTTTGACAAAAGCCCTTCCCTTCCTTTTCTTCCACAAAGCAATTTAAAAGGAATATGTGAGATGAGGCAGGAGTGAAGGTAGCAAAGGAAAGTGACAGCTGGAGGCAAAGTTGTTGGGGTTGATAAGGAAGGAAGAGCCAAAGGAGCCACGCTCCCCGGCAGCAGGAACGAGGGCTGTGACAGGGGACAAAGGTAAGCATGGGCACTCCCCATGTCAGTGCCCTCACTCAGGCTGTGTGGGCTCAGAGATTCCTCCTCTAGACCCACAGAATCGCTCTGTGTCTCCATCACATGAACACTTCTCTCCATCGTCTCGGAATCCCTATCACTGTTGTGCTCTCCTAGAAGGGTGCAAACATCAGCTCATCTCTGAATCTGCAGCTCCGAGTCCAGTACCTGGCCCGCTGTCGGTTCTGGATACGTGTGCAGGACTGAATGTACTGAAGCAGTGCTCGCATCCAGATGCAGTGACATGCGCTGTCACCTTAAGGAGAGGGAGGACAGGAAAAGTCACACCCCAGAGGCTGTCTCCTAGGTGGGAAGCCCCCAGGTGCAGATCCCAAGACAAGGACTAAACGGCAAGCAGTTCATCTGGCACGTGAAAGAGACACCAAACACTACGAGAGGACAGGTGAAGGCCATGAAGAAAGACACACTCCACTGAGCCTATCTCATGGAGCCAGCGGGAGCAAGTGCAGAGCACACTCACGGGAGGAAGAGGCTGTGGCAACCCCCATCAACCACAGCAATCGTCAGCTCCCCAGTCCGCTGAGCCCTCTGTGGGAGTGGCCTAGCACACTCCAGTGGGAAGACAAAGCTGTGGGGGAAATACAGGTGCTGGCAGGTGAAGTCAGAGAGATGAGCAGTGAAACAGTAATGGCAAGGGCAGAGGGTTCCCCTTCCCCAGCTCACCAGGCCTGGGGTGGTCCTGAAAATCTGCATGTCTAATGAGTCCTCAGTGAGGCTGCTGCTGGTGGTCTAGAAGCACACCCTGAGAATCACTGGGCTTGGATGTGGGCAGGATACCCGCATGGGTGGTAAAGACCAGATGTTGTTGTTGCTCTTTAGGCACTAAGTCATGTCTGACTCTCTGCAACTCCATGGACTGTATCCCGCTAGGCTCCTCTGTCCATGGGGATTCTCCAGGCAAGAATACTGGACTGGATCGCCATTTCTTTCTCCAGGAGATCTTCCCGACCCAAGGATCGAACCCACGTCTCCTGTTTAGCAGATGGATTCTTTATTGCTAAGCCACCTGGGAAGCCCCAAAAGACTGGATATACCTGGGGCAATTCCAATAACTAGATCTGGGCAGAGACTAAAGATAAAGGAAACCAGATTTACACCCCAAAATATGCCTCTTTGACATAAAAATTATTTTGAGCTGAAGGCAACTAGGCAATTGAGAAGCAACAGATACAAGAAAAGCTCCTGCCCTCCCCCAATTTGCGTAAAAGGAGGAGATAACTTTCTAAAGATGTCCCTCCTGCCGTCTCTACCAGGGAGGACAAAAGGGAATCATTGAGACAACTTGAGACACTGTAGGCCTGAAGACAGCAGCAGGAGACTCCATATAACAGTCTACTAACTAGCCCGTATCTATCATTAGTTTTCCCATGTATTTACAGTCCCACCATATGCCACTTTTGGAAGGCTAAAATTACTTTCCCTTTTTCCTTCTCTTGTTGCTCAGTCATGTCCAACACTTTACAATCCCATGGACTGCAGCATGTCACGTTTCCCAGGCCTTCACCTGTTTTTCTTCCTATTTCTCTACAAATGTATTGTTCTTCGTTTTAGGTGACACACAAGCCAGAGTTCTAAGCCACTTCTCTGAGTTACTCATTTTTCTGAGTTTCTCTCACATGTGTATGAGATATACATGTTACTGAACTTTTGCTTGTTTTTCTTGTGTTAATCTATTTTGTTGTTGTTGTTATATGGACCCCAGTTAAGAACTTAGAAGGATGGAAGGAAAGGTTATTTTCCCTCCCCAACAGAGACAAAGCCAAAGACGTGAGCTCAACTTCTATTTGGCCCTCTGTAGGAAAACTCTTCCCACCGTGCCCAGAGCATGTGCCTGGGAGTCACATGCTTATGTCGATGGGACCGTGAGACAGACTTCCTGGAAACCCGCTGTATCTGCTACAGCTAAAATTAAAGCCATTCACAGCCTCCTGAGAATGCTGCAGTCCTAGGAGTTCCCTCAGGGTCTTTTACTCAAAGGGTGGTGATCTGGTAAGCAAAAGTTGCAGGGGTAAAGAGCACAAACAAATATCTACAAAGAATCCAGCTTTTGGCTGCAGAACTGAATCCAGCTGGAGGTCAGCCAAGTTCCTCCTGCTCTAACACAGGGCTCACCTGCACAAGCCTGGTTCCCGCCTCCAGAGCAGCCAAAGGCAGCACTATATCCCTTCCTGCAGGCCTCACAAACATTATGTAGTGGGGTGACCTTGCGATTCTCCTACTCTGTTTTGGAAAAGGCAAATCTTCTAGAAGACGTCCCCGAAGTAATTTGTTTCATCTTACACTCATTCAATAGCTATGACAGCTGGAAAAAATTAGCAGGCCTCCAGTCCTTTGCTGCTTGTTTATAATAAGAGCATATGCTTGCAGGGAACATAGAATCCTAAACAAAAATTGGTACTTATTTGACCAGACTAAATTTCCATTTTGAAACCTATGCTGTTGGTTTCACAAAACAAAACCACTCTGATCTCCTGGGTGGAAAGGCAGGGAGACTGAGATAACAAACCCATCCTTCATTCACAGAAGCAGAGGTTACACTCCCTTACATAACCTGCATACCTCACTCCTTGTTTCTCTTTTACAGTGATCACCCTTAGGAAAGAGCACACAAAGCCGCAGCCCCACACTTCTGTTCTGAGACTGGAGTAACCAGCACAAAAGCCAAGGTGTTAGGCATCTGGACCCTCCCTGCTCAGGAGGCAGGTCACTGGGGAATGCTAAGGTCAACATCCCTTAGGAGGCACTGTAATTAGTTGCAGACCAGAGCCTGATTGTGAAGGAAAGAAAAGCTTCTCCCCATCACAAATCAGAACATTTTTCCAGCTTTCCCAATGGGTTGCCAAGTGACTCAGCACTGGCCCAGTGTGGGCACTATTATTGATGAGAAATCTTCCGCCTGGGTGATATACTGCATACAACACATGCCCAAAGAACAGTGCCAAGTCATACCAGGAAGAGCAGGCGAATTATTCACCTCCACTTCAGATGCAGGCAAATCCTGTCTTAATGCAGGGGCTACTCAGTATCGGAAAGACAAAGCCCCTAAGATAGTCAGAGATTTCCATCTAAGATTCAAGGCATGATTAGGTAGAGCCTCTTCTTTCTTGTTGACTATTAAAAGGCAATCAAATTGAGGACAGCATAGCAAAAAGACAAGAAAAAGAATAATTTTTCAAAAACAACCCCAAAGCAGAAAGCTGCATAAAAGCCTTCAGCTTCCTAAATGTTGTCTTTATGAGTTCTACGAGCTCCACCCAGAGGTCACTGCCAGATCTGCAGGTTCACTTAATTTAGAAAAGAAAATCTCATCTTCTGGGGTCCAGAGCCAGACCTGCCTTGGAAAACTGCTGGAAATTCTTAGACAATGTTCCTTCTTTCTTGCCTTTAATTAAAGGAACTGCTCTGAGCTTTAAAATTCAAGATATGCTCCAGGAGCCTCGTGTCATCCAACAGGACAACTATCTTTGATATTTGCACCTGTTGAGGAACTAGTGTGAGTTCCTGCCAGGCTGAACTCAGCTCAAAGACAGCAGAGTGTTCAAAGAGTACTTTCAGAAGAAAAGGTGAGGGTTCTCCTTGAAATAAAATATAAGACTGGAGAGCAACTCAAAGGGTGAACAAGAATGTGTCTAATATTAGAAGGACTGAGAATAATCCTCCTTCAAGAAGGACCCATGACTACTTGCCCAGAGGGCCCAAGTATAAGGCAACCACTCCCTTACACAACCCCAGAGACAACCCATAAGGCAATCACCAGCCATACTTTTCAAAGAACTGATTGCAGTCCCCATAGCATTCCCTTGGTATCTAGCCATTCATAACCCACACACCTCACTCCAACCCACCCTCCACACCAGTGACTCTCAGTTCACAATGGTTCAGGCTAGGATCAAGAGCTCCCACTGTGCTGTGCTCTCAATTGCCCAGTGTAAGACATGCTTTGTTTCAGATATCATAAGCCAGCCCAGCAACTAAGTGAAGCCTTCAAACAACGACATGTTGGTGCAAAAAGTTTCATCAACCATCTGGAGAGCTTCTCATCACAGCCTGCGTGCTCCTCCTGCCTTCATCAGCATGTACCTAACCTGACTTCCACCCACTCCAATGTTCTTGCCTGGAGAATCCCAGGGACGGGGGAGGCTGGTGGGCTACCGTCTATGGGGTCGCACAGAGTCAGACACGACTGAAGTGACTTAGCAGCAACCTGACTTCAGACAGATGTGACAGATTCTCAAACAGGAAAAAACAATCAAACTCGCCCTCTATCTTCCTCCAACACCACTGCCCCCCTCCTCCCCCAGCAAGTTCTTTCTTCACTATAAACACTGAAACAGGCTTTTCATGTCTATCGACAAAAATATCTATGGCAATGTTTATTCATCTTAGGAGTATTAAAGCTCTAGAAAATATCTGTGCTAAACCTTGGCACATTCTCATTTCAACAAGGCTAAGCATTCCCAAAATGTTACCCTCTTACTTTGTTAAATAAACTTTATTATGTAGAGTAGTTTTAGTTCAGTTCAGTCACTCAGTTGTGTCTGACTCTTTGCAACCCCACGGACTGCAGCACGCCAGGCTTCCCTGTCAATCACCAACTCCTGGAGCTTGCTCAAACTCATATCCATCGAGTCAGTGATGCCATCCAACCATCTCATCCTCTGCCATCCCCTTCTCCTGCTGCCTTCAATCTTTCCCAGCATCAGGGTCTTTTCTAAGGAGTCAGTTCTTCGCATCAGGTGGCCAAAGTATTGGAGCTTCGGCTTCAGCATCAGTCCTTCCAATGAATATTCAAGACTGATTTCCTTTAGGATTGACTAGTTTGATCTCCTTGAAGTCCAAGGAATAGTTTTAGGGTCATAGCAAAATTGAGCAGGAAGTACAGAGTTCCGACATAGTGGCCAGCCAGTACATACGCACAACCTCCCCCATTATCAATATCCCCACCAGAGTAGGACATCCATTGCAATTGATGAACCTGCATTGTCACATCATTATCACCCAGAGTTCACAGTTTACATTATGGTTGATTCTCAGGGCTGCACATTCTATGGGTTTGGACAGATGTACACTCATATGTAACTGTCATTATGGTATCATACAGAGTCTCCTCCCTGCTCTGAAAACCCTTTTCCCCTTTGTCCCTTGACCATAACGCAGAAAAATTTTTTGCTCAGCATGACTCAGTATGACTCTAAGCAGTGTTCCTGAGGCCTGCCAAAGGATGAGAATCACCAAGGAGACTGGTTACAATCACAAATGTTCAGACTGCACCCTCAATCCACTGCGTCAGACCTTGCTAGAGAGGGGCCCGGAAAGTTATAGATGGTCCATGGACCTAAAGAAGAAATGCTCCTAAGTGCAGTCTCCAAGCAGAAGAGCAGCACCTGTTAAGAATATTGCAGGCATTTCCTACCCATGTGAGCTCCAGCTCCATCAGAATACTTAGAATTCAAGATGGGCCCCATTCTTTATTTTCAAACAGCTAGGCTGCTGCTACTTTTCTCACTTATTCCTTTATCTTGCTGCATGGTACCAGAAAGTTTTACAAGGGCAAGCAAGTGTCTGCTTCTATTAGGAAACATGTTTGTATTCCTACACAATGGTCTACCATTTATAAGCACACTATTTGGATCATTTGCACAAAGTGATGGGTCAGGAAGTAGCTCTGCTTGGTTACAGTAAAGTATCTGCCTGAGGACACTAGCGCACGTGGTGCATGGAGCAGAAGGACACACAGCCAGTATGGGTTTTTCTTCTTTGTGCCTTGAGGGCTCTTCTGCCAGCTGCTCCCCCTGGCTCCCCACTGCTCTGCATTCTGCCATAGCCAATGATGGTTTAATGGCAAAATTCGCTGGGCAGCAAGCCATGTGGCTCTTACACCCGGCAATTAGGAGAGAAGGAAAGGTTGAGTTACAAGGTGTTTGAAAATGCAGTTTGAGTAAGTCAGATCTTATTTTCTCTTACCTCCTGGTAATAAAATCTCCATATTCATCCCAAAACAGATACCTGACTCTGGGGTCATTCGGAGTCAATGGCTCAGTCAATATAAAAATCCACCACACAGTCGATGGGGAGCATGAAAATCCATTAAACCAAAAGTCATATTTTTTTTTCATCCAAAGGAACCCTTACCTTTTCTTTGGCTTTCCTTTTTGTCCCTGCATCCATCCACTCATTTTCTTTCTCCAGCATGTCAATAAAGGCCCATCGAACACCCTCAATCAATTCCTCCATCTATAAGAAAATACCCAAAGAAGCAGGTCAAAACCAAGAAGCCTCAGACAAGGTTTTCTGGGCCACGATAAACAGTCCAATGCTAAACACAGTGGGAAAGAAGCTCCCTTCAGATTCACTACATGCTCTGGCAGAATTTCTTCTTTCAGGGAAATGCCTTTTTTCCCAACTGCTAGAAGAAAACTAACCATTTCTTCCCTTAAGAACAATGTGATGGCCTGGTCGTAAAAGGATTATATGGGAATAGGAATTCACCATAGGTTGTGATTAATAACTTACCTGTAGCTACTAAAGGAGTCCGCCCTTATCAAGGATGCAACTAATTTCACTAAGTTAATAAGAATTTTGGGGAAACAAGCATGGGCTCTGTATTTCAGATCAGTATCACAGAAGAAAGTGAGTGAACCATTGAAAGATATACTGTTAACAGAGAAATAGGTGCGAGAGCCAGCACACTAAAGGATACTCCTCAACATAAATCAGACGTCAGGACCCCAGTTCTCTCCACGTTAGTGCCAGGGGTTAAACCAAATGCTTGGCTGTTCTCTGTCCTCTTCCTACTCCCCTTCTCCTCTCTGACAGCTCTGAAAAGTCTTCTGTTATTTCAAGTCGAAAATGGTAGGTCTAAAGGGGGCTGCTACAGAAATGCTGTCTTCTGAAAGACTTGTTTCAAAGTGTTCCAGGGGTTCGACCACACCCACATTGATGATGTGTTTGCCCTGGCTTTTCCTCCAGCATTTGTGGGTCAACAGAGAAGACTGGGAGAGAGGTGCTAACATTTAACTTCAGCGGCCCACATGGAGCAGTCTGGGGAGGCCCTGCCTGTCTATGGGTACAAATTAACCATAATTCCACTTTCCTACAAAGATGCTTCAGTTTTCCTAATAGGATACTCAAGAAAGAATAAAATACTTGGTTTGGCACCAGAATGAAAATTTTCATTTGCGACTATGGAGTTGTAAATCCATTTTTAGCACTAATTCTAGAAATAAAGAAGTTTAGATGTTTCCTTGGTTCTATAATGAATTGTCAGCATGGAGCTCAAAATAATTTTTTTCTGTTTAATAAGTTTTCAGCTATGTTTTCAGTTCAATAACAGTTGTAAGGGAACGAGAGCTGGAAATCAGTGGGCTGGGTTCCACCGTATGTAAATAAGAACAAACAGCAGATGGAGGGGGGTACTTCACAGCTATTTCTTCCCAACTTAGTAAAAACATTAAAAGAAAAGAAATCTCAACTTGAGATTGGGACATGATGAAGACATGAAATGACAGAAGAGCAAAGGTCCTTTAAAATCATTAAGTCACTCGTTCTCACTGGGATCTTGAGAAGGGAAGGTGGGCTGGGAGGGGTTTAAAGAATGCTGATGTCATTGCTGCAGGGTGAGACCTGAGCACTGGGAGGTTCAACATCACCCCCCACCCCCCACGGGTGATTCTAATGTGTAACCAGGATGAAGACTCACTGGTGTAGAAGAAGCCACTTAGGCTACAGATGAGGAAGTTAGGAGTCAAAAGAGCCCATGATCTCTTCCACCCAGCTCTTCCAGCTAGGAAGGGTCAGAGCCTGACCTCAGAGGTAAAGACAGTATTGAGGCCAGGAACTCCTAAATTAGAGGAAATGTTCCTCATAAATCAGAGGAAAACGTCAGAAAGGTAGAAGAAAACCAAGAGATATGCAGCAGTGGCCATTTCAAACTGAAAACCCACAGAAGGAGGATGCTGAAACAAGGAAATCTTCAGGGACTAGATCTTTTGCCTCTGCAGTCACCAGCACCCCTAAGTCTTTATGACATCACTGCAGGGGAGCAAAACTTGCCCCATAAAATATGCCTCTTTCCCATAGCAATTGTTTTAAGCTGGTTATTTTTGGAGGAACAGAAGACAGAGGGGATCTGAAAACGAAATAGCAGTTGCCCTTTTGAAGAAATATCTATTCATTTGTAAGGGAAATCTCCATTTGTAAGGGTGTCTCCCTCTCTGTACCTGGCAGAGGAGGATGACTGAATCTCCAGAAGGTCTTATCAATGGAGAAGTCATGGGCTTAAATATGCATCACAATCACCCTCCTTTACAGCACTTTTCCCAGTGTTGTCCCATAACTGACGATCCTCAGTCCCAACGTCTTGTCTGTCCCTGAAGATTTAAGGTAAGGCTATGGCCATTTTGGCAAGTTGCTCAGTTTTCCCAGGTCTCTCCCACGTTACTTCCCTTGTGGCTCAGCGGTAAAGAATCTGCCTGCAATGCGGGAGACCTGGGTTCGATCCCTGGGTTGGGAAGATCCCCCAAAGAAGAGAAAGGCTACCCACTCCAGTATTCTGGCCTGGAGAATTCCATAAACTGTATAGTCCATGCAGTTGCAAAGAGCCGGACACCACTGAGCGACTTTCAATTCCCATGTATACACATTATCTAACTTTGTTTCATTTTCTACTGTTATTCTCTCTTAGGGGACTGGAATGCAAAAGTAGGAAGTCAAGAGATACCTGGAATAACAGGCAAGTTTGGCCTTGGAGTACAAAATCAAGCAGGAAAAAGGCTAATAGAGTTTTGCCAAAAGAACACACTGGTCATAGCAAACACCCTCTTCCAACAACACAAGAGAAGACTCTACACATGAACATCACCAGATGGTCAATACTGAAATCACACTGACTATATTCTTGGCATCTGAAGGTGGAAAAACTCTCTATAGTCAGCAAAACCAGGACCGGGAGCTGACTCTGGCTCAGATAATGAACTGATTATTGCAAAATTCAGACTTAAATTGAAGAAAGTAGGGAAAAGCACTAGGCCATTCATGTATGACCTAATCCCTTATGATAATACAGTGGAAGTGACAAATAGATTCCAGGAATTAGATCTGATAGAGTGCCTGAAGAACTATGGATGGAGGTTCATAACATTGTACAAGAGGTAGTGATCAAAATCATCTCCAAGAAAAAGAAATGCAAAAAGGCAAAATGGTTGTCTGAGAAGGCCTTACAAATAGCTGAGAAAAGAAGTGAAAGGCAAAGGAGAAAAGGAAAGATATACCCATCTGAATGCAGAGTTCCAAAGAATAGCAAGGAGAGATAAGAAAGCCTTCTTAAGTGAACAATGCAAAGAAATGGAGGAAAATAATAGAATGGGAAAGACTAGAGATCTCTTCAAGAAAATTAGAGATACCAAGGGAACATTCCATGCAAAGATGGCCTCAATAAAGGACAGAAATGGTATGGACCTAACAGAAGCAGAAGATATTAAGAAGAGGTGGCAAGAATACACAGAAGAAATATACAAAAAAGATCTTAATGACCCAGATAACCACAATGGTGTGATTACTTATCTAGAGCCAGACATCCTGGAATGTGAACTCAAGTGGGCCTTAGGAAGCATTGCTATGAACAAAGCTAGTGGAGGTGATGGAATTCCAACTGAGTTATTTCAAACCCTAAAAGATGATGCTGTGAAAGTGCTGCACTTTATATATGCCAGCAAATTTGGAAAACTCAGCAGTGGCCACAGGACTGAAAAAGGTCAGTTTTCATTCCAATCCCAAAGAAAGGCAATGCCAAAGAATGCTCAAACTACCACACGATTGCGCTCATTTCACATGCTAGCAAGGTAATACTCAAAATTCTTCAATCTAGGCTTCAACAGTAAGTGAATCAAGAACTTCCAGATGTACAAGCTGGGTTTAGAAAAGGCAGAAAAACCAGAGATCTAATTGCCAACATCCACTGAATCATCAAAAAGCAAGGGAATTCCAGAAAAATATCTACTTCTGTTTCATTGACTACACTAAAGCCTTTGACTGTGTGGATCACACTTTGTGGAAAATTCTTAAGAGTTGGGAATACCAGACTCCCTTACCTACCTCCTGAGAAACCTATATGTAGGTCAAGAAGCAACAGTTAGAACCAGACATGGAACAACGGACTGGTTCCAAGTTGGGAAAGGAGTACGTCAAGGCTGTATATTGTCACCCTGCTTATTTAACTTATATGTAGAGGACATCATGCGAAATGCTGGACTGCATAAAGCACAAGCTGGACTCAAGATTACCGGGAGAAATATCAACAATCTCAGATATGCAGATAACACCGCCCTTACGGCAGGAAGCAAAGAGGAATGAAAGAGCCTCTTGATGAAGGTGAAAGAGGAGAGTGAAAAAGCTGGCTTAAAACTCAACATTAAAAAACTAAGATCATGGCATCCAGTCCCATCACTTCATGGCAAATAAATGGGTTAAAAGGAAACAGTGACAGACTTTATTTTCTTGGGCTCTAAAATCACTGTGGATCGTGAATGCAGCCATGAAATTAAAAGACACTTGCTCCTTGGAAGAAAAGCTATGAAAAACCTAGACAGTGTGTTAAAAAGCAGAGACATCACTTTGCCAACAAAGGTCTGTCTAGTCAAAGCTATGGTTTTTCCAGTATCATGTATGGATGTCAGAGTTGGACCAGAAAGAAGGCTGAGCACTAAAGAACTGATGCTTTTGAACTGTGGTGCTGGAGAAGACTCTTAAGAGTCCTTTGGACAGCAAGATTAAACCAGTCATACCTGAAGGAAATCAAACCTGAATATTCATTGGAAGGACTGATGCCAAAAGCTCCAATACTTTGGCCACCTGATGCAAAGAGCCAACTCATTGGAAAATACCTGGATTCTGGGAAAGATTGAGGGAAAGCAGAGAAGTGGTTGGCAAAGTATGAGATGGTTAGATAGCATCACTGACTCAGTAGACATGAGTTTGAGCAAACTCCAGGAGATCGTGAAGGACAGGGAAGCCTGGTGTGCTGCAGTTCATTGGGTTGCCAAGAGTCAGGCACAACCTAGCAACTAAACAACAACACAATGGTGTCCTTCAGTAGGTGACTGGATAAACAAACTGTGGTACATCTAGAATATGGAACATTCTTCATTGCTAAAAAGAAATGAGCTATCAACCCATGGGAAGGCATGGAGGAAGCCTAAGTACATATTACTAGAAAGTGAAAGTGAAGTTGCTCAGTCATGTCCGACTCTTTGTGACCCCATGGACTGTACCCCACCAGGCTCCTCCATCCATGGGATTCTCCAGGCAAGACTGGAGTGGGTTGCCATTTCCTTCTCCAGGGGATCTTCCTGATCCAGGGATCAAACCCAGGTCTCCCACATTGCAGGCAGACGCTTTAACCTCTGAGCCACCAGGGAAGCTCCTTAGTAATATATGTTCAGGTGGTGGAGGGAAAGACGAACCATTCAGGATGGGGTGGGACCTGCTCATGTCTGACCAGCTACCAAACACTCCTGCCTCCCTTCACATGCAGTTTCTGCCATTAACATCACTCACTTTTTTCCTAAACCAAAGGTGAACTTACACTGACACACCACCCAAGGTATTCACATATTACTAAGTGAACCTTAAATGCATATTGCTAAGTGAAAGAAACCAATCTGAAAAGGCTACATATTGTATGATTTCAATGATATCACATTCCAGAAAAGGCAAAACTACGGAGGCAAAAAAAAAAAAAAAGGTCAGTGGTTGCAGGGTAGGTGTAGGGAGAGAGAAAGAGGCAGAGCACAGAGAATTTTTAGGGCAGTGAAAATATTGTATGGTATTAGAATGATAGACTCAGGTCAAAATACATTTATTCAAACCCACAGAATGTTTAACACCAAGAGTGAACTCTGCTAAGTCACTTCAGTTGTGTCCGACTCTGTGAGACCCCATAGATGGCAGCCCACCAGGCTCTGCCATCCCTTGGATTCTCCAGGCAAGAGTACTGGAGTGGGTTGCCATTTCCTTCTCCAATGCAGGAAAGTGAAAAGTGAAAGTGAATTCGCTCAGTCATGTCCAACTCTTCTCGACCCCATGGACTGCAGCCCACCAGGCTCCTCTGTCCATGGGATTTTCCAGGCAAGAGTACTGGAGTGGGATGCCATTGCCTTCTCCAAGAGTGAACTCTAAGGTAAACTATATACCTTGGGTGATGTGTCAGTGTAAGTTCACCTTTGGTTTAGGAAAAAAGTGAGTGATGTTAATGGCAGAAACTGCATGTGAAGGGAGGCAGGAGTGTTTGGTAGCTGGTCAGATATGAGCAGGTCCCACCCCATCCTGAATGGTTCATCTTTCCCTCCACCACCTGAACACTGGTGGTCAGAGCACGTTCAGAAAGCCTCCCTTTTGAAGCCAAGGATCATCACTAGGTTTCCAGCCATATCAGCACCAAGCAAGACAAAACCACCAGCAGAGGTTGGTGAGGGGCACCAAGACCTAAAAAGCGACTCACAGTAACCCAGGGCTCATTTTGTCATATTCATAACAAATTAGCATGGCATTTTTGCCCCTGCCCCCATGGGTTTTGCTTCAGTGCTTATGGATAAGTGTCTGCACATTAGGAGAAAGGTCAAATAACCTAAAGCTGTCAAACAACCTGTCTGTCAAATGATGCAGGACACACCTAGCACCACCCCCTTTTCATGTCTGCTTCTGGTTACCAGGTGGCTCAGAGGTTAAAGCACCTGCCTCCAATGCGGGAGACCTGGGTTCAATCCCTGGGTTGGAAAGATCCCCTGGAGAAGGCAATGGCAACCCACTCCAGTACTCTTGCCTGGAAAATCCTATGGATGGAGGAGCCTCGTAGGCTACAGTCCATGGGGTCGCAAAGAGTTGGACATGACTGAGCGACTTCACTTCACTTCTGGTTTCCAGGTAGCCCACTATCATCCTTTCAGAGCACACTTTCACTCTACCTAATAACACTCTTACTACTTAAAGCTGCTCAATGCCTCTTGACTGAAAGTTTTCCCTTGAGAAGGGCAAGAACCAAGGAAATCACCGTTCCGCAAAATCTCTACACCTTCCTCTCAATTTCATTGTTGATGAAGAGACTATGCCATCTCAAAATATGTCTCTTTGGCTTAAGGATTATCTTGAATTGATTACTTTTAAGAAACCGCACACAAAATAAGCTGCAAAGAACAAGAGGTTACCCTCTTGGAAGAAACATTTGCATTTATAAGGGCAATTGTCATCTGTAAGGGTGTCTCCCTTAGGGCTTCCCTTGTAGCTGAGTTGATAAAGAATCTGCCTGCAGTGCAGAAGACCCAGGTTGGATATCTGGGTTGGGAAGACCCCCTTGAGAAGGAAATGACAACCCACTCTAGTATCCTTGTCTGGAAAATCTCACAGACAGAGAAGCCTGGTGGGCTGCAGTCCATGGGGTCGCAAAGAGTCAGACACGACTGAGAGAGTAACACACACCACACACGCTCCCTTAATCAGGAAGAGCAAGTTGACTAAATCTCTAGAAACTCATATCAGTGGAGAAGGCACGAAGTTATTAAGCCTGCATAACAACCATACCTTTGTTTACTGTGCTTTTCCCAATAAATTTCCTTAACTGTCCCCCACCCCCCACCCCACTCCCAAACATCTTTAGTCTTCAGCTGGAAATAGTATTTAAGGTGATGGTTTGGGCCATTTTGGAGAGTTACTCAGTTTCACTGGCTCTCTTTCATGTACAGGAGATATACAGGTTATTAAACTTATATTTTTCTCCTATTAGTCTGTCTTTTTATGATAGGGAGGTCTCAGCCAAGAACCTGGAAGGATAAAGGGGGAAAAAAATTTCCTCCCCAAGCTATAAACTTAAAACTACTCTAAAAAATTAAGTCCTTTTAAAAATGCAAAATACACACACACACACACACACACACACACACACACACACATGGTGGAAAGGATTTGGTGAAGAGGAAAAGGTTGAAAATATGGGAGAGAAAAAACGACATGTATGGTCCCTGAGAAGGCAAAAAGGGATGGGATCTGGAGAATATATGGAAGGATTCCCCTTAGACATGAGACAGGATTATGAGAGGCAAGAAAGATAAAATGATAGACAGGAATGCAGAAGAATGTATAGATGAGATGATGGAAGGTCAAGAGTCCTAGTAGAATGGCATGTCTTTTCTCCATGAAATAAGAACAAGATCTTCTGCTAAAAGGGAAGTTCTCTTAAAAGTTTGTTTTTTTCACACAGGGCTATATGCATCCTGGCAGCATGAACATACTGGTAGGAAGAGGGATATTCACAGATAAGGACAAGAGGGCAATGAAAGATTTCCTCTCAATATGCTATCCAACATGCAGCCACAGTAGAAAGCCCCTAAATAATTAAAAGCTGAGTATATCCTTATTTGGAGTAAGGAGTACAAAAGCTAATCTGCTTCCATTACAGTTGAAAGTTAGTTAATCAAATAAAACAAGCATGATCCAAGTCAAGACATCTTGGTATATATATATATAATGGAATTAGGGGATTTCCATGGTGAATCTTAAAGTCATTTTGCCTCTCTTCTTCTTGGAGCATTTTTATGAAACATGTACAAATTATTAAAATATGCTGAGTGGTTCCAAATATTTCTCTTTAAGCACCTTGGTTTCTTAGGACCCTCCCTGGCCATTCCTGGGTGTTAACCATGGGTTTCATAATCATTAACATTTTAAGCATTTTGCATAGGTTTTCAAAGCTCTGTACCTTGCTGATTGGCATCCCACATGGAAATAAAGTGGTAAAAAAAATATCAGGTATTTCTGGGATGAAGAATGACAAATAGTTGACACCTATGCATCTTCCTTCTTCCTCTTCCTTTCCTTCTCATACCCATCCACTCCCCTTACCACCTCTGTCTTCCCTAAAGCCACGCTTTGATAACTCAATCTTTCTGTGGTCCTCTTACAGATGTAAAAACCCAAGTACAGTCGGCCCTCTATATCTGCAAGTTCTGCATCCATGGATTCAACCAAGCCAAGATTGAAAATATTTGGGAAAAAAAAAATTCCACCAAGTTTCAAGAAGCAAACTTGAATCTGTGGCCTGCCAACAACTATTTATATAGCATTTATATTGTACTAGGTATTATAAGTAATCTAGAGATGACTTAAAGTATCTGGGAGGGTGTGCATAGATTATATGCAAATATTACACCATTTTCTGTAAGGGACTTGAGCATCACAGATTTTGGTATCTGCCAGGACTCCTGGAACTAATCCCCATGGATACCAAGAGAAACTGTAATCAATTTCCTCTTGTCTTTCCCTGTGAGCCTCAGTTGTTCTCTGTCCTAGTCTTGAGACGTCTCATCATAGGTAAGCAACTCTTTCTTTTTGCACACTCTACAGATGTATTGTACAATGTTTTCTAAGAAATGGTGCTGAACTGCCCCAGCAGACTTTAAGAACAAGGGAAATCTTTGAAGGTTATTAATGTCATTGGTTGGCACATCAATGCAAATAAGAAAAATAATTATTTTACTATGCTGGAACTAGGAAGATAAATAACTGAACACTTCTGATTTTTAACTTTAGACTACTCTACAGCATCACATAATAACATCACCTTCAGTCAAGTCATGTTCCCTGAGGCAGCAAAAGCCTGATGTAATTTTTAAATAAGAAAAAAGACAGGAATAGTATTTCTTCACCAAACCTTGACCTAATGCCCCAACCAGCCAGCATAAAACATTAACAGGAATCACTTAAAGTAGAAGTCATAAGGTAAACTTATCCATAGAAAATATTATTTAGAGTTAAAAATCAAAATATAACATATAAAAATTAAATATTATTATGTTAAAATTGGCCACATTCAGCATGAGAGCCCTCCAGGGAAAGCAGCATTTTGTTAAGCATCTACTTATTTCAGATTTTATGGACCCACACTGAGAAAATACAGTTTATTTGGTCAGCATACCAAGCAGTTTTTAGTTCTTTCCCTCAACCAATGTTATTTAAAAGTGGATCCCCTTTCATACTCTGCACGCCAAGATTTTGCCGTAGTGTTCTACATCAGACACCAGACACTGTTGTGTCCCATATGCATATACATACACCTGTTACCCTTTCAGCAAAGGGTTTTGAAAATGAGATTCTCCTATCTTAGTGCATTAAAATTGTCTCAGGGACTTCCCTGGTGGTCCAGTGGCCGAGAATCTGCCTTGTAATGCAGGGGACATGGGTTCAGTCCCTGGTAAGGGAACTAAGATCCTACATGGGAACTAAGATCCCACATGCCACAGAGCAACGAAGCTCACACGCTACAACTACTGAGCCCGTGTGATCTGGAGTCCACGTGCCACAGCTACTGAGCCACAAGGAGAGAGTCCACTGACCACAACAAAAGATCCCACATGCTGCAACTATGATTTGATGTAGCCAAATAAATTTTTTAAAAAATAAAAAATAAAAATTGTCACTTGCTCTTCTGACTTCTCCTTATCCTCTCTCCCCTCACACGGAAATAAGAACTTGGTGCTCTATATAAATGGGTCAAGATGATTCTATTAACGCTTTTAAAGGGATATATGCTAACACTGCTTTGAGAAGAGGTGAAATCAAGCAAGACCCTGCAGGGCCTTCCTGGTGACAGACCTCTCTGCGTCCCCTACTTCTTATTTGAAAAAAAAAACTTTAGTTTTGCCAGCCTTTCCTGAGTTATAAATAGCAGATTTGATCAGTTAAATAATTAGAGAAGTGAGAGAATGCAGAAACAAATGCGAAGCAGTCAAGCAAAAAGTAATGACTGCTTATACAACAGTTTAGCCAAAAACCCGAATCAGACTCCTAGTTTCTCCTCAAGGGATATAGATTAACAGTCTGGTGCATATCTTTGAGCTGGTTTACAGAAACAGGACCCACCAGATGGAAAGTGCCAACCACAAGCATGTAGCCCCCAGACGGGCAGGAACCAGAAGACTGATGCTTAAGATTCTCAAAACATCACCTTGCCACCTCATCAACAACCAATCAGAAGAATGTCTGCAAGCTGATCATGCACCTTGCAATCCTCACCCCTAATGTTGCATTTAAAAACCCTTGCCTGAAAGCCATCGAGTTCAGGTCTTCTGACTGCCCATTCCCCTTGCTTGGCTTTGCAAATAATGCTATACTTCCCTTCACCACAACTCAGCGTCTGGAGATTGACTTGACTGCACATTGAGTTCAGCTCAGTAACAGAAGAGGTCAGCCAGCCCACTGTCAGTTGTGGTTTCCTTCAAAGCTTTGTCTCTGGTGACAAAGACATCCTACACGGCACACAGGTCCTGCCCCATACCAATGAATCCCAAACGCTTAAACCCACATTTTCAGATCCTTCTCTGAGTTCCTATTAGGTTTATAATCAGAACAACATAGGTATGGGTTTAACAGCCTATATTTATTTGATCTCCCCAACAAATCCATAAGCTTTGAAAACAAGAATCATGATTTAGATCAAATGAGATCATGGATATGTAAGCCAATGAAAAAGTGTGGAAGGGGAGCAGAATTTCCCACCCCAAAACTTACCTCTTTGGCATGAGGATTATTTTACATTTTAGGCTAATTATTTTTAAGAAATAGCAGATAAGAAAAAACAGAGAAGTTACCCTTTTGTAAGGGATATTTACATTTATAAGGGAAATCTGCATTTGAAAGGGTATCTCTCTCTCTGTACCAGGAAGATGTCATGTTGAAATCTCTAGAAAGTCTTATCAATGGAGAAACAAAAACTTAAATCTGTATTTACCCTTACCCTTGTTTACCAAGCTCTGCCTGGTAATCTCCCATAACTGGCTTCCCTCCCCTACAAAACATCTTTTGACTTAGCTGGAAATGGTATTTAAGGTGATGAATTGGTCCATTGTAGGCAGGAGGTGCAGGAGACATGGGTTTGATTCCTGTCTGGAGAAGACCCCCCTGGACAGGGCATGGCAACCCACTCTAGTATTCTTGCCTGGAGAATCCCACGGACAGAACAGCCTGGCAGGCTACAGTCTATAAGGTCGCACAGAGTTGGACACGAATGAAGCAACTGAGCATACAGCACAGGGAGTTACTCGGTTTTCCTGAGTCTTGCTCATATACATGGGAGGTATCCAAGTCTCAAAAATCTAAAGTCTATCACTAAGTAGTGTGTGACTCTCTGCAACCCCATGGACTGTAGCCCACCAGGATCCTCTGTCCATGGGAGTTCCCAGACAAGAATACTGTAGTGGGTTACCATGCCCTCCACCAGGGCATTCTCCCAACCCAGGAGTCGAACCTGTGTCTCCTGCATTATAGGTGGATCCTTTACTGCTGAGCTACCAGGGAAACTCCAAACAGGAGGGATACGTGTTGTTAAATTTCTTTTTTCTCTTGTTAATCTGTCTTTTTATTCAGAGGGGTCTTGGCCAAGAACCTAGGAGGATAAAGGGAAAAAATTCTTTTCTTCCCCTACAGTGTTCTGCAAATTTAAACTTCTTAGTTTTATGATTTCACATCTTACATGATATGATTTCTCACGATATAATTTCACATCTCATAAGATACATAAAGCAGATGTTGAATAAATAGAAGTTGATTTACGTTTTTAAAACCTCCAGTGGGTATCCAGCAAAGAAGTGAAATTTAATCAAATATCTTTTATACATACTAATGTGTAACAGTTATTCCAGCAGTTATTTGAAATATAAACTTTAGTGGGACTCAAATGACTCAGTTAGTCCAGTCCATTCTGAGGTTGATGGTGCCAATGTGGTATAGAACAGATGGCTAAGAATGGTTTTATATATATATATTTACATACATATATATTATATATCTGATACAAACAGCTATAGGCTGATAGAGTCCTTAAAGAAGAAAAGAATCTTCAAAGTTGACTGTATTCATTAATCCTAAAATAATGTAATTTCAATGAAATTCTTAAAACAAAAGCATAATGTTGAGATTTTCATTTTTCATATATTCAGAAATTATAAGTAATATCTTAATAAAACATAAGATTAAAAAGTCTCCAGTTTTCCCATTGGTGTAGAGCAGGACGTGGTTCCTTAAGTTGTAACCACTTGACTAGTGAATGCAAAGAACAAAAATTATTATCAATAATTCATGTGGTTAACACAGAAAAAATAGGCTGTAATGTAAGGGAAGTTCCTAAAATGTTTCTTTCTGACAACCATCACTTCACTAGAAAGAAACACAGACATTAAATAAATCAATGCACTAATAAACATTAACTATCCACTGACTCATTATTTATACTGTATTTATGAAAACAACTTTGAATTGGCTCCTGATAAAAATACAATAATGGCATTGAACTAAGAAGTAAAGAAGGGACCTGTATTAAGCAAGAAGCGGTAAAGCAAAAAAACTGAGGCTAGATAGAAGACGCTCAGTTTCTGGCAGCCAAGCAAGCTAATAAAACAAATCATATCAGTTCGTCAGGATTAACAAACTTGGCAGAGCTATTCAAAATGTTAGTGAAAGAAAAAAATATCAAATTATTTAGGCCCCAGATATACTATAAAGCATGTTAGTCTGGTGGTGCAATAGTTTAGCATGTTCTCTTATCTAAAAGCATAAGGCTAGGATCACATTTACTGACTATAAATAGATTGTGTTCTAATTTTCTAACTCATCTTTTCCTGTTTTCCATTTTCCTACTCTTTGAGAGGACAGATCAGAAACCAGCGTAATATTTATAAGTCAACCAGTCTCACAACAGTCTAGCCTTTGGCTGTGGGTAAACTTCCTCCAGCAAGGAATTCTGCCAGGTCACTTCCAAAACCCAGCTCTGTTGGAAGGCCTAAGTGCTTTATTTGAGTGAATGAATTTCTAGTACAGGGTCTTTGCAGCCCACAGGTCTGATCAGCTTGATGAGACTGTGGCCAATCATAAGTGGCAAAGAAAATAGTGTCCAATGCTATCCAGAGACAGAATCAACAAACAAGCAGGGTGGGCCAAATGTGTCATTACCGTGGCAGCACACTCGAGGACAAGGGCAAGAGCAGTGTCCACACTTATTTCCAAAGAATTCCCAAAGAATTCCCAATGAGCCTTCTAAATTACTTGTTTTGCTGGATGTCATTTTACCAAAGCTTGCTTAAAAAGAGTTGTCATGATTGGGGTATGATGACATTTGTTGTAATAAGATTTAGCCCGCAGAGAGTTGTGAAACCTGGATCTGCTATAGAAATTACATTTGGCTCCTTGAGTAGTTGCATGAGACTCTCCTAAGAGCCAGATTTAGCATTAAATGGTAGGGCAGGTTCTGGAATGTGGCCAGGGCACAGGCCTTAAAAGGATCTTTAACCCAACTGAAAGGTACTACACCGGGCATGTATGGAGAACTAGGTAGAGCAAAAGCCCCAGGTACCTCACACTCACTCTGTTGAAGAGAAATTCGGAAGAAGAGCTGTCAGTGCAGGAGGGTTGCCATGGTTCTTCGATGGCATGCATTTGCTCTTCATGATTAACCTTAGGCATGACACACAGTAATTCACTGGCACTCGCTATGCATTAGGCATCGTGCTAAACCTTCTATGTGGATTATCTCACTCAATCCTCATCACAAACCAGCGAGCTAGGTACTGTTTGTATCCCTATGTCTGATTCACTGCAACGATGGCTTTTAACTCTATACCTCCATGCCCTTTGCTATGGGACCTTTCACCAAAAAATGCATTCTATCACCCCATTCTGCCAAACTAGACTGGCCTTGTGGCTGGCTTTGGTGAACAGAATGCAGACAGGACACATTGCCAGTCCTGAACCTGGGCCTCAGGAAGCCTCATGGTCTCTGCCTGCTCACTTGCACCTCTGCCATCACTAGGAGAGCATGCCCAGGCTGGCTGGGTGATGGAAGGAAAACACTTGGAGTAGAACCAAGTCATCCTGATTACCTCTGCCGAAGCCAGCCTCAACCAGCTGGCCCCCAGACATTGGACAAACCACGCCAAAATAAGCAGAGCTGCCTGGGGGACCACCAGCTAACTCCAGATGCATCAACAGTAGGCCACTGAAGTTTGGTGGCTGAGTGTTACAGAGCACTGCTATAGCAGCAAAACTTGGGTACCATTCATAAACAGGAAAACAGAGAAACGAAGAGGCTAATTTGCCCAAAATGATACGAGTAGAAGTGGGCTATGAGATTTATATATATGCCAGTTTTCAGAAAATCAGATGTAACTTCTTTATAAGGTCGATGTTTTGTAACTGTATTTAGAAGTCCTTTAAAACTCAAATCACTTTGGTTTGCCTTAATTCAGACAGACCCAGAGAAACTGCAAAACTTAATTCTGCAAAGACCCAGAGAAACTGGCCGATATTATAGCTGATACCATTGACTAGGCAAACAGAAACAGGGACACTTGATAGCCAGATAGAATATCCTTTCTTTGCATGAGCTGTGTTGAAGGGAGCTTGATCTCTATCAGTACAGTGGCTATACTGAGACCAGCTCTTTTGAGGAGCAGCACCTGTAAGGAATGAAGAATCCCTCAGTATAAGGGCATTGCTATAGTGCATGACACTGACTTTCATGTGACTTCTGCCACTAACGTTAGAGTTACATCTCATTTACTCAACCACTGAGAAAAACAGTGAGCAGGGGAATTAAAGAACTTGAATATTAATAGCAGTTCATCAATTCAATTATATTGGCTAACTAATGAGGTGAACTGCTAGTGTATGGAGGTTGCAAGTTCAAACTCTACCACTGCGACTGGACCCATGTGGGTACTTAAGTCTTCAGGACCAGCTGCAGCAGTATGGGGAGGGAGGAGAAACCTGTTCTTGGGTGAAGAATTACTACCAGAATTGCTCATGCAGAGCACACAGAAAATTGGAAGATACTGTAGGTCATCTATGGCATTACTTGGGGACATGAATGATGTCCTTACCTTAAAGAGAAAAAGGAATAAGCTACTAGAATACAGGAGGAATCAGTGAATTGTTGGACACAGTAAGTAAAGTTTTAATTAGTCATCTAGTAAAGTCTCGATCGAAAGTATAATAAAAGATTTGTTCCTCTTTAAATTAGCCTTCTGCATACAGACTATCAATGTACGAGAAGAGACTTTATCTTTTATTTCACTGTTGACAAAGTCTCTCTCCTTGACCAAATTTCAGCCAGGTTCCTCTACATCCTCTTCTTGACTAGGTCTCAATGGTGGTTCCATCCTGTCCTTGCCTGGCCTGCACAGCCCAGTTTTACCAAGAATCCTGATAAGCCAGTTGAGAGAGAATCCCCTCCACTCTTGATATCTGAGCACCCTGGCCTGCCTTCAGCAGAAGCCCCCTGACCAGGACTTCCCTGGCAGTCCAATGGTTAGGACACCACACTTCCACTGCAGGGAACATGGGTTCAATCCCTGGTCAGGGAACTAAGATCCCACATGACACATGGCACAACTAAAAAACAGAAGAAGAAAAAAAGTCCCTTGACCTTTGAATGTTTTCTCTTAGTAATTTTCCATTCACTGACTCCTTCAACCTGCTCTTTGGCCATAAATTCCCAGCTGTCTTGGCTATAGTCAGAGTTGAGCCCGATATTACTCTCTCTTACTTTGAAAATCTTGACACCCTTTGCAATAGTCCTGAGTAAAATCCTCTGTAAAATTTTAACAAGTATCCGAATAATTTTCTTTAATAGGGTTTAGCCTATAACAAAAACAGAAAATTTGAGAGAACAGCAATAAAATGCCAATTGGCAGAACTGAGTTATATGAATAAAGTAATTTGGGGACACAGTGTCTATAATGAAATAAAACTAGGTAGTTTAATAACTTAATTCAGCCAAAATGTTCAAATGAAAGCTCAAATTTCCTTGAATCCTTTAAAAACTACAGTTTAAAGCACAAAGTAGAAAGATCTATTTTGTTCCTTTGCAGCAACATGATAGAAAATTGTTCTTTGAGGTATATATTTATATTTCTGCTTCGTAACCAAAAAAAAATGGTAAACATTTTAAAGATTGTTTTGATGAGAAATCTTACAGAGCCTTAGGTCATCATTCCAAACATCAGGGATCACTCCTCAGAATGATATATGTAGAAAATCCCAGAAATTGAGCTCAGTATGGGCACTGAGCCAAAGATATACCTCAAATGTTGCTCTTAGATGAAATCTCTGATAATCAGCTTGTTTCTTACTGTGTCCCTCTTTCTTCTGAAAATTATATGAATGTGAAAAATGCAATGTCAACTGGTTAGATTTGAATTGATAGCGCTTTCACACTCTTTGTCTTTAAAATATGGAAATATTAGAAGCAAAATCTACTTCAACTGATTCCCACTTCTAAAATGCTAAGAAATAGGAAATACATCCCTTTTATTTGTATAAGATCTTAATATATGAATAAATAATTTCCTGATAAGAGTCAATCCTAAAGGAAATCAATCCTGAATATTCACTGCAAGAACTAATGCTGAAGCTGAAGCTCCAATACTTTAGCCACCTGATGCAAAGAGCTGACTCATTTAGAAAAGATCCTGATGCTGGGAAAGATTGAAGGAAGGAGAAGGGGATGACAGAGGATGAGATGGTTGGATGGCATCACTGACTCAATGGACATGAGTTTGAGTAAACTCCGGGAGTTGATGATGGACAGGGAGGCCTGGCGTGCTGCGATCCATGGGGTCACAAAGAGTAGGACACGACTGAATGACTGAACAGCAACAAAGAGTGAATGAATTACAGGACAAGCCACTAAGAAGTCTCTTCATTATGACAGGTCTCCTCATTCCAGTCATTAAAATGGTGAAGATTCAAGTGTTTTTCAGAGAGAGGCAAGGGAATAGAACACCCACTTCAAGCTAGATGGTTTGAACTTGAATTCCACCTAACCATTTTCAGGCTATATGATTTTGGGGAATTCACTTAAATTCTGAGCTTCAGTGTCCTAATCTGGAAAATGAGGACAGTAAAAGCAATTATAGGACTATTGTGAGGTCTAAATGAGTTCACACACCAAAAGCTCTTAGAACACATACCAGACATCCAACTACATCTCAGTAAAAGTTAGCTACTTTCTTATCATTACCAGATTTTTAAAACATTATATAGCCATCTCTGGGATCTTCGTGTGCCTGCCATGGACTTGGGTATCTATCTGGGGCATTTACACATACATTATAGAAATTAATTATCATTAATAATAAAAAATGAAAGACAAACAACTTTAGACCACCCTCCTACATAAACACATACCTCTAAATCTTCTCTCCTGTCACTCAGGTCATGAGCCTACAGATCAGGGTTTGTCACGGTAAGACAGGAGCATCATCTCTATTGACAGTGACAAGATATCATGAATTCTCTGAGAGAGTTCCACTTTCATACTCTGCATATAACTTTTTACAAAAGCAACTCGTTAAATGTTTAGCTAATATGCTGTATTTTTAAATTATGCATGATCTCCTTCTAAATAACATGAAAAAAGTAAAGAAGTTCTCTGACAGACAAGGTCATGACTTTGGGTTCTGAAAACTGGAGAAAAAAATGTTAGTGTACAAGGCACAAAATGGTATCCCAAGGACAGATTCAGTTTGGCCTCCAAAGTACTGCCCAGATTTAAAATGTGGGCTATTTCACATAAAACTCCATATTTCTGACTTCTCTCAAAAAACCAGAAGCTGAGCAACCTTCAGCAGGCATCCTGCATGAAAAGAGCTCGAAGTGAATCCTGACTATCACAGCCATTCTAGATCACCAGTACTGGGTCTCAGATTCCCCAGGGGCAACTGACACTCCTCACTGCACTTGCCCCAGCCTTTGCTGACACTCAGCCAGCTTTAGTTCTGTACATTATTTAACGTTCCTCACTAGCTCTGAGGGGATTTGAACTTGGAACTCCTGACTTTTGCCTTGACCGAGTCTTTTGCAACTTTCAGGCACTGAACACCTTTAACTTGCAGACTCCACACCACCCGGTCCATGAATGAGCCAGTGAGAACCAAGCCTCCAAGGTGCTTACTTCAGAGCAGAATTTGGAATTTGTTGATTGTTTGCTGGTATCCCAGAGAACCTGAAACAGCCTCAGCAAGTAGCGGCCTGACTTCAACTCCCATCCCTGTTCCCAGACATGAATCCCTTGTGGGGACTACTTGAGTCCTTCCCCTCTCATATTAGAGCCCTCTGAGAAACTCAGTTGGTCAGACACTGACGACTCTACCTTCCCAGTCCTGGCTACTAGCACCCACTCACCCAGGGACTGAGCCCTGCCATGCTGATCTCAAAGTATCCCTCTTCAATTCTTCAGACAAGGACTGTCCAATGTGGTAGCCACATACAGCAAGTGAACACTTGAAACAGGGATAGTCCAAATTGAGATGTGCTATAAATATGAAACATGCATGCAGTTTCAAAGACTTAATATAAAATAAAGCATAAAAACTACTGTATCAATTTTCTATTAACGACTTGTTGAAATGATAATATTTTGGATATATTTGATTAAACAAAATATAGTATCAAAATTCATTTCACCTATTTCCTTTTACTTTTTCCCTGGTGGCTCAGACAGTAAAGCATCTGCCTACAACGCGGAAGACCTGGGTTCAATCCCTGGGTCAGGAAGGTCTGGAGAAGGAAATGGTAACCCACTCCAGTATTCTTGCCTGGAAAATCCTATGGACCGAGAAGCCTGGTAGGCTACAGGCCATGGGGTCCCAAAGAGTCGGAAACTACTTCACTTTCACTTTCAGTAGAAAACACATCAGTGGCTCATAGCAAGTTCTACTGGATAGTGCTACTTTAGGTAACAAAGTCAGCTGCTGTCCAGAGTTCCACAACTCCCTACTCTCACTCCACTGGCCTGTCCCTGTGATCTAAGTCACGTTTGCAGCCAGTCCCACATGGATTAATGCCCTGTCTCACTATCTGGAAGGCTCTTTCAGATAGTATCTGATTGTTCCATGTGGCCTCTTTAAGAGGCTTTCTGTGAAACGATTCTCCTTTTTCTACATCCCATCCTTCCCCTTTCTAATTAAATTTTGAAAACTCCCGTAGTTAGGTGTGAGTGAATGAATATGAGCTATATGTGTGTGGCTGTGTGCACATGTATATGGGAAATCACAAGGAAAGAGTAACATAAAATTGTGTGTTCTCCCCAGTTAAAAGGAAGAGAGGTAGGTTGGGGAGGGGAAAAGGATGCTTTCTCGTCTACAAAGGAAACCTCAAAGTGAACTACTCCTTTCATCCTCTCTAGAACAAAGTGTGCCAACCAGTGGCAATTGGGCCAATCCGCCATTAAGAGGCTGGAGAGACAGAGATACTGAGAAGCGCAGGCTCTTAGAGAAACCCAGGTACCAGTTTTCAAATAAAAACTAAAACAGCTCAGAGGAAAACCACCACCACCACCACAAAAGCAGAACTAAAAAGTAGCCTGGAGGCCCGCACACAGGGTTTGGCACAGTCTATTTAAACCAATTTAAACCAACGAAATTTTCTATAATCTGAAATCAAAGCGGTTACTTGCACTAAGATAACAGGCTTTAGGAACCAATGTACTGCTGTCCTGAGTCAAATGCCTGCCCTGCTCGCATGAATCACCAGGGCTGCTTTTTGGTGCTGTTTGCAGACAAATAAATAATGCAAAGGCCTTGCTACTCTAAGTGTGGTCCAGGACCGGCAGCATCGACATCACTGGGGAGCTGGTTATGCAAATTCCTGGATCCTACCCCAGACCCAGTTAAAATGCAGTGAGATTTTGCATTTACCCCACAAGATCCTCCAGTGATTCTGGTGCACGTTAAAGTTTGAGAAGCACCTGAAGTTTAACCTTCTGACTGCATTCATTTGCTTAACAATTGTTTTTGAGAAAAAAAAAAAAAAAACAATGGCAGCCCTCCCTCTGAGTTAGTGTCTCTGGAATTTGTCCCAATGGGGATCTTTCTGGTTTTCTCTTTGCATTGTAGCTAATAATAAAGAATGTTTTTCAAGTAAATCAATGGTTCCAGGTGGTTCTTGGATGACAGCCCTGCAACATGGCTATAAAAAGCCAGATATTTCTCTTATAAGTTCCCAACTTAAATATTCCCTGAAGCAAATAGCTTCTGCTTAAGAGCAGCAAATAATTTTATGTAAAATAGATGAGTATCTGTGTAACTATCCCACTACCTCCTCATCCCGCGTACACCACAACATCGGGGGGAGTGCCAAAATCAACTTTATTTTAAAATGTCACATGCTGACAAGAAAAAGGGACTTTCACACCAAAACTGAGAAAAACAAATTAATCCACATACTTTTCATATTACTTAAAATTCTTCTACTGCCAAAAAAAAAAATCCTGTTACATAAAAACACCTCCACTATCCCTTAATTGTTTTTATATCCTTTCCAGGGCTTATAATGTTACCACTGTGATTATCTGATAAATTCTCAATCCATTTACTCTGACCAAGGAGTGAAAGAAAACACAATGGGAATTTTGAATATTTTGAAATGACATTAATTCTTCAGTGGAATTATTTGCAAGAAGAGTACTTTCAGGTTCAAATATAAAGTCTCAAACTTGGCATTAAATTCTCCCAAGTATCAAAAGACAGGAAAAAAAACCCTAAGTAAATGTACTTAGATATATGACATTCCAAAGCAAACTTCAGCATATAATACATAGTTGTAATATACATTGACATGTAATACCAACTAGTTGAATTATCATGACTTAACAGAGTTTTAACTTTCTTTGCCTTTAAATCCAGTGTTTAATGATGACTTGCATTCAGGGTGCTTACATACTCAAATCTGATTGACTATAACGGATTGTTATTAGTGAGGGAGAGCAAAATATACCATCCCAAAAATGCTTCCCAGGTGATGCCTGCCAATACAGAAGACATGGGTTTGACCCCTGGGTCGGGAAGATCCCCTGGAAAAGGAAATGGCAAACCACTCCAGTATTCTTGCCTGGAAAATTCTATGGACAGAGGAGCCTGGCAGGCTACAGTCCGTGGGGTTGCAAAGAGTTGGACATGACTGAGCATACAGAGAGAAAATATGTCCCTTTGGCATATTGATTATTTGGGGCTGATTATTTTTTGAGAGGCTGCAGACACAGGAATTTTCCTGAAAGCAGGGAAGTCACTCTTTTGTGAGAGAAGTTAACCTTTATAAGGATAATCTCCATTGTAAAGAGGTCTCCCTTTGTGAACCAAGAAGAGGAGAGTGACGAAATCTCTAGAAACTCCTACCATTGGAGAAGGTAAGGACTTAAATCTGTGTAACAACCATCCTTAAATACTGCATTTTGTCTGGTAACCTATAACTGGCTCCTCCCTTTGCTCAACATCTTATTTCATCTTTAGCTCGACTTGGAATTTAAGGTGGTAGCTTCAGCCATTTCTGGAAGTTACTCAGTTGTCCTGAGTATAGGAAATATACATGTTATTAAACTTGTTAGTTTTTCTCCTATTAATCTTGTATTACAGGAGGTTCTCAGCCAAGAACCTAGAAGAGTAGAGAAAACGTTATTTTTCCTCCCCTACCTAGTTAATCATTCCTAGACACTCTGCTTCATGCCATTTGTAAAATATAATTCTTCATAAAGAGAATGCACACCAAAAAAAAAAACCTAGCTAAATTTCAATTTCTAATTCAAAATGGACCTTCTCCTCCAGTGCAGCTGAAACGATGGAAAACATACAGCCAAAATGAGTAGACTTTATAAAATTCATGACCTCCAGGGAATTCTCTTGGAGAAGGCAATGGCACCCCACACCAGTACTCTTGCCTGGAAAATCCCATGGGCCGGGGAGCCTGGTGGGCTGCAGTCCGTGGGGTCACTAAGAGTTGGACACGACTGAGCGACTTCACTTTCCCTTTTCCCTTTCATGCATTGGAGAAGGAAATGGCAACCCACTCCAGTGTTCTTGCCTGGAGAATCCCAGGGACGTGGGAGCCTGGTGGGCAGCAGTCTCTGGGGTCGCACAGAGTCGGACACAACTGAAGCGACTTAGCAGTAGCAGTAGGGAATTCTCTGGTGGTCCAATGGTTAGTACTCTGCATTTTCACTGCCAAGGACCCAGGTTCGATCCCTGTTTAGGGAAAAAAGATCCCACAAGCCGTGTGGCATGGGGAAACATAAAAATAAAATTCATGACCTCCAACCTCACCCAAACCATTACTGCCTCGAGGCACCCATACTACATTTCCTCAGTTTACTCAGTGCTCCACTCCCCTGGACAATGATTTCATACCTTCCCTCTCCTCCAATCTTCCAGCTCAACCTCTGTCCTAAACTCCACTGTACTTCCCTTATTGCCTCTTTGACATCTCCACTGGGAAGTCTGATAACATCTCAAATTCAACGGAGCCCAAACTGAACCCCTGATCTTCCCTTCTAAACTTGATCCTCCCCCACAGCACTCCTCTTCTCAGTTAACAGCAACTCAGTTAACAGTTAATTTCCACTTAATCAGATTCAGAGCTCTGGCTCTCAGATCCCTCAAAAAATCTGTCAGCAAATTGTGTTGGTTCTATCCTTCAGAACGTATTCAGAATACCATGCCTTCTCACAACTTCCACTGCTACCACCTGGTCCAAGCCACCATCACCTCTGGCCTGGTCCCTCCGACAGTCTCCTAATTGGTCTCCCTGCTTCTATTCTTGACCTGCTACAATCTCTTCACAGCACAGCGGCCAGAGTAAGCCTTTCAACATAAGTCAAGTCACATCAGGCCTCTGCAAAAAGCCTGCAATAGCTCCCCACTCCACTCAGCATCAAAGCCAACACTCTTACAATGTCCTACAAGTCTTCTAAAATGCCAGCCCTGCTATTGCTCTGACCTCAGCATCTGCTTCTCTCACCCCCACTCGCCCTGCTCCAGCCACAGGGACCTCCCTGCTCTTCCTGGAGCACTCCAGGCACATCCCTGCCTCAGGGATTTTGCACTAGCTGTTCCATCTGCTTAGAATACTCTTCCTCCAGATAACTGCCGTATCTGATTCTCTCACCTCCTTCAAATCTTTACCAAATGTCATCTTCACAGTGAGGCTTTCTTTGACCATCTCATTTAATCCTACAACCCTCCCCACACACTCACACCTTCCAGCACTCCTGATTTATCCTTACCCTGATCTCATTCTTTTCTTTTCCAGAGTCTTTATCATAATGTATACAACTGTATTAATTTTTTTTTTGTCATCTCAGTGAGGTCAGGGATCTTTGTTCTCTGCTGCCTCAAAAAGTGCCTATAACAATGTCTGTTATATAACAGATATTCAACAAATATTTGTTCAGTAAATGAGCGAAATTAAACCTCAGCCTCTATTAGTGGATTCATCTGGCTGGGTCATTAATGCTACTACAACAAATAGGCACAGATCATGGGTACATGGAAGTTGATTACAATATTCTTTCCATATATGTTTAGAAATTTACAAAATAAAAAGATTTCTTTTTAAGCTTATGAAAAAAAACCTGACAGTGTTTTCTGTGAAACAAATATCACATCTCTTTAGTTTTTAGAGGATAGCGAAAGCAAAGGCGGGGTGGGGGTGGGGGGGAGTCCCTGTATTGTATTTCTATTTCTAAGCCACTTAGTAGTTGCTTCGGAGAAGGCAATGGCACCCCACCCCAGTACTCTTGCCTGGAAAATCCCATGGACAGAGGAGCCTGGTGGGCTGCAGTCCATGGGGTCGCTAAGAGTCGGACATGACTGAGCGACTTCACTTTCACTTATCATTTTCATGCATTGGAGAAGGAAACGGCAACCCACTCCAGTGTTCTTGCCTGGAGAATCCCAGGGACAGGGGAGCCTGGTGGGCTGCTGTCTATGGGGTCGCACAGAGTCGGACACGACTGAAGCGACTTAGCAGCAGCAGCAGTAGTTGCTAAACATGAGAGAGTGTGAAGAAAAGAGAGCCCTCTTACACTGTTGGTGGGAATGGAAAAAAATAGTACAGCCACTATGGAAAACATTAGGGAGGTTTCTCAAAAAACTAAAATAGAACTATCATATGATCCAGCAATCCTATTCCTGGGCATTTATCCAAAGAAAACTCTAATTCAAAAAAAAACCACAAGCACCCCATTGTTCACAGCAGCGCTATTTACAATAGCCAAGAACGGAAGCCCAACCTTAGTGTCCATCAACAGATGAATGGATAAAGAAGGTGCAATATATATACATATTACACACACACACACACAAACACAAGCACACACAATGGAACATTACTCAAGCATAAAAAAGAATGAAATAATTCCATTTGCAGCAACATGGACAGACCTAGAGATTATCATACTAAGTGAAGTAAGTCAGACAGAGAAAAAAAAATACCATACAATATCACTTAAATGTGGAATCTTAAAAAAAAATGAACTTATTTATAAAACAGAAATAGACTCACAGACATAGAAAACAAACTTATATTTACCAAAGGGGGAAGAGGGGAGGTGTAAATGAGAAGTTTGGGATTAACAAATGCATACTACTATATATATAAAATAGATAAACAACAAGGTCTTACTATATAGCACAGGGAATTATACTCAGTATCTTATAATAACATATGATGGAAAAGAATCTGAAAAAGAATAGATATATATGTATGTATAACAATCACATGGCTGTATATCTGAAACTAACACAACTTTGTAAAGCAACTATTACTTCAATAAAAATTGTTTGTTTGGGCAGGGCGTTGGGGAGGGATGTTCAAGTGGGAGAGGACATGGGTAAACCTATGGCTGATTCATGTTGATGTTTGGTAGAAACCAATGCAATACTGTAAAGCAATTATCCTTCAATTAAAAACAAATAAATTTTTTAAAATTGTTTCTTTTCAACCCAATCAAACAATAGGCAGAAGACCTAAATATACATTTCTCCACAGATGGCCAATAGACACATGAAAAGATGCTTGACATTGCTAATTGTTACATTATAGTATATATGTAACTATTACAAACATAACTAAGTCATTTTGCTGTAAACCAGAAACTAACACAACACTGTAAATCAACTATACTTCAATTTTTTAAGTTGTTTATTTTGAAGAAAATACCTAAGTATAACTGGCAAAAAAGGAAAGTTGTTAAATATATTACAAATCATTTCATCACTGGGTCTCCAGCTTCCTAATCTTTAAAACAAAGAAATTTGTCTGGAATATCTTTATCTTTTGTAATTACAATGGTTCAAATATCTAATCCCAAAATTATCCAGGCCCTCTTTTTCCTAAGCATTGACTGAACACATTTAATTTCTACAGGAGAAATTCTGACTCTATATGGCATGATTTCATGCTGTTTTCTCATTTCTAAATTTTCATGATGGCATTGAAACATGTATAATACCACATAAGAAACGAATCGCCAGTCCAGGCTCAATGCAGGATACAGGAAGCTTGGGGCTGGTGCACTGGGATGACCCAGAGGGATGGTATGGGGAGGGAGGTGGGAGGGGGTTCAGGATTGGGAACACGTGAAGACGGGTACACCCGTGGCAGATTCATGTTGATGTATGGCAAAACCAATACAATATTGTAAAGTAATTAGCCTCTAATTAAAATAAATAAATTTAAATTTAAAAAAATAAATAAATTTTCATGATAACATTCTACATTTGAGTTTGAATTAATATGGTACTGCAAGAATTCCTCTTTGAAGCAAAACTGTTATCTAGATTCATCACTTTAAGAGCTAGAAGGCTGATACTGGCCTGCTGACCATATTATCTATCTCGGATCTGTTTAACTGCCACTGTTTTCATCAGCCAGGGGCGCTGGGGGGCAGCACTTACCATTTCCTTCTTGTCTTCCTGGAAGTGTACATTCACAAACATTTTTCCAACGACATAAGGGAGAGTACTTTCAATGAAGTTCACACATTTGTCCCACTGAGGCAACAAAGTTGTGGTCCCCTGGATTACCTGTGGGAGATAATCGAACCAGACTGAGCTTCACTTGGATAAAACCAATGGCTGAAAAAATGTTCAAAGAACCTGAAGGACACAGTCTACAAAACACTGCATCCTGCAACCCATATACATGTGTCAGATAGTAAACCAAAGGTAAAATTGAATGAAGAAAAATATTCTGCTTGTCTCATTATATATAAAACCAAGAGAAAATATTTTAAGAGAGGATGATAATGTATCCCTCCTTTCCTTCCAATTTTCCCACTGAACAAAGGATGTAGACAATAGCATAGTTTTTCTGCAGTTGGCAGGGACATGAAAGGATACTGTCCAAGTGTCCAGATGGTAGTTAATACCTTCTGAGAACTAAACTTCTACCAAGAAAGGTTTAAAATCAATGGGTGATCAAAGTCCCCCCACTCCCAGCAAAGGCTTCCTTGCTCTGGAAAGTACACTCACATGACAGACCAGGAAAATATGCCCACCATGAACAACCCAGGAGGTATATTTACATTGTGTCATAACAGAACACACTGGTAACCAAGTAAAAAATAGATGTGTTTTTCTCATCTGTCCCAATTAAACCATTATAAGAAAATATTTACAAACAAGTAAGGAAGGTCCAAAGCAGGACTTGGAAGGCTCAAAAGCTTACTGTTCAGGGTTGAAGACAAAGAAATTAATATCATTTAAGTTGCCCCTGTGGGTTGGGAGTTTGGAGCGCTCAAAATGCAAAGTAAAGGTAGACAGCAAGGGGAGGCTCTGAGAATGGTGGCTGGAGGCAGCCGGTGAATGATATTAGACCCCGCTTGTAGGTACAGAGCAAATGTGATTAACACTGAAGTTTATCTATTCTTCCTCTACTTTCTGATAACATAACCACTCTCTGAGGAGAGTACGGAATGAATCTATTTTAAAAACTTCTAGATAAAGAGATCCTATAACTTTCTTTGGCAATTCAGTATTATATTTAGCACTTTATGCTTAAGAAACATCCCTTCATACCTAACCTCAAATTTTCACACACTACTTCTTACACCTCTCTCTCTTATTTTCTTCACAGTGGGAGTGGAAAGCAGCTGGGTACCATCTTTTATGGGATCCACAGAAGTTAAAAATACACACAGACACATATATATAATCTACTAGTTTTACAGGTTAACCCTTTGATATGACCTCAATATATATAGTTGTTTTATGATGTTTTCTATCAAGTTCAGTACCCTAGTGACTTCAAGGGCCAAAATGTATCCAAAATAATTGTGCTACTACTCAAGAGCAATGACCCACTAGGAACTTCTCTAGCTGCCATTTTCCCTAATAATTAAAATGTCTATTAAATGAAATTAGAGCTTACAAAATTTTCCATTACTTAACTACAAATTAAGAGAAAATTAACTTAAAATATTTGTTAAGGTCCCAAAATTCTTAAAATGTTAAAAAAAAAAAAAAAAGAGCCACAAAACCCTTAAGTCTGTATTGGTAAGAGAATCACTCAGACAAAAGCCTCTGAAACTAAGAGTGACACTTATGTAAGCTAAAGAGGAGAACAAGTGTGGGAGAGGAGCAGAGATCACAGGGCTAGCTGAGGAGGGGGAAAAGAAAAGTGTTTTAGGCAGTTGAGCCACATCTCAGAGGAGACTAAATTTAGGCCTCGTTGGCCTAGTAGAATTAGGATAAATTAGATTGAATTAAGAAGACCAACACTAATGAAAAAGAAAAAAAAGGCAAAAAAAGACTGAAGATCAAGCTAGAGACAAAACACTACCCCTAAATTAAAGATGAAACTTTACCATCTAATACATATAGCATGCATATTCTGAATATTCAGAATACTGAAAACTAAAGATAGCTACAAATATATCACTAAGAAATATTAAAATTATAATTATAGTGACCCACTTAAAAACACTGGGGGAAAGGGGAATAAATTGGTAAGAAGGGGAGGGTGAAAACGTGATGGTCTCAAGTATTGCCCTAAATATCTTTATATACCTTCATCAAGGAAGAGCTTGAATATACTTTACTGTATATAAGGTTTACCTCAATAAAAAGAAATAAAGCCAAAAAAAAAAAGTAGAACTTGAGCTGTAAAATTCCCTCTGCCCAATACCTAAAGATGATTTTTATTGGATTAGTTAATATACAGACTGTTCTGGCATGTAAAGTTATCCAGTGATATAACACTGCAATCTTCTTAAAACTTACCCGTGAGAACTCCAGCCACCTATACTGAAAGCGCCTGCTTAAGTTTGGAATTCTGGAATAAACCATCCTCCACACCAAATAGTTGGCAATGGTCCTGTTAACAGAAAGAGAACACATTTATTGTACTAAGCTTGATATCTGATGCTCTGCAGAACACCTTGGGAAAATCTGTTGGCAAAGCTCCATGGAGGGACCTTTTGCTCATACAAAACTGCAGAACTTTCACTTGAGAAATGACATCAGATGATACAATGTCAATAAGCTCAACCAAAAATGGCTTGCTTTTCACCACCTAATGCAGACAGATGATACAAAAATTCCAGCCCCAGGTCTCAGCATGAACATTTTGCTTTCCCACTCACAACATGGAGTCCACTGTTATCCATGCTTTCATGCCTAGAAATTGTTGATACCTTCCAATTATTAGGTGACTTGACAAAATGCAGATGGATTCTTACCTTTTGGAAACAAAATGCAATATACCAGCTAATGCCAGTTACCTAGATATGCACCCTTGTTCGATACCTACTAGATGTGGGAGTTTGGGCAAGTCACTTAAGTTCATTGATTTCATCTTTCTTCATCATATAATGAGGATGACCTCTACCTTACAGGGTTATTGTGAAGTTAAAATAACTAACAAAATGTTTGACAGAGTAAATTTCAGGTTTTCTTATTGTTGTTCACTTCCAAACACATAAACAACCCCATACACTCATAATATCCTCAACACATATTTTTAAAAATCCATTACATTTTCTTAATTTCTTCCTTTTTCTATAAGCAAAAGGCACCTTGACCTCAAAAGTATGTGTGATCTGAGTTAATTTCCTACTCAATAGTGATGATGAATTTTTAATGACCCATCCCCTCCCAGCTGTGCCATTACCATGGCGACTAATAACACACATTCTTGAGATGGCTCTTGGGGTCAGCCAGCCATGTGAGAGCAGTGTGACACGATGATGGTAACTGGCCAATCAAGAATAACCCACACTCTCATTTGCATGGCATCCTAACTCAGTGGACATTCACTCTTAGCAACTAAATCTATTTCAGTGTATACACCCAACATATGTATAGCTATTTTAATTTATACAGAGATATACTAATGGGCTAACATATCAGGAATGTCTTTAGCAAATTTAGAAATAGAAATTTTGAAAGATAAAATGAAATAAAGATGTTTTCCAAAGTCCTTAATTAATCCTTCAAACACTTTTAGTTAATTCTTCAATACACATTATCCATATAGGATTAGGTTAATACAACAACAGTCAATGTAAATCAGCATCCCATATAGTCATCTTGACTATTTCAAAATATTGCAACCATATCCTTCCCAGATCTGGTTAGAACACCACTGTTTTTATCTTGTCATCTGGCCAACCAAGATGGCATAACTAGAGTGGGAGAAGGGCCACTTCTGACATTTTCTTCCCATTCACTTTGTGCTTATACTATTAATAATAGTTTCAACTCCTGTTTCTCTACAAGAATTTTTTCAATCATTTGCTCATTTTGCGAGGATTGAACCAATAGTAAAATTCATAAATATATAGGTATATGTAAGTGACTTGAGATTATTTTCAATATATGGAATAAAAACTAATCAGTGAAGGTAACACTGCCCACTCTCATATATAGTATATAGATCAAATGAAGGGTTCATGGCTATCTATACAGCAAAACTAATAGAGCCTAGCTATTCTTTCAGTAGAAAGAATGATACATAGAGGTTCTAAAATTTTCTCCTTGGGGTTCCCTGGTGGCTCAGTGGTAAAGCATCTGCCTGCCAATGCATGAGACACAGGTTTGATCCCTGATCTGGGAAGATCTCACATGCCGTGGGGCAACCACGCCTGTGCACCACAAGTATTGAGCCTATGCTCTAGAGCCCAGGAGCCACAACTACTGAGCCTGTGGGCCGCAGCGACTGATGCCCGTGTGCCCTAGAGACTATGCTCCATAATAAGAGAAGTCACCACAAAGAAAAGCCTGTGTACCACAGCTAAAGAGTAGCCTTCACTTGCTGCAACTAGAGAAAAGCCTGTGCAGCCATGAAGATCCAGCAGAACCAAATAAATAAACTTTTTTCTAACAATTTAAAAAATATTTCTTCTCAGACCCCGTGGATTTTGTTTAAGTATGCACACTTCCCCTCAGAGACCACCACTCTCATCAGCAAAGTCTAGCCCTTGTCTTTGCTCTTCTGAGGCACTATAATAAGCATGTAGTTTCACGTCATTTCTTTGAATCTTTTGAGTTCACATCCCCAATCCTGAGCAAGACAAGTGCTCACTGAGCACATATTGTTGGCCAAGTATCCTCCCAGATGCCACGAGGAATGCAAATAAATAGGAATTCACACCTACATTCAGAGAACGTAAAAGTCTAGCTGGGGGATATGGGACTTCAGATTTCAGCTTGTTCATAGAAATGGGTTTTTCCATTGAATGGGATACATGGTAAGTACACAAGGGATCCTTCCCTCATTCGCTCATTCAGCACCTCCTGAACACCTGATACATACAAATAGTTCTAGGTGCTGGCAGACGGAAAGGTGAGGAAGCTATAGTCCCTGATCTCCCGGAGCTTTCAGCTGAGCAGGGGAAACAGGCAAGCACATAGCAATGATGTGACAGACCCTAGCACCCACAACTGCATGCCAGAGAGTTGGCTGGAAGAGTGCCTGCCTCAAACTGAGGGATGAGAGTAGGAGTCAGGAGAGGGATGGGCCCTGGGCCATGAAGGCTTCAGGGTGTGGAGTGGGAATATAAACTCTGGAGCAAGAATTTAGCCTCTCTGAAGCTAAATAATGGAGGAATAGCTTGTGTGTGAGCGGGGATGGTGAGGAAGTTCATCACTCACAGAGCTGGGCAGAAAGGCCAGCTACAGCCGGGAAGATGCAGGCAGCAACTAGGGTCCAATATCTAGAATGTTAAAGGGGCAGAGACCAACCCTAATGCAAGGTCTGTAGGCTCTTCAACCTTAAAACACTGCTTCCAGGGTGTGAGAGCTGTGCTGGATCCCTACGTACAGATTCAAAGGAGATCCATGGCCAGCAGATATGCTTACATGAATTCAAAAGCTATTCCCTCAAGGTGGTTGTGATGCACCAGATTAACTGGGGAATGATGGTGTTAGGATGGGGCCTGATGGTGGCAGTAAAAGACACAGCATGATGCAACTATGTTGGGGTCTTAGATTTTTCTGCCTTTCCAGCTCCCTTGAAATCTCACTGCTAAGGCATCTCGTATTACCTCTAACTCCCACAGCACCGCTACAGGAGAGATGTCCTGTATGCATTTTACATGACAGGAAACTTGAGGCCTAGAACCATTAAGTAACGCCTCAGGATCACATACTCAGTCGGTCCCCAACTTACAATCACCAGATGCCCAGGCCACTCCAGACCAATTCAATCAGTGTCTCTAGGATGAGACCCAGCACAAATATTATTTTTAAATCGCCCCAGCTAAGTCCAGGGTGTAACCAAGTTGGAGAACAGGTGTAATAAGCATGTAGTTTCAGGTCATTCCTTTGAATCTTTTGAGTTCACATCCCTAATCCTGAGCAAGACACCAAGAGCTCACTGTTGGCCAAGTATCCTCCCAGATGCCACGAGGAATGCAAAGAAGGCTAGACAAGCCTAAGATATGTCTGACTCGAAAGCCTCTGCTTTTCCCCATGCCACACATGGACAGATTAACCCCTCTTGTTCCACCAAGATTTCCTGGCCAGTCAAAACCCTCCAACAAAGGCACTTTCCAAAAATCTGTGGGTATGAAGAAAGAACAGTGTGTGAGGGCTCCACAGGCAAGGCATTATAAGACCACAACACAGGACCTCTGACAGGTAGAAGCCAGAAGCAGGGAAGCTCGCACAGGGAGACAATGGCACTGATGAGCTGCTCCATCATTATAAATAAACTGACAGAACAGTGGGGAGCACAGCTCTGGAGTGCTAATATTACACGCCAGGAACAGATCTGACCAGAATGACTGAATGACTGCCACTTAATGCTCAAAAAACCAAACAAAAAGAAGATTCAGCAATAGTCCTTAAAAATAACACATCTTTCTCTTTTCAAAAAGCATTTTCAGCAGTATGGTAATTTCCCCCAAATGGCAATCAATAAAGTAGAGGAAAACAGAGGCTCAAGAGAGAGAGAATCCACCACAAAGCAACGTGAAATCATTTCCCAAAGCCTCTGACGAGGGAGATTTTTTTTTTAAGAAGATTTTTCTGACACTTGTTGTCAATTAGTGACAGCTTATACTTGTACTGTATTGCATTTAAGAGATCATAAAAAAAAAAAGATCATAAAGATCTTCTCTGAGCCTCATGACAATGCTATGGGGTGGTTATTATTATTATTCCAATTTTCAAATAAATAAAACAAAGATCCAAGGTCAAAGTACTTCTAAGCATGTGTCAAATCTAGGACTAACATTTGGATCTTCAGATTCCATGGCTTGCATTTGCTTCTCTGAGCCAAACCACCTGAGGTAAGCCAAACAGGTACCTCTCAAAGGTTCTCAAAGCTGAAGAGATCTTCCTAAACCCTAGAGGCTGCCCAGAGCTATGCAGCATCAGCATCACCTGAGAATTCCTTGGCCTCCCCCAAGATCTACTAAACCAGAAATTGTTGCCACTTTTTTCTTTCTCTCTCTCTTTTTGGCCATGCTGCACAGCATGTGGAACCTTAGTCCCCTGACCCGGGATTATGCCCATGCCTTCTGCAGTGGAAGAGCAGAGTCTTAACCACTGGACTGCTAGGAAGGTCCAGAAACCCCTCAAAGGCAACATCCAGGTTAATGTTAGTCCCATCACCCAACATGCTCAACATTGAGGACACCCTCCTTTTCCACTATCCCCTACCTGAAAAACTCCTCCTTATCCTTTGGAGTCCTGCTTCTGTGTCACCTCCCAGATAGTGGTCATGGGGCCATCTGGTTAACTTCTAGAAATTTTTAGGAAGAATCTTCCATGTGAGAAGTACCATACTAGGCCATGATGTTATAAAAACAATTACAGGAGTGTCCACCATCAAATGTTCACTGTTTCATGGGGGTGAGGGAGAGGAGCAAACCAAAAAATTAGATAATTTCTTTGATATTTCGGTCTTGGGCACAAAGCTAGACTCTATTTCTCATCTTCTCTTGCAGTTAAATTGGTCATGTGACTGAGTTCTGGTCAACAGAATGGACACATATCACTTCAAGGCCTTCCCATAAAACCTCCTATGCAATCCTCTACTCTCTTTCCCCATCCATCAGCTGAATGGAGAAGATTCCAAAAGGCCAGATGAAGGCAGAACCACAAGATGGAAGGAGTCTAAGTTCCTGAGTCCCTGCTTGGAGGAAAGCTGCCTTACAGGGACAGCCATGCTGGACATTCCAGGAGCATAGGGTACAATCGTCATGGTACAAACCAGTAAGTGTAGGGGTGCTTATTACAGTGACTGGTATGTCCTGACTAATAAAGTAACTATGGGAACCCGAGGGCACATTTCCTTGACCACTCTTGTGCTACAACCCAAGGAGAGGATCTGCTTGGAGCTTTCCTCCAAGCAAATGATTAGCAGTCTAAAAAACTTACTGTGGGGACTTCCCTGGTGGTTCAGTGGATAAGAATCCACCTCCCAATGCAGGGGACAAGGGGACATGGGTTCAATCCCTGGTTTGGGAAAATCCCACAGGCTGTGGAACAACTAAGCCCATGTGCCACAACCACTAAAGCCTGTGCACTCTGGAGCCAGTTCTCCACAGCAAGAGAAGCCAGTGCAACGAGAAGCTCGCACAATGCAATGAAGAGTAGCCCCTGCTTGCTGCAAATAAACCCCATCCAAAACAACGAAGAACCTAATGCAGTCAAAAATAAATAAATAATAGATAAATAAAGGAGTTTAAAAATAAATTAAAGTGGTCTTTAAAAAAACTTACTGTGCTCCGCAAATAACGTGTTATCAAAATTTTCAAGAAGCATACAGTGTTTTGAAATCCCAACATACACACAATACAAGTTGTTTCTGATGAATCAGTTGCTAAAGAGTAAACTATGTGACAGAGAGTTGGAAGGTTCAAAATATCTGCAGATCATCTTATGTTACGGACATAATGTCTGCAGTTAGTTTTTCTATTTACATTTCTTCCACTGTAGTTCACTATGCTTACATCTAAGTTATCATTTTAATAAGAACCAGATTAAAATCTCCCTTCAGTCATGGTCTTTCTTGGCCCTTTTTGTCATGACAGATCCTGCGGTTCTAAAGTGTAATCACCACCACAGAGATTATCTAATACAGTAAACCAAGGCCCAATCTATTACTCCCTGGTTGTCAATTAGGCTTTTGTGGAAATAAAATTAGTACAGTTTCAAAAATTACCTACTAATTTACAACTGAAGATAACACAGACACTGGAAGAAACCAACTCACTAAGTTCTGGAGAATGTGTACATAGCATGGAAACTCCATCTTTCAACAGAAATTACCACCACAATTTAAGAAGTGTTGAGTAACTCAGTGGCATAGGAGTACAAAATCATTGGGGTCATATTTTACAAAATTTCAGAGCTAGGAAGTACACATGAAAAAGTTTCTAAAGCAGTGAATCCCCCCCAAAAAACTAATCATAAGATTCCTGGGGTGCTTGTTAAAATACAGATTTCTAGGCCTCGCTCCAGATCTATAGAGGAGGACTGCTGGAATCTGCATTTTTACCAGAGGCCCAAGGTGATGCTGTTGGCATTACTGATCCACAGATCACACTTGGAATATCAAGGTTTCACCCCACACAGAATCTGAAATGAATTTATTATTTCTACTCTCCCTTTTCTGTATGCTTACTTTTCTGTATGCTTTCTTCAATGAACAACACATTGTTTTTATTTTAAGAAAATAGCATCTTAAAAAGAAGAGTTCTTCAAAAGTGTCTAAATGTTTTCATAGGTGAGGATGGATGCTAAATTTTATTCCCAAGACTTCTCCAGGTGCCTCTTTTTTTTCACATAATTCCTGGCAACATAACCTTGTCTAAGTCCAAATAAGTAAGTATGATTTGGGGGACTTCCCTGGTGGTCCAGTGGCTAAAACGCCATGCTCTGAATGCTGGGGGTCTGGGTTTGATCTCTGGTCAGGAAACTAGATCCCACATGCTGCAACTAAGACCTGACACAGTCAAACAAATATTTTTATAAAAGAAAATATGATTTTTAATCATGGTCCAGCAATTAGCCTATTAAACTGTGATTGTGAACTATTTGACCTTCCTGTGCTTCATTTTCTGTAGTCAAATCTGAATGGCTTCATGAGGATGAAAAATTCTCTTTCCTGATCTAAAATATGACACAAAAGAAACTATCTATGAAATAAAAAATAGAATCATGGACATAGAGAACAGACTAATGGTTGCCAAGGGGGAAGGGGTTGGAGGAGAGATGGAGTCGGAGGCTGCAGTTAGCAGATGTAAGCTTTTACATATGGAATGGAGAAACAACAAGGTCCTACTGCATAGAACAGAGAAGTATAGTTAATATTCTATGATGAACAATAATGAAAAAGAATATTACAAAATGTATAGATAGAACTCAATCACTTTGCTGTACAGCAGCAATTAACATATCAATGTAAATCAACTATATGTCAATTAAAAAGTTATCTTTCCAGAACATTTTTAGAATTCCCTTGCTTTGTAGTGCCAAAGAAACAAAGCAACAAATTCTAAAATATTGTTTAAAAAAAGAAAAACCTGAGAGTTCCTGACATTCTTTCACCAGTCTAATTTTTCTACAGCTTTCTGAGTGGTCTTAAGTCTTTTCAGTATTGGTACTTGGGTTTATTGACACAAAGTGACTTATTGGCTTAAAAGAAGAAGGACGGAAAAAACAGCCAAAGACCAAGAATGAACTAGAGGAAAACAAAGATGTTCATATAGAAATCTCAAAAAATAACATCACTATATAACTAGTTTCCAAAACTAATAAACAATTTAGGCTTTCAGAGGGAATATGCAGAAAGATCAGAAATAAGGGGCAAAAATATTGTATATTTGTTGTCATTGTAGTAAATAAACTACACCAGATGATGGTCTCAGCTCGTTTGTCACAAAAGACACCACAACTTTCCCCAAGACTTTTTTGATATAACTTTCTTTTAAAACAGTTTTCAAAGGACACGAGGGGGAAGACCTTGTAATTTCAAAGGAAAAATAAAAGTCACGGTAAAATGCACAAGAAAGCTCTTACTTCTTCCTCTCAGAGCCTAATATCCTAAACAAATCCTTAAAGTATTGAGGGACTCGGACCACCACGTTCTCTGAGGGGCCAATGTCTTTCAGTTCAGGGTAGAGTCTGACATCGATGACCTTCTTGATGTAGCTCAGCCAGTCAAACTGAGGAGACAAAGACAAAAAAAAACACAGTGAGAGAACCTCTGCTGGGGAACAATCGAGGAGAAAGGCAACCAGAGTCAGTAGAATGTAATCCACGGCTTGTGATCTCAGACCATATAAACATCCAACTGCTCAAATCTAGAAGATAAATGCCTGATCACTGCCACCCAGATCAGACTTGCTGGCTAAAGCATAAGTGGAGCATGTGTCTGTGCCATCTGTGTATGGAGCTCATGTGTGTATGGAGCACCCAGCAGCACATGCGCTCATGTACCTGCACTCTCATCCTCCCATCTCCTCCTCCCACCTTCTCTCCTGCTCTCTCTCTCTCTCTCCATCCCTCTTGCAGTAGCACTCACCTCCCTTCTCCCTGCACTCGGCTCCATTCCGCGCTCATTCACTCTCCTGTCCCCATAGACATAGATGCCCCACGACATTTCTGGTTCTCCCTCTGGCACAGCCTTTCTTACACCGAGAGAAACAAACAACACAGAGTAACACGTGTCTCCCCTTCGTAGCATCACTGTCTTAGCATTTTGACCTGGCTACCTGGAAAGTCCTTTCCAGGCTTTACCTTTTCTTTGCTCCCCTGCCTGCCTCCACTAGTGAAATGGAAAGCCAGTCACTCACTTGCCCAGCCTACCCTGTAAGGAGGTATATCCCACATGCCCCAGTTTTACTCAGTAAGAAATAAAGGGATGACACGTGGAAAGGCTTTGGTTTTTCCTGGTAGAAGAGTTAAACATGGCCCATACTGGGGCTTGCCCCTTCTTCCTGCTCTGAGGACAGATGTGACATATGCAGCTATGGCGGCCACCTTACAACCCTGCGTCGTCAAATATGCAGTCAAAAAGCCGACATGCTAAAAAGCGTGGAGTGGAAAGAAAGAACTTGGATCTTTGACAACGTTGTGCAACAGCTAAACCGACACCAACAGCAACCTATGTCTAGACTTTTGTCCATATAAGGAAATAGGCTTTAAGTTTTTAGGCCACTCTTAGAAAAGTTTTCTGTTCCATAGAGCAGACAGCATCCCAATGCATAGACAAGGGATATTTTATGTGATGACTGACAGAGATGGCGATGAGCAAGAAGACCAATGGTAGCTTTTATGAGGTAAAATTTTACACACAGGTGAAACAGAATTGCTTGTCAAATGACCAGTTGAGATACAATTTCCTGGGCTGCTTTCACTAACCTGGGGAATCATAGCACTCAGCTGGGAGATGTTCATTTTGTTGTACATGGCTTCACTGGTTCGGTTTTCATGCGGAATCATTATCTGGTGGAAAGAAACTTTGGTTACTTTTTTCAAACAAACCATTTCTAACAGCATAGCTACTTCCTACATGTGCCAAAACATCTGTATAGTATCATAAACTTTTTCAAGATTTTGGTGTGGTGCCGAACCTGGGAGAAAGGAGGGGGAAAAAAATCACTTTACGCAGGATTAAGAAAATAAAAAGAAACTTTCCTTTCCTGTTCAGTGTGAAACATTGGACTTGGTACAAAAATAACTACTCAAATCCCTCCCTAACCTTTCATGTGGATGGACAAAATCTATCACTGGCTTGGGGTAGATAGCCATGCTAAGATTGGGCGATTTGAGACAAACATCCACTGTCCACCTGTAGCATCCAGGTAACAGCCTCTACAGTTCATAAACTACAGACCACCCCTTCATTCCCACGGGAACATTCTAAGTGCACTAGACTATCTGAACAGCACTGCCACCAGTGATCGTTCTGTCAACAGTTTCATGCCTCACTTCCCTTCTCCTCTCTGGTTTCTCTGGCCCGGAAATTTCCCTGGCCCCACTGCTAAAGGTATGGGTTCAGTTACCACCCAGACACAGTTCCACATCTGCTTCTCCAGCCCTGACCCTTCACACTCCTTCCATTCCCAACACTTGTGCTCCTGGCAATTTTGGCATCATCAAATCAAAGCTTCTAGGCTCTGCCATATCTAATCTGAGAAGAGCAGCAACAATCATCTTCCTCAAGGGCCATCTTAATCACTTCTGCAGACAGGCAGTAGCTCCTCATACCGCTCAACACATCATGATTTTTCCTAAGGCCCTCCATAATCTGATTCCCCTGCATTAAACTCTCCACCTTCCGACTCACACAGGACTCCCCTACCCTTGCACTCCTGTCCACCATCACTACCCCCATGGTTTGAACCATAAGTCAAGACTTTGCTTGTGATTCATTTTCTGTTGCAAGTCTTTCCAATTAAACTCCACTTGGCTCCAATCCCAAGGGCCATGCCATCAACAAGACCTCCCCTTAGGCACATATCTCTCTAGTTGGGATTAGCTGAATGCACACTTCCATGGCTGTGTTTACAAGGATTTCTGGGGGGCTTGGCGAAGTTGTCCTGTCTCCCCAGCTTTAGAAGTCTGCCTGGGATGATATGCTGCATTAATTCTGAAGGTCCCCAGTGACCTGGGATGTAAGAAACAGAGATGAGCATTATCAGCTGGCAAAAAACCCAAGCACCATGGATTTGTCAAGATACAATCACAGAAGGCTGAGTGGCAGACATCTGCCTCCTCTTCCCTTCAGTGCCCTCAGCTTCTCCCTTCTCACCATCCATGGAAAGACTTCCTGTAGCTCACAGGCAACCTCCTGCCTCCATTTCAATCACTGCTTCAGAGAATGTCCACACTCTTCCTCAGTCCACCCAGACTCATAGGCCCAGGTTGGAGCCCTTTGGCCTTAGAGCTGTTTTCAGCTCTCTGCCAGCTCCTTCCTCCACCCCATGGATTTGTCACTTCATTTAGCCTCTTGACCATTCCCGGTCATGCCTCGGCCCAGCTGTTTTGAGTTCCCTTTTTGGTTCAGATCCCTGGCTCAGGGCAAGGCCTTTCCCGCTGTATTGGAGCTTCAGTCCAAATGAGGTCTCTGGGTCTCCGATTTGCCTGGGAAGGGAATCCAGATGGCCTCTAGACACGGCAGAGAGGCCCAGTCTTTGACTCCAGAACATCTGCAGCAGTCTTTGCCGTCTTCAAAGGTGACACACAGGAAGGAACTGTATGTGCTGTGACTAGGGGGTCTGGAGAAAGACACACACGTACACCACGCCAGCCAAGAGGCCGACTCCTCCAGACCTTATCCATCAGCCTGCTCCCACCTTGCCACCCCACAACACCTCGCCAAACACAAAACCAAACAGCGCTTGGACTCCTAAGCACTTCAAGATTTTTACCAACTTCTATTATAAAAGACTACCAACAAATATACCACCACTTCTTGATAAAAGTATCGTTTTTTTTTTCATTACAGTGTATCTCCCCAAGAAGATTTCATCATATCTGTTCCATTCAGTCCTGAGGACGTATAAAGATTTTATACTTTGGTTCTTCTAGAAAAGTTATTCTTTGAACAAAGCTAACCATTTAGGATTTCTCATTAGTCTCTCTCAAGTTTGTTCTTAGGTCTTTTTGTCTCCACCATGAGACTGAAATAATTTAAAAGGTGATTTACACAGAACACAACATATGACACAATGACATTCATGAAAGTGGGGCAAGAAAAGAAGGAAAACCAGGGCTGGGTATAAGAACTAATTCATGCTTACCAGTCTGCCCTATACACTCTCTACATCAAATTATGTGACTAGACTTCCCAAAGCCTCAATCTTAGATGAGACTAATTCTGCATCGGAATGGTATAAAGAGTAAACTAGATTAAAAAATAATCTTCCACTTAAGCCAAATTCATACAGATTTATCAAATGTATCATATTCCTCAGTTGAGGCCAAACAGGCATTTCCCTGGGAAAACAGAGAGAGCCTCTCCCTGCTGCTGTTCTTTGTCCACCACTGACGAGAATGTGGACGCTGACTGGGCTTCAAGCAGGGGCAGAAGAAGAGTTCTTCTATCTGTTATGGTTTTTCTTCCTGCTACTTCCCAGAGAGGGGTGCTCTGAGTTCTATCTTGGACCCAAAGGACAATGCCACAAAATGACTTTTTATATATATTCTCATGCAAGATACATCACCTTTAAAATAAGGAGATGGAAAAGAAAAAGATTTTAGATGAAGTCTTACCTCAGCTATCTTTATTTCCAACCTAAGCACCGACTTCATGTCATGCTCTGCTCGGGAGCTATTAGCTCCCAAAAGCACAGCAGTATCCACCATGAATTTGTAAAGGGCATCCCGATACTGTAAGAGATAAAGAAGCAAGGGACCATGACAAGAGTCTATTAGGGAAGTATGTTTGAGGAACACAGAAGAGCAGGAACATCAGGTGGAAATAAATGCCCATTGTTTTCACTCTGTACTCAAAGTATGGTATGAGCATTATGCAATACCAACCACTCATCTACCACCTTGGGACAAAGAAGAATGATGGCTACTTGGGTACTGTTTCCATGACAGACAGAAATGTCCGGCCACCAAGAATCAAGAGAACTTGTTTTCTGGCAACCAGTAATATTAAGGATATATGAAACATCTACAAATGAGTCCAGACTCCTCTTTCCAGGCAAGTGAGGCTTTAATATTAAAAAACATGGGAAAGAACTGGTTGCTAAAAGCAGGAGGCATGATCCATGAAGACTAGTGGGAACTGTGATTTATTTTCTTCCAGCTCAATTTACCCGTCTCCACACTAAAAACAAAAGACCAGCAATCGAATGTTTTTTTCCATTTTGTGGGGTTTCTACCAAGTTCTCCTCACTAGCTCAGGGAGAAAGGAAAGGAAAGATGAGAAAATGATGAAGAGAAATTGAGCAAATGCAGAAGTTCCTCGCTGCATGTTCAGAACCCATTTTCAGGCTATTCACATACTATTGGAGAGGAAGACCTTACTTTGTGGGAGTTGAGGAATCTTGTGTGTGTGTGTCAAGGGGTGAGGGTGGGTCCCTTCTCCTTTCAGGTACATTTTAAGAACTCAACACAACAGCTATTAAACTGTTCCATAGTTATGCTATGGGAATAAGATTCCCTAATATACACCTTGATTCTGCAAAGCTTTTCTTATAATGCTTATGACTCTGAGACCTGCACAGCGCTTGGCATATAGCAGGCCCTTAATAAATATTTGTTGAATCAGTAAATAAGCCTCACAGATAGTCAGAATTAGAAATGTTTTGCAATTTCCAGTTAAATTCCAAAAATATTTATTCGATCATCACATATGCAAGATGTCTTGCTAGGCCTTCTGTGCACATGGCGGGAGTAGAGGTGAATAATTAAATAATACTTAAGTCTAGTTCCCAGTGTGTGATCCTGGGAGGGAGATAAACACGTCATTACTAATTGTAACACTAGCAACACCAAAATAAAGTCTTTACTAAAGCTGCTAAGTGCTTGGAAACTCAAGAACTAGTGAATTCTAGCCTCGAGAAACCAGGGAGAGAGTTTTTTAAAGGGGACAGATTCAGGAGCAGAGGCGTCCTTCTGAGAGATGTGCGAGCTGCCTTTGTTGGGGGAAGAATAAAGATAGGTGAGACAGCAAAGTGGTTTGGGACTAGGTTGTAAAGAGGCCTTGAAATCCCTCTAAGGAATACAGAGTCTAACTTGTGAGCAGAAGCACACTGGGAGATGTACTTTGAGAGCTTGCCAAGTGGTGCTAAGGAGGTAATGGAATGAAGGGGAGGAGGGAATAGTTAAAAGGAGACTCAACAAGGATCTGCCCTAGGGCAGTAGGGAGACAAAGGAGGCACCAGGGGGAAGAGATATTTTCAAGGCAGAGTCTAAAGGACTGATTGGTTACAAGGTGGGGACAACATTTCAAGCATGGCTGCGTATTAGGTGGTGACCCAAGTAGAAACAGAAGTGCCTCCAGACTGGTAAAAGTTCGTTCTGTCCAATTTCAAGAAGGAAAACTTGCCAACCTCTTTGATGAGCGTCCTCAGCCAGAAAGTCGCTGAGGATCCTGCCCTTCAGAGCCTTCTAGATACAGGCTTTCCTATCAGCAAAGGAGCAGGGACTCCGTGAGAGCCAGCACTTCCCCCATTGAAGCCCCTGCATTCTCAGGGCAGGCCAGAAACCCAAGCCTCCCAGATCAAGGGTCCCCCAGGCCTGAGGCTCCCTTGGAAGTTCAACAGAGGTTCCAAAATGAATTCAAAGTGTCAGGAATAAAACAGCTCTAATCCAATCTCCAGGAAATGACTAGGTTTCCAAGCCAAAGCAAGAAGTTTGAGAAGATTGATCCCATCTGGTTCTCATTAACCTTACGTTAACCTGGGGCACCAATTTAAAAAAAACGGATTCCTAGGCCCCACTTCAAGTCTACTAAATCCGACTTCCCATGGCTGAGGCCCAAGAATCAACATTTAATAGAAGCTTCCGAGGTGATTCTTAAGCAATACAATTTGGGACCTGCTGGTCAACTGGGTGTCCATTCCCACGCTTCTGCAATCTACTGAGAGCTGTCCACACTTCTGAGGGCTGGCTGCAAGACCACTCCTTGGTTACTGCATTTGGTGTGCTGTCTTCCCTGCTCAACTATGAGGGCACCACGCAGGGAGTGCTCAGCCTTCATTTCCAGATTTCCAGAAAACAGGGAGGGCCATTTATCTGCCCAAATAAAAGTCCTTTGCTTCCTACATTTGGGAAAATGGTTGTCAAACACCCACACTGCTCCATTCGAGTAAAGAGTTAGGGATTTTAGAACAACTTATGAACCTCACAATGTCTGACAAGATGCAGAGTTGAATGAGGAAAACTTACAGACTTGGCTTCCGTGCTGTTATCAAGGTAGTCTTCCCTCACGGCTAGGGAGAGCGCCGCTTGGTCCAGCTGTTGAAACAAAAAACAAAGCATTCTGCTCGCACTGAAAATTCTTCCGTACCATGTTAATGAGTCATGAGATCAGGATCCCTGCCATATTTTGAGCATGTGTCACCATTACTAAAACAATTCAAAGCAAACAGGTGCTGCAGCAATCAATGACAGTTATCAAGAATCAGAGACCTGCCCCTGATTCCGATTCATGGTTTCTAACCTTTTGAGTTTCTAACAATACTAAATAGTGTCAAAGCTAAATGACTTTGAAATAGGATTATCTGATCCCCCCCCCCCATTTTATGGGTGAAGAAACAAAATCCAGAGAGGTGATTTTGCTTTGAGAAATCTTTGCAAACTTTAGAACCCTCTTTGGAAAGTTTAAAATAGGTGATGAAAATACAAATAATAATCAGACAACTAAATATGTGTAATTATTATTAGAGAAAATTATAGCATAATTTCTTGAATTAAAACTTTCAGCAGCTTAAAGGTAATCAAAGAGAAGATTATAATCTTTGCAAAAAAATGTGCTAGAATAATCAGATATCCATTTGCCAAAAAAAATTAATTTCAAACCAGACCTCATGACCTGCACAAAAATTAATACAATATGGATCTAGAACTACATATAAACTATATATAAACCTAACAATAAAAACTTCCAAAATCACTGTGGATTGGTGACTGCACCCGTGAAATTAAAGCTTGCTCCTTGGAAGGAAAGCTATGACAAACCTAGACAGTGTATTAAAAAGCAGACACATTACTTTGCCAACAAAGGTCTGTATAGTCAAAGCTATGGTTTTTCCAGTAGTCATGTATGGATGTGAGAGTTGAACCATAAAGAAGGCTGAGTGCCAAAGAACTGATGCTTCTGAATTGTGGTGCTGGACAAGACTCTTGAGAGTCCCTTGGACTGCAAGGAGATCAAACCAGTCAATCCTAAAGGAAATCAACCCTGAATATTCACTGGAAGGACTAATGCTGAAGCTGAAGCTCCATTACTTTGGCCACCTGATATAAAGAGATGACTCATTGGAAAAGACCCTGATGCTGGAAAAGATGAAAGGCAAAAGGAGAAGGGGGTACAGAGGTTGACATGGTTAGATGGCATCACTGACTCAGTGGACATGAATTTGAGCAAACTTGGAGATAGTGAAAGACAGGGAAGCCTGGAGTGCCGCAGTCCATGGGGTCGCAAAGAGTCACACACAACTTAGAGACTGAATAACAACAACGAATAAAACCTACGGTAAAAAACACATGGGAAAATCTTTGACCTGGGGTTACACAAAGAGTTCTTAGATATGACACCAAAATCAGATACATAAAAGAAAAAATAAATTGGACCTCATCATCATTAAACATTTTTGCTCTGTGAAAGACACTCGTTAAGAGAATAAAAAATATAAGCTACAGATAGGGAGAAAATATCTGAAAATCACATATATGACAAAGGACTTGCATCCAGAATATATAAAGAACTCTCATAACTCAATAAGAAAACAAACTGCCCAATTTAAAACTGGAACAAAAATCTGAACAGACATTTCACCCAAGAAAATATTCAAATGGAAAATAAACTTATGAAAGGATGCTTAAAATCACTAGTCATTAGAAAATGTAAATGATACCCACAGTAAAATACCACTATACATCTACTAGAATGGCAAAAACAAAAAACAAAAACACTGATAATGTCAGGGACTTCTCTGGCAGTCCAGTGGTTAAGACATCTCGCTTCCACTACAAGGGGTATAGGTTCAATCTCTGGTTGGAGAACTAAGTTCCCCATGACTCATGGCATGGCCAAAAAAGCAAAACACTGATGATGCCAAGTACTGGTGAGGATGTGGAAAAACTAGTTCACTCCTACACTGTTGCTGGGAATGCAACATGACAGAGTCACTTTGGAAATCAGTCTGATAGCTTCTTACAAAACTGAACGTACATATGACCCAGCAATATCACTTCCCAGCCACTTACCAAAGATAAATGAAAACTTATACTCACACAGAAACCTGCATGTAACTTTATTCATTATTGCCCCAAATCTGAAACAACCCAAATGTCCTTCAACTGGCAAATGGATAAACTGTGACACTCACCCATAAAAAGGAATGAACTACTGATACATGCAACAATATGGGCATATTTTAATCACATCCCCAAAAAAGGCAAAACTACAGGGATGGAGAAGAGGGGATGGGGAGAGTGGGTGATTACAAAAGGGCAGCACAAGGTAAATTTGGGGGAAGCGATGGGACAAACTATTGTCTGTCTTGATTATGGTGGGGATTCTGTGACTCCATGCATTTGTAAAACCTTACAGACCTGTGCTTCACAAAAAGTGAATTTAACTGTAAGTAAAATTTTAAATAAATAAAAATTTTAAAGTTCCAGAATTTCCTCTAAATTTCTGGCTGTTCTTTCTTGAGTATAAGCAACTGCCCAAAGACTGAATAAAACTGAACACGACATCAAATTTTCTACCTTAAATCTTATCCACACATTTAAAAAGTTAAGCTAATTGGGGGGAAAAGATGTTTTCATAACATCGACCTTGCCTGGGTGTATTGCTAAAAACCTCAAATTATTGTGTTCAATCTTCTTCTCTAATTGGCCCCAAACAACTAAGTCACAAGCCAGCCTAGCTTCATCATATTCCAACTCCCAATACACCACCCTTTCTTCCAAAAATTAAGTAAGCCAGGAACATGAAACACGATATTATGATTAAGATGCTTTGGCTTTCAATTAGAGTTGAACCACTTGGAGAATTTTTTGAGCTTTAGTCTCAAAGGAAAGGAAACTGTGTAGACAATATCAAGAAACCCAGAGCTTCCCTCTGATGAAATGAAGTTAAATCCATTTATTGTAAAAATTTAGACGATTCAAGTGAAGTTACCGGACCTGTTTTAAATCTTCAGATTGCTACAGTTCCGAGGGAACCTCTTAAATATATGAAATCGATTGAATAAGGTTAGTTAACTAAAACTAGAAACAGACACACGCTTGAGGCAAAAGACTTTCTCAAGAGGCCAATATTAGGACACTGTTATTTGAGGTTTTTTAATCCATGCATTTGTAACCGATCTTAATATTGCAAGTAGAAAACAAAACACATGTTTAGGAAATCTGATACCCTGAACTGAAATATGAATTTTTCTCTCTGTCTGAAATGACACACAGGTTAGGAAACGAAACAGTAATACAAGAAACATCTCACACATTATGATGTAGTTATAGGACAAAAAAGAAAAACTTTATCTCCAGGAGAGTCTGTCCTTATCATCCCTACAGATTTTACTAAATGTTGCACAAATGCAGCCGCTGGGTGATGATCACTTTAAGTCACTGTTCTGGTAACACATACTGACACAACCTTGACCTTCCGAACACTCTTTCAGGACCACGGATATTCCAAAGTCTTTTATTGTCCCTTAAATCCTCATTCTTGCTATCTCCTTACACAAAATGAACCCAAACACATGTAGCAAGATATGTTCTGAGGAATTAATCTGCCGTCTCGTGTATTTTTGTTTTTCCTTTCTTCCATTTAAGTCTGTGGCAAATTTTGTGTCATTCTGCCACAGGGGAACTTGAGCACCATCATGTAGCTTTGAGCCGCCCCAGCTTGCCAAACCACATGTCCTCGGCATGGGAATACCCACTGGAAGAGTGCCTTTTTTCTTCACCCAAAGATACCACCCAAGAGTATGCCCACAGTGATGTGCCTTCCCAAGGCAGGTTTTTTTTTTCCCTTATCCCCATGGGTTTGTGGGATTAGAAAAGCCTAGAACATCGAGGAAAATAGCAATAGAATGTGATGGAAAAGGAAGTCTAAATGCATTGAGGGAGAAGAGTTTAGGGGTAAGAGAGAGTTCTCCCAGAGCAGAAAGACGACCTTTGAGGCAGTCAAAGAAGTCAAGAGTTTCTTATGAGCAGAGGGACCGGTCAATGTCCCTAGAAAATGGCAGGATTTGAGAGGGAGTTGGGGGCCCAGGGCCCCAGCAGCAGAGAGGCACAGCTGAAGGAGTCACAGGGGCTGGGATGGTACGTTTCTTTTCAGAAATAGATAACTGATGATCAGAGGGTCTCCAGTCCCCTAGGACAGGGGTCCCCAACCTCCAGGATCTAATGACTGATGTCTGAGGTAGAGCTAATGTAATCATAAGAGAAATAAAGTGACAATAAATGTAATGGACTTGAATCATCCCCCACTCCCGGTCCATGGGAAAACGGTCCTCCAAGAAACTGGTCCCTGGTGCCAAAAGGGTTGGGGATCACTGCCCTAGGGGAAGGCTGAGAAATGAAGCAGCTGCCAAGTGAGGACGGGCCTAGACTGGCTCACTTTCCAACTAGAAGGTGGGGTGGGAGTTCAGCGACAGAGATGAGACTGACTAACGAAAATGGCTGCTTCTTGTGCATCTGAATTTGAGATCTGAGATGTATGTTTGGCACAAAAATTGAAGAGAAACATTCCCCAAATGGTTCTGACAAGCTGCCTGATCATGATTTAAGAGAAAGGTACCTTTACTTTGCCAACAAAGGGTCATCTAGTCAAGGCTATGGTTTTTCCTATGGTCATGTATGGATGTGAGAGTTGGACTGTGAAGAAGGCTGAGCACCGAAGAATTGATGCTTTTGAACTATGGTGTTGGAGAAGACTCTTGAGAGTCCCTTGGACGGCAAGGAGATCCAACCAGTCCATTCTGAAGGAGATCAGCCCTGGGATTTCTTTGGAAGGAATGATGCTAAAGCTGAAACTCCAGTACTTTGGCCACCCAAAAGTTGACTCATTGGAAAAGACTCTGATGCTGGGAGGGATTGGGGGCAGGAGGAGAAGGGGACAACAGAGGATGAGATGGCTGGATGGCATCACTGATTCGATGGATGTGAGTCTCAGTGAACTCCGGGAGTTTGTGATGGACAGGGAGGCCTGGCGTGCTGCGATTCATGGGGTCGCAAAGAATCGGACACGACTGAGTGACTGATCTGGAATCTGGAATCTGTGCATCTGAATTTGAGATCTGAGATGTATGTTTGGCACAAAAATTGAAGAGAAACATTCCCCAAATGGTTCTGACAAGCTGCCTGATCATGATTTAAGAGAAAGGTACCTTTTGCCACATGCTACTGTGCACCAGTATCTGTCCTGTGAATTGTCAGCAAGTTCATCCCATTTAAATCTCACAGCAACAGTGAAAAGTAAATTCAAATCAACCTTTCATTACACCTGGGGAAAATGAGACTGAGAGGCGAAACAACCTGCACAGACATTCAGTGAGTAGATCACAAAGCCAAGTCTCAATCTCTTTAAACACCAAAGCCTACTCTTTTTCCCACTATGGTAGTCGTTTTCAAATTACGTTCCACAAAACTTAAACAGTGCTTCATGGGCTCCAAATATTCAGTTAGATTTTTTTTTTAGAGATTTAACTACTTCTAACAAAAGCAACACTCACAAATTTTACAACATTGGCAGCCATCGATACACTAGTTTTTGTTATCAGGTTCACCGAGCTTTATGCAGATCTCAGAAGAAAGCTGTTCCTACCAATACCTAGACATATGCTTGAATTTCTAGCAGCTGTGTCATGGTTAGAAAGACTGTAGCTCTAACCTGTTAATTCAGGTGTGTGAATAGCCCCTCACACAAAACGGTATGAACAGGGATATACCTAAAGCAAACACACACTGCACTCAAATGCCAGGCCATGCTCAAACACATCAGTTTGAAAGAAGCTGCTACCTTGGCAGAGGAGAGCAGTAGTAAGCACATGAGTACCTCCTTACATTTGGAAAGTGCTATATTATTGACAGTTCAGTGTCTCTAGGATCAGTTTAACTGAATAATAAGTGTGCAAGGCAAGCTGTTAAAAATTGATTATTGTGATCCTCTATACTCATGTTTCCCATAAGCTGGTATTCAAACTACAGGCTTGATTAGACCCAAGTTCTTTTTTTCTTTTCTTTTCTTTTGGCATCATTGGTGATAGCTTATGCTTCCCACTGTACAGTATCAGGAGGCACACAAAAAAATCTGGTTGTCCCACTTTTAGCAATGGCCTACCATTGATATTTGCATTCATCTGATATCAGTCTGCTCTCTCCTGAATTTTCCCATCAACCATTCATCTAATAGTTTTAGCAGCCATTGACGACAGTTGCTTTGATCCTTTTATTCATTAGGGATTTTTTTAAAAGGTAATATTTAAGTTCTATTATTTCTCCTGCCTTTTAAAGCTGAGAAATCTGTATGCAGGTCAGGAAGCAACAGTTAGAACTGGACATGGGACAACAGACTGGTTCCAAATTGGGAAAGGAGTATGTCAAGGCTGTATATTGTCACCCTGCTTGTTTAACTTATATGCAGAGTACATCATGAGAAACACTGGGCTGGATGAAGCACAAGCTGGAATCAAGATTGCTGGGAGAAATATCAATAACCTCAGATATGCAGATAACACCACCCTTATGGCAGAAAGCGAAGAAAAACTAAAGAGCTTCTTGATGAAAGTGAAAGAGGAGAGTGAAAAAGTTGGCTTAAAACTCAACATTCAGAAAACTAAGATCATGGCATCTGGTCCCATCGCTTCATGGCAAACAGATGGGGAAGCAATGGAAACAGTGACAGATTTTACTTTGGGAGGCTCCAAAATCACTGCAGATGGTGACTGCAGCCATGAAACTAAAAGACATTTGCTCCTTGGAAGGAAAGTTATGACCAACCTAGACAGCATATTTAAAAGCAGAGACATTACTTTGCCAACAAAGGTCCATCTGGTCAAGGCTATGGTTTTTCCAGTGGTCATGTATGGATGTGAGAGTTGGACTGTAAAGAAAGCTGAGCACTGAAGAATTGATGCTTTTGAACTGTGGTGTTGGAGACGACTCTTGAGAGTCCCCTTGGACAGCAAGGAGATCCAACCAGTCCATCCTAAAGGAAATCAGTCCTGAATATTCATTGGAAGGACTGATGCTGAAGCTGAAACTCCAATACTTTGGCCAACTGATGTGGAGAACTGACTCATTTGAAAAGACCCTGATGCTGGGAAAGATTGAAGGCGGGAGGAGAAAGGGACCACAGAGGATGAGATGGTTGGATGTCATCACTGACTCAGTGGACATGAGTTTGAGTAAACTCCGGGAGTTGGTAGTGGACAGGGAGGCCTGGCGTGCTGCAGTTCATGGGATCGTGAAGAGTCAGACATGACTGAGCAACTGAACTGAAATGAATCTTGAAGTCCTATTATTTCTCCTGCCTTTTAAAGCTGTGATTCTCCTATAAACAAGAATTTTCTCTCATTAGGTATGAGGTTACCCTGAAATCAGTCAAATTTAGTATGCTGTAGATTAAAATAGATATATCAACTAAATGTGCATGTGATTCTTATTTGGAACCTGAATCAAAGACCAACTGTTAACTTTTTTAGAGGATAATCAGCAAAACTGAAAATTAACTTACTTCAAAACACCACTTAGGGTAATTATTGATAAGTATGATCCTGTTTACTTTATTATTTGGGGTTTGCTTTTTGGAAGTGCTGAATTCTCTTAGCTTTTGTTTGTCTATGAAGCTTTTGATTTGTCCTTCAAATCTGAATGATATCCTTGCTGGATAGAGTAATCTTGGTTGTATGTAGGTTTTTCCCTCTCATCACTATAAGTATATCCTGCCATTTCCTTCTGGCCTGCAGATTTCTCTTGAAAGATCAGCTGTTAGCCTTATGGGGAATCCTGTTGTGTGTTATTTGTTGCTTTTCCCTTGCTGCTTCGGAGACACAGACATTTTGGACATAGTGGGGGAAGGAGAGGGCAGGATGATATGAGAGAATAGCATTGAAACATATATATCACCATATGTAAAACAGACAGCCAGTGGAAGTTCAGTGTATAACACAGGGAACCCAAAGCCAGGGCTCTGTGACAGCCTAGAGGGGTGGGATGGGTGGGAAGTGGGAGGGAGGTTCAAGAGGGAGGGGACATATGTATACCTAATATTGATTCATGTTGATATATGGCAAAAACCATCATGATATTATAAAGTAATTATCCTCTAATTAAAAAAATAAAATACATATTTTAAAAAACACCACTTAATGTATTTGCACAATACAGGATATCACAATAATTCTGAAATTAAAACAAAAGTCTGGTTTTTTTAGGCCACATGGAATGTGAGATCCTAGTTTCCTAGCCAGGTAAACAGGTAAACTCCATACACTGGGAGCAGGGAGTCTTAACCACTGGACTGCCAGGGAAGTTACCAAGAAGGACAGTCTTAAAACATGGTTTGTTGGTTGGTTTGTTTTAAGTGAGTAATCTGTCAACATGGGACAGCGGTCAATTGGGCCATCAGCATCATCATAGAGCACTGAAGAGCATGTCTTATGCTGAGAGCATTAGAATATTCTCAGCACCTTGCTGTTGTTCCATCACCCAACACAAAAATCCAGCTGTCTCTGTAGCTTAAAATTGCCTGTTGAAGAGATGGGAATTCTTTCAATGACTAAAGATTTTTTATTGAGGCAGCCATTGTCTAAATTAAAGATGGACAAACTACAGTCTGCAGGCCAGCCCACCATACAGCCATCTTCATTTATGTACATCCTGTCTATAGCTGCTTTACCACATATAACAGCAGAGGTGAACAGTTGAAACAGAGATCATTATAGCCCACACAGCCTAAAATATTTCCTATCTGATCCTTTACAGAAAAAAAGTTTGCCAGTCCCTTGGTATTACTAAAAAAATAAACTCCAGTATATAGATTTTTTAAAGTTAACTTATATCAGGAGAGAATAATATATCCTAAAATTTTTATATTTATATGATTTAGATATCAATGTACCAAATTGAACTATCATATGACCCAGCAATCCTACTCCTGGTCATATACCGAGAAAAAAAACATAATTCAAAAAGACACATGCACCCCAGTGTTCATTTCAGCACTATTTACAACAGCCAGGACATGGAAGCAACCTAAATGTCCATCAACAGAGGAATGGATCAAGAAGCTATGGTACATATATCAATGGAATATTACTCAGCCATAAAAAGGAAAGAAATTGTGCCATTTGCAGAGACGTGACTGGACCTAGAGACTGTTATACCGGGTGAAGTCAGAAAAACAAATGTCATATATTAAAGCACATACATGAAATCTAGAAAAATGGTATCTTATTTGTAAAGCAGAAATAGAGGCACAGATGTAGAGAACAAACATAATAGGGAAAGGAGGGAGGGTGGGGTGAACTGGGAGATTGGGATTGACATACATCCACTATTATGTAAAAAAATAGGTAACCGATGAGAACCTTGGAGAAGGAAATGGCAACCTACTCCAGTGTTCTTGTTTGAGAATTCCCACGGACAGAGGAACCTGGATTACAGTCCACGGGGCTACAAAGAGTCGGACACAACTGAGCAAGCACGAACAAATGAGAACCTACTGCATAGCACAGAGAACTCTACTCAGTGCTCTGTGCTGATCTAAATGGGAAGGAAATCTAGAAAACGGGATATACGCACACATACGACTGACTCACTTTGCTGTACAGCAGAAACTGACCCAGCAATGTAAAACAACTCTACTCCAATAAAGAGTATCGCTATATCATTAATATTTTCTGATTTAACAAAGAACAGAATGGGGGAGAAAATTGATGGTTCAACAAAATTTTCATTACTAAAGGAATTGTAGAAGCAAAAAAACAAACGGAATCAAAAGACAAAACAATTTAAGAAGTACTGTTTGCATTCTTGCTAAGTTCTCTGACTGATGAATCTTCTGCTGTTGGCAGTTTTCTGACGACTTCCTGACTTTGCAGCATGACTTTCCAGTGCCATACTCCACACCTCAGGGTATGTCCTTGTGGCCCATTCCTTTATGGAAGAGATGCTTACTCTCCCAACAGAAAATGCAACCAAGCACTTAGAACAAGTTTTGCCTTATCCTCTGAAAGGAAAGACAAAAGATTCAAGACTGAACTTGCCAATGACATTTGGGGCATGTACACAAGATCTTAGTGAAAGGAAAACAAGGAACCAGAGCATGTATTCACTCCTTTGTCAGAGGAATGAGGGGAGGGGAAGAGCAGAGTTCAGAAAGTCTCAGCCCATCTCTCCCCACTAGAATTAAGGGGTCCCACACATGCTCAGGGTAGATATTTAATGGCCAGATCACAGATCACTTGAAACCCACTCACTGGCTTCTTGAAAGGCTGACATAACCAGTTTGTTCATGATTTACAATCTGCAAATCTGGCAAAGAATAGTCTAGATCTTAAGATTTAGCAGAATTTTCAACTTTTGTCATTTCACTAAGGTGGTATGAGTCTTTTTCCCTGGGAAGGCAACCCAAAAGGCTAACCTTGGATTGAACAAGCATGATGAATGAGTCCTCACTGTACCTTCAAGATGTGTTCGTTGGACATCTTGTCATCAGAGGACACATATAAACGGATGAACACAGAATTGCTGTATTGGCCACGAAACGTTGCAAGGGTCTGCAGAAGGCTGAACTTTCTCTCTGACCAGACCCCTTCAGGACCAATATTGGATTCGAGCACAGGCCAGCGGAAAGGTGAGTGCCGCAGGATATGTAGTAGTGGCTTGGCATCCGCTTTTTCGATGGCTTCTGAAAGGGAGTAAGTAGGAAGGGAGACTTAGATTTGCAAACTGGATCACCAAACTAGGAAGCACATATATCTTCTCAAGAGAAAATTCCAGTAGGGCCCCAACCTAATTTTTTAGGGAGAGGTACAGTGTGTTGCCCATAACCACAGAGATAGAACTACCTATGACTCCCACTTCAATGTGACTGTCTAAGCCTGATGTTCTTGCCAGGAGAGCTAACGGGGAACCTGCCTGATATTCCCAACAGTGGAAGGTGTGCTTACTATATCGACCAGAGCCAATAAGCAATTAAGCTGAGAACACTCTGCAAGACTGAGGGACAACCCTAACTAAAGGAAACTGCTCAATAAGACTAATCAGTCCCCAGTAAAAATGAATTATTGCTTCACACACTTTCATTATCTTTTACTGCCCTCTTCCAGGTCACCAAACAACATCCCAAAACCTAAACAAGTTAATACATTTCCCAGAGGCACTCACCTCTTTCTGCAATAGCCTTGAGAAAGAGGACCAGGTAGAATGTCCAGTGTCTCTTTTCATTCCAATCAGACCCAAGATGCTGAGACAGGCCTAAGGTCCCCAACAAACATGCCTGTCAAGCTGATGGAGAAGCAGAAGGAGCCTGGCCTGCCCGGAAATCTGGATTTCTCTAGGGTCCAGGAGGTTCCAAAGAACACAGTAACACTCCCAAGTGCCCTCCCTCATAGGCTCCTTCTCAAACCAGATCTAGCCTCCAGATTCAGCTTTCTCTACCACATGCAGTACAGTTTGCCCTTCTGACCATACCCATGTCTCACAGACTAACTGATACCCAAAGAGTCTAAGCCATCCATAGGAATAAAATTTTCCTAGTTGATCCATCAAGCTAGCAACAGACCATTAAGACAGGGGTAGTTAAAACCCAGCCTTGGAAAAGAGCTCCTTTCTTTAAGCAACATTCTTAGTAGAATTCTTAGTAGTTCTCTTTCTCCTTAAACAATATCTTTAAACATTAATAGAGCTCTGGAAAATAAGGGTGATAAGTTATTTTATTTTCTTTATTACTCACTCTCATTCATGCAAGATGAATAAAGGATTTTGGCTTTCTGTATTGCTTCAGTGTCCCGTCTTCTACTGATTGATTTCTCCAAAAGTGCTAGGAAGGTTAAAAAAGGATTCATTAGTATCCATCCACAGGTGATGCTGAGTTAGAGGTCATTTGATAATCACAGTGCCAGCCTCCAGAAAATTAAATGTAAAGACAGACAACCCTGGAAAAGATAAATCTATAAAAGATATGCAGACAGCAGAAACGATTCCAAGTTGCTGGAGATTCAAATAAAAAATAGTTAACATTCTCTTCTCCAGGGTTCTCCCACTTCCAACTGAGACTTGACCTTCTACGGGGGTTAATGTTTTCTGCCACCTACACACACACACACACACACACACACACACACACACACCAAACAGAATTCATTTTTTCAAGAACCAAAAATAACTGAATTCTATTCCCTGTTTCTGCACTGAGTAATATTCTCAACAGAGGCAATTTCATCAGGGTCAGTTTCTTAAGATTTCTTCACAGTCCAGCCTCTCGGGGAGGTCACCTGGAAGAAATTTCTCATTAGAAGTTTTATTCAATGTTGCCTATACATGCTGTGGCCCTGGTAGATGTTGTTTAGACAGGAAATGGAGAAGCAAGAATGGAAATTGCCCCTACCCAAATCGCCTGAAAACCTGTCCATTTACACATTCAAAGTCCTGGCCATTTAAAATGAGGCCATGTATACAAAATGGTTGCCAGCATGGACGCAAGCCCACCTGGAAAAGGATTTTCTATCTATAAAATCACTGATGTTATTGTTTGAAGGTAGAAAATGACAGCTGTCACTATTTCTTTAAATAAGGAAATAGGAAAGCTAAAGACTCAATAAAAACTACCCTGCCCACAAAATAACACCTTGGATGTATTTAAGAATATCAGTTTACCAACAAGAAGCCAAGACAAAGAATTCCCACACAGCACCATGGCACTGCCTACACAGAGCTATGTCAAATTGCAGTTGTCAGGGCATTTGGCATTTATTTCTGAAACAACTTAGCAGCCTCCAAATGATACAACAGATGCTCCGACAGTATTTTGAATAGCTTCAAGATACAACGTACAGAGCTAATCAAATTAATAAATAATAACATATTCCCTACAGCAGAAATCTACTTCTAAACTAGAAGTTCTACATTTCAAAAAATGCAACCTAGAGCTTCTGTCTAGTTTTCTGTAAACATCTATACATCAAATAAGTCCAGATAACTAGATATATTCAAATAAAATAAATTGAGCTCAATGTGGGCATTTTCAATTATTCCAACTTGTTTCTTCCTTGTGTATTATCACAGCAATAAAAGTGGGATAACTAGCCCCAACGATAAAGGAAGGGAATTTCTTTTTTTAATAAACAGAAATCTCTAAAACTATACCTACATATATTTCTATTCAAATCAGATCGTGTGCCTTTCCACCACACTGCTTCCACACTCACTGGATTGCTGGGGAGACATATTTGAAATTAAATAAACCAAATTTCATATGGAGATGTAATATTATCCTGATGTTATAAACACTCCACAGGCTGCAAACATGAATACCCTGGGGACCAAAAAAGAGCCATGACACAAAAGAACTCAAAATAGTACATATCAACCTGAGTTATGTACCCAGGGCACTCTGTGTATCACGAGAAGGGGAAAAGAGAACACATATATGTTAAGTAGGGCAATACCAAAACACTGCTGCTGCTGCTGCTGCTGCTGCTGCTGCTGCTGCTAAGTCGATTCAGTCGTGTCTGACTCTGTGCGACCCCATAGACGGAAGCCCACCAGGCTCCCCCGTCCCTGCAATTCTCCAGGCAAGAACACTGGAGTGGGTTGCCATTTCCTTCTCCAATGCGTGAAAGTGAAAAGTGAAAGGGAAGTCGCTCAGTCGTGTCCGACTCTTAACGACCCCATGGACTGCAGCCTACCCGGCTCCACCGTCCATGGGATTTTCCAGGCAAGAGTACTGGAGTGGGGTGCCATCACCTTCTCCGACCAAAACACTAACCGTGCACAAATATCAATAATTCTTATGTGTCAAAATTCTAGTTTCTGTACCATAATTTGGCCTTTGAAACAAATTCAGCTGCCACAGGTTCCTTGTCCTACTGTTCCCTTTTCCTCCCCTTCTCTTCAAACCCAAGCAGGCAGGAGAATGTTGATATGCAGACAGCGTTGGGACAATCAGCTGGCAGCATCCATTTTATGTATCTCTGTATTTCAATTAGTGGTAAGAAGTGTAAAATCTAGCCTGGAGAGTCATTAATGAGTAGAAAACAAAGTCTAACAAAGGCAATTATTCGGGTTATTAAAATGTCCTTAAAGAACTGAGGACTCACGGGTCACCCATATAAGGGTATTCCTATCATAGTCTGCATTGTTTCCTGGAAGATGTCTTAGTCTCCTGTCACCTCCATCTAGGTATTTCCAACAATGTTACAACAGAAAAGGAAAACTCCAGCTCATAGTGACCTAGAGTGCAACAACCCTTAGGCTTGAAAATCAGTTTCACAGTGCCTATGATGATTAAAATTTGATGTGTGTGTGTGCACGCACGCACCATGTGCGCATGTGTACAGGATATTTTTTCTTCTCACTACACTCAAATAAAATTGGTTTTGTCCCCCAAAATGCAAAATAACAGACACAGTCAAGGGTTTTCAATCACAAATACACGGGTTCCAGTTGCAGCTTGCTGCTCCTTTTAGCTGGAGCTTGAGCAAGTTACTTAATCTCTCCAAGCCTCAGTTTCTTCATCTGTAAATCTGGACAAATAATAGTGTCTATCTCCTGGAGCTGCGGTGACAATCAAACACTATAATGCACAGAAAGTCCCTTCTCAATGCCACAGCACATGGTAAGTGATCGATCAACAGTGGCTTTAACAGGCTTCCAGGCTGAGTTAGCTATACACAGAATTGTAAAGTAATCAAGCTCGTTTCTAGTGCTTCCTCCATAAATGCTTTTTTGTCCTCCCTTCTCAGGATATCAGTAGCCAAAGGCCTTCTGCTAACCCAAGACACTGGCACTCCTTGCATATGACTCGTGTACAAACTAGATCTGCCCTACCAGCCAAAGCATTTCCTCTGCTTCCACAGTAGAGGCAATAGAGAGGATGTCTGAAAATATGCTGCCTGCATTCCTCATCCTCGACAGCAAGGCCTTTTCTTTCTGTAAACTTTTTCAGTGAAATTATAACATACCTACAGAAATGTGCCCCAATCATAATTTGAAGGATCTTCATGGAGTAAACACCCGCATAACCAACAGTCTGACCAGAACCCCAGGAGCCCCTTGTACTCCCTTCCAGGTATTATCTCCAATCAAGACAACCAACATCTTCTTTTATGAAGTGCTTACTCAACTCTATTTCCCACATTTCTATTGGTAATCTATAAACCAGTTCCTTACTGATTTATAGAAGTTCTTTATATATTCTACACACACGAGTCCTTTGTTGAGTATTTGTACTGCAGTCTTCTTCCATTCCATAGACTTCATTTTCCTAATGGTATCAGGTAACGAGTGGAAACATTAATGCAGTCCAATGTGATCAGTGATCATTTTCTTCCATCTTGGTAAGCATGTTTTGTGTCTCATTTAAGAAATCCTTGCCTACCCTGAGGTCATGAAGATAGTACCAGTGATTCCCTCTAGAATCTTCACTGGTTCACATTTAGATCCACAGTCCATATGGAAGTTGGTTTTGCCCATACCTTTGTAACACAGGCTTGGCCTCACAGGGGAGGAATCATGAGATAATTTTCATAAAGAAGGTATTTTTGATCATTGGGCCTCAAATATTATCACAACATAAAATTGGCATTCACAATATCTGTTCGCCACTAGATCAAGTGCTGTCTGGGGCAGGAGCCTGGGTCACATTCATCTTTGAACACTGGAGCTCAGCAATTGGCACGGCTGGTGTTCAGTGTCTGCCGAGTCGAATTCCTCTCAAGGAAAGTCTGAGAGAGTTTTTTGTGCAAATGAAATGTGAGAAACTGGACTTCTCTTATTTCTTTTTATAATCAGCAATGTCCTGATTATACTAACATCCATAATCTCCTTTTCTCACATTCCAGTCCCTATATCACACAATGAGATCCAAGATTTCATCTGTGTTTTGTGAATACTGTTTTTTTGTTGTTGTTCTTTTGTTTTGTTTTCTTTTTTTTAAATTTTATTTTATTTTTAAACTTTACATAATTGTATTAGTTTCGCCAAATATCAAAATGAATCCGCCACAGGTATACATGTGTTCCCCATCCTGAACCCTCCTCCCTCCTCCCTCCCCATATCATCCCTCTGGGTCGTCCCAGTGCAGTAGCCCCAAGTATCCAGTATCGTGCATCAAACCTGGACTGGCAACTCGTTTCTTACATGATATTTTACATGTTTCAATGTCATTCTCCCAAATCTTCCCACCCTCTCCCTCTCCCACAGAGTCCATAAGACTGTTCTATATGTCAGTGTCTCTTTTGCTGTCTCGTACACCGGGTTATTGTTACCATCTTTCTAAATTCCATATATATGTGTTAGTATACTGTATTGATGTTTTTCCTTCTGGCTTACTTCACTCTGTATAATAGGCTCCAGTTTCATCCACCTCATTAGAACTGATTCAAATGTATTCTTTTTAATGGCTGAGTAATACTCCATTGTGTATATGTACCACAGCTTTCTTATCCATTCATCTGCTGCTGGACAGGGTGTGGAGAAAAGGGAACCCTCTTACACTGTTGGTGGGAATGCAAACTAGTACAGCCACTATGGAGAACAGTGTGGACATTCCTTAAAAAACTGGAAATAGAACTGCCTTATGATCCAGCAATCCCACTGCTGGGCATACACACTGAGGAAACCAGAAGGGAAAGAGACACGTGTACCCCAATGTTCATCGCAGCATTGAATACTGTTTTTTAAAAAGTATTGATTTGTGGCTGTGCTGGGTCTCTGTTGCTGCTCTTGGGCTTTCTCCAGCTACAGAGCGGGGGCCACTCTCTTGTGGAGCACGGGCTCTGGAGCATGCAGGCTTCAGCAGCTGTGGCACACAGGCTTGGTTGCCCCACCACAGCCTGTGTGATCTTCCCTGACCAGGGATCTAACCTGTGTCCCTTGCATTGGCAGGTGGGCAAATACCGGTTTTTAAGCTACCCAAGTCTTTTTTTCACCAACAGTCGTGGGTTAACCATCCACTTCCACTTTCCTTCTCTTCTATGAGGGAGGGGGGAGGGGGACACTTAGCATTCCACCTCCTTTAAGCACAGAAGCCAGATATGACTATCAATTCTACTCATTCAGTCTACTTCCGCTCAGACAGGGCATTTACTGAGAGCTCTGGAACAAGACAGCATTCCAAAGGAACAGTGATACTCCTGAGGACTTGGCAGGCCCCTGGTAAGTCGGGAGCTCAGGATAATCATGTTCAGCTCAGGCCAATCATTTGGAGTTTCTGCAATATTTAAGACTTTCCCAACTAAGACTGTTTTCAAAAACTCCACACAAACAAAGTTTTAGGCCTGTGAGCAAACACCTACCAAGAACTCTGGTGTTAAGCTGATGCCATTTAAAGATGGCTCTCAGAGCACAGGGATTCTTCACTTGATCTCAGCCAAAAGGCCAAGAAGTAATGAGCACAGGGATTCTTTCAAAACTCGCTCCTCTGTGTTCTTTCTCAGACCCTGTAATCATTTTGTGCGCCAGTTCTAAAGGGGACTCTCTGGCTATTTGCTAAGAGTTCGCTGGAGCTGTTTGCCTGATTTGCTTAATAGAAGCAGCAACTGCATTGTAAAACCTTGTCAAATTGAATTCTCAATTTCATGCAGATAAGTATTTCCCTCAGAATCCAGGGGAAGTGTCCTCTTAATTCTAGTGAGAGAAAGTACAGGAAAACTCAAAACTTTAGAAAACCAGATCTACGTTTTAAGGGAAAACGTGCCCTTCCACACCTACATAATAAACAGAATATTCTCTAGACACATCTATTTTTTTAAACCTATCATATGATGGTCTGGTTTCTCCTTTGGTGGTACTTAAAAACCACCTTTGGCTGGTCCATGGTTGAATGTCACCTCTAATCTTACTATTTTTAGTCTCTGTTGATTTTCCAGGCTACAGACTTCAATTTGGTTTCCAGGCTCCTCACTTTATTTACTGTACTGAAAAATTTCATTTTTCTAACTCACACTTCATGGGTATTAAATTCTTATGCAGTTAGACGTGGAGACTCTAAATCAGCTTGCAAAGCCTGTTGTTATTCTCATTAAAAAAAATAAAATCCAAGTTAACTAAGTCATGGTCTGTGGATCCCATAACCCTCATGTTTTCACACGAATTGTGTGACACTTGACTTTGCAGTTCCTCAGCCCCATAGCTGGTCAAGCATGGGATTAACTGAGTCTGTTTGACATACTGAAAAGACAATAAGAGCTGGTATTTCTCATTCTTCTGGAAAACTCCCACTCAAATGTAGGGAGAGAAGCTGTCAGAAGGCTTTCCTCTGTTCATTTTTTATGATCGTCTCATAAATGATAATTGTTGGTTGGCACTAGCTTAAGAAAAAGGGACAGAGATTATTTTAGGGGCATTAAAAACCTCTAACTCATCAATATAAATCATGGGTTACCAAATAACATAAAAATATCCCCATTTTAGCATCAAGGACCTCTTTGACCCAGAATGAAATTAATTTTATACAAATGCCAGACACTACAGAAGTCTAACAGAAGGTAACTCTTTTATTATGTTCACTTGTAAGTGAATTTTTAAGGATTTCGCTTATCAGGGTCACACTTCAAAATAATTTAAATTAAATTTTAAAATCACTCCTTGATGGCATAGCATTACAATGAATCTGCCAACATGATATTTTAACTCAGAAAAATAGCTTTCCTATTTAGATAATTTGTATCTTAGCAGGTAATTCAATGTAAGGCCTGTGCTGAACTTAAAGAGTCATTAAAATTCATCTTCAGTTTTTTCCTATAGGACAAATATTAATTACACTTTTCCTGCCTATTTCTACCATCTTAACATTACAAGGAAAAGGCCACGTATGGTTATATACCCCCCACAGTGGTCCTTTCTGAGCAGTCCTGAGACATTCAAGGACCCTGGTGACAGTGTTCATTTATTAAGCACCTGCTCTGTGCCAGGTGTATTGTCCATGACCTCAATTAATCCCCCACCAACCCTAAACAGCATGTATCATTAACCCTAGCCTACAGGCAAGAAAACTGTAATAACTTGTCCAAGAAAACTCAGCTAGTAAAGTTAGAGCTTGGATTTGGATCCAGGTCCTTGACTTTTGCTCATTTGACCAGCAGGTGCCCAGCAAAATTCTGCAAGATTCTTTCCTATGTAAGAACAAGGCCCCCAGGTGGCTAAACCGGAGGCAGTCCTCATGGACTTTCTTGACAGAGCTCTTCATCATTAATAACTGAAAGAAATGCCTTCCCAGGTTATACTGAGACTGGTTTTTGCGGCAGTGGAGTGTGTCTGTACTGAGCCACCTACCCACTTTGCCCTGTAACCCTATTTGAGACCAGGGACACATACTCCTGAGGCTCCTAGTCAGAGGTAGGAGGCCTCGTGAGGTTTGATTAAAACAAATTAGCTGGTCCCTAAAGCTTAACTTCACATTATGTCCTAGTACAAACCAGTGGTTTCCAAACTTGAGCATGCATCAGTATCATGAGAAGGGCTTCTTTTTGTTTTTATTGGAGTATAGTTGATATACATTATGTTAGTTTATGGTCTATAGCAAAGTGATACAGGTATACATATATATATATATATTCTCTTTCATATTATCTTTCATTATGTTTGATTATAGTATATTGAATATAGTTCCTTGTGTTATACAGTTGCACCTAGTTGTTAATCTATTTTATATATAGCAATTTGTATCTGCTAATCCTAACCTCCTAATTTATCCCTCCCCCCACCTCTGATTTATGTCAGAGCATCATTGGCCTATTTTCTTTCCTAGGAGTTCCATGGTGTCACTTCTTATATTTCAGTTTTTAAACCATTTTGAATTTATTTTTGTGTATGGTGAGAGGTTATGTTCTTACTTTATTGGTATACATGTGTCTGTCCAGCTTTCCCAACACCACTTGCTAAAGAGACTATCTTTTATCCATTGTATAGTCTTGCCTCCTTTGTCGAAGATTGAATGTAAATGCATAGGTTTATTTCTGGGCTCTCTATTTTGTCCCATTGATCCACATATCTGTGTTTGTGTCAATACCACACTGTTTTGATTACCATTACTTTGTAGTATTATTTGAAGTCTGGGAAAGTTATGCCTCCAGCTTTCTTCTTTTTCCTCAGGATTGCTTTGGCAAATTTGGGTTTTTTATGGTTCCATATATATTGTAAGATTATTTGTTCTAGTTATATGAAAAATGTCATGGGTAATGTGATAGGTAATTTTCACTCATTTCCCATGCTGGTAAGGTTATGCTCAAAATCCTTCAAGCTAGGCTTCAGCAGTACTTGAATCAAGAACTTCCAGATGTAGAAGCTGAATTTAGAAAAGGCAGAAGAACAAGATATCAAATTGCCAACACTTGTTGGATCATTGAGAAAGCAAGAGAATTCTAGAAAAACATCTACTTCTGTTTCATTGACTATGTGAAAGGCTTTGACTGTGTGGATCACAACAAACTGTGGAAAGTTCTTAAAGAGATGTGAATACCAGACCACCTTACCTACCTTCTGAGAAACCTATATGCAGGTCAAGAAGCAACAGTCAGAACCGGTCATGGAACAACGGACTGGTTCCAAATTGGGAAAGGAGTATATCAAGGCTGTATATTGTCACCCTGCTTATTTAACTTATATGCAGAGTACATCATGCAAAATCCTGAGCTGGATGAGTTACAAGCTGGAATCAAGATTGCCAGGAGAAATATCAACAACCTCAAATATACAGATGATACCACTCTAATGGCAGAAAATGAAGAGTAACTAAAGACCCTCTTGATGAGGGTGAAAGAGGAGAGTGAAAAACCTGGCTTAAAACTCAACATTCAAAAAACTAAGATCATGGCATCTGGTCCCATCACTTTATGGCAAATAGAAGGGGAAAAAGTGGAAGCAGTGACAAATTTTTTTTTAGGGGGCTCCAAAATCACTGCAGATGGTGACTGCAGCCATGAAATTAAGACACTTGCTTCTCAGAAGGAAAACTATGACAAACCTAGACACATATTAAAAAGCGAAGATGGACACAAAGGTCCATCTAGTCAAAGCTATGGTTTTTCCAGTAGTCATGTATGGATATGACAGTTGGATCATAAAGAGGGCTGAACACTGAAGAATTGATACTTTCAAACTGTGGTGCTGGAGAAGACTCTTGAGAGTCCCTTGGATAGCAAGGAGATCAAACCAGTCATTCCTAAAGGAAATCAACCCTGAATATTCATTGGAAAGACTGATGCTGAAGCTGAAACTCCAATACTTTGGCCACATGATGTGAACAGCTGACTCAGTGGAAAAGACCCTGATGCTGGGAAAGACTGAAAGCAAAAGAAGAATGGGGCAACAGAGCAGATGAGATAGTTGGATGGCATCGTTAACTCAATGGACATGAACTTGGGCAAACTGTGGGAGATAGTGAGGGACAGGGAGGCCTGGAGCGCTGCAATCCATGGGGTTGCAAAGAGTTGGACACAACTTAGCAATAAAACAACAATTTGATAGGGATCAACATTAAATGTGTAGATTGCTTTGGGTAGTATGGCCATTTTAATAATATTATTTCTTTCAATCCAAGAGCATGGCATATATTTCTATTTCTTTGAATATTCTTTAATTTTCTTTATCCATATTTTATAGTTCTTAGAATAAGTCTTTCACCTCCCTGATCAGGTTTATTCCTATTTTATTTTTTGATGCGATTTTAAAAGGGATTTTTTTTTACTTTCCCTTTCTGATATTTAATTGTTAATATAAAAAATATAACAGATTTCTGTATGTCAATCTTGTATCCTTCTCCCTTGCTGAATTCATCTATCAGTTTTAGCTGTTTTTGTGTGGAGTCTGTAGAGTTTTCTACATATAACATCATGTCATCTGCATATAATGACAATTTTACCTCTTCCAGTTTGCATGCCTTTTATTCCTTTTCTCCTCTGATTGCTGTGGCTAGGACTTAGAATACTGTGTTGAATAGAAGTGGTGAGAGTGAGCACCCTTGTCTTGTTCCAGATTTTAGCAAGAAGGCTTTCAGCTTTTCACCATTCAGTAGTATACTGGCTGTGGGTCTGTCAAAGGGGCTTGTTAATACAGTGTTGGGTCCTTTTGCCAGAGTGTCTGATTCAATAGGTCTGGGGTGGGGCCCAGGAATTTTCATTTCAAACAAATTCCTAGGTAATGCTGATTCTGAAGCAGAGGAACATACTTTGAGAACCACTACTTTCAACCAATAGCACTCACCATCCTTCCTCTCCATCCCTAACTTTACTAAAGTAGAGCTGACAGTTAGTATTCCTTCTGGGTGCCTGTGACCCCAGGACATCCCCAGTCCAGATTCCCTCCTCCCCCATTCCGCACCTCACCCAAAGTCAGATCAGGACCTTTACCCTTTATTTGCTGATTTCCTTACTCTGCAGCTCCATTTTAATTCAACGTGAACATTCTGCAGGGAGAGCTTTACTTTTTTTTGTCCTGGAAACACTCTCCTTGCATTGGTCTATTTAGGTCTAAGTTAGTCCTCAGTTCTACAAAACCCAGCTGTGAAAAGTCCCTTTCTTATAGATGAAATGCAATATGGGTTTGAGGTGAGAGTCAATTCACTGGTTTAAGAGGAAAAAAAAAAAAGCAGCACTATGCCAGTAAGACTTCCAAAATGAAAAAGACAACACAGGACAGCTATTTTCAACTCCTGCTTATACCACACCCTACGGAGAGGAAGAGTGGGATAAATACTGCATCCCTGAAATCCTAAAAAATCTGAGCTCCAGACTTCACAAGTCCTCTCTCATCTATGACAGCAGCATCAAAACACTGTAAACATAGGTTTAAAAAGCCACTTCCCAACTAACCCCTGTTTTCACTCCCACCTTCTATGAGGAGGTGAGAGCAGCAGAGGTTCTATTCTTGGCTATTCAAACCATAGTGTGTGGTCGAGGGAGCTGTCCCTCTAAAATTGGGTTTCTGACAGTGAAGGATACAGAACTGGGCTTTCTTTCCTTTCTTTACCCAGAATCCTCTCCTGTAAAACAAAGGAAGCAATAGCATCCTTGGCACAAGCAGAGGACCCAAAAGGGCTGGTCGGACCAGACTTAACTTCCACACCCACTGGCTGTGGCTACAGCTCCCCTAGCTGATTCTTCCAGGTGCCTGGAAATGTTTCCCAAAAAAGGGGTGGGGGAGATACAGAGAGAAGACAATGACCCTTCATGCTGAAGTTAGAGAGAAGAGGATACCTAATAATGCTTGAGGTTTTCTGTAACAAGGAAGACAAACTCTACCTTAATCTGGATCCCAAGCTAGAAAACAAAACAGCATGCTGGGGCCTTCTGAACTGATCTCCATACATCAACCCTTTCCTCCGAGCCATGCAGCCAGGATGCTCTGGCAAAACTCATCGCGCATCAGCACACCCTGACATGACATTTACAAATGGCTTCCCACTGCCCAAGGATAGAAGCTAAAACCTTTAAATGGCCTACAAGGCCTACATGCTCTGGTCCCTCCTCTCTTCAGTTTTGTCTTATGTCCCCTTTCCCTTCCAACTCTGAGCTCCAATCACATCAAGCTTCTTGAGTTTCCTCAAAGGCACCAGCTGGACAGAGCCTCTGCTCATGCAGCTCTTTCCGCTTGGGTTAAAATTGGAGACATTTGAAATGTTAGACCCATAATCTGCGGGGGACAAATTATATGGCTGGATTGGTTTGGGCAAGTCACATAATTTTCTTGACCTTCGCTTCCTCGGATGTAGGGCAAAGACAGAAATAAACAATGATGGCAACATCACAGAATTAGAATGAGGAACCATAGAGAAAACAAATGATTTGCTAAAGGAATAAAATTAGAACAAGAAAAGTTTGGGCCTTGGGGAAGTGAATTGATGAATTCAGAATAGATAGCAGGTAGGAGAAACAGTTCAATTTGGAACTCAATTGAAAAGGTCACTATGAGAAGCCTCTGGTTAGTGACACAGGCAAACTCATATTTGAGTGTGTGTATCTCTCTCATAAATGTAAGTTCCCATAGTCATCTTAGCTGTTGTTGAAAATAAAATTCTCCTCTCATTTTATAAACTAAAAGGCCCAGGCATGTTTTTAAAAATATCTCTCACTGTGCAAATATCAATACCAATGAGGCTTTCCAAACAAACATATCTTATTTGTGACAAGTTATTATCCAACAAGTCTCTAATTAATTTTCCTGTTATGGGTAGTGCCTTTTTACATGGAATGTTCTCTTGACACTTTAAAGCAAATAGTCTGTCATTACTAATTCATTAAGTATTCACACAGATGCTATTAATCACAATGAACTAATGCGGTATTAATGGGTAGGTTATTAATCTGCAATTACATGCAGATTTCCTAATAAACTCAAGCTGCCCAAGTTTTTCGAGGAAAAAAGTAAGGGAAAACAAAATGAGCAAATCCTTCATAAAACAAATTAAGGAGAAGAAATACCTCTCCCTGTACCATAAGAGAGGATGTATAAAATTCGTTTTCTTTTCATCCTAAGAAATCTTTGTTCTTACTCAATACAATGACATTTGCAATAAAGAGGTTTTCATCAAAATAATAATATAAATGAAGGAAAAATAAAACACCCATGCACCCTGGAGAGGTACTGAATTTCTTTAATGCCATAACATGTTCGTAGATGTAGCAAAGACTGACTGCTCAACATGAGGTCCCTGAAACAGCAGTGTGAGCATCACCTGAGAACTTGCCAGAAATGCAGAATCTCATGGCCCTTCTCAGATTTACTGAAACAGAATCTGCATTTTAACAAGACTCCCACATGATCCACATACACATTCAAGGTTGAGAAGATTGGTATCAAAGTACAGCTTTGTAGCTGCAAACTGGAAAAGAAGGAAGTGGGAGAGTTTTGCTTATACATCCTTGTTCATTAAAGCCTAGGTGTGCTGAGGAGGGAACAGCAGGCAAATCTTGCTGAAATTGTTCAAACGTACATAAACAAGGTGGATATGACAAGCAGCTGGGAAATCTTGATTACTAGAAAAACAATTTACATACCATATTTCATGAAAGCTAAGAAGCACATTTTTTTTAACATTTGAACATCTCTGAAATTGGAATCCATCTTAAAACTGTCAGCCAGACAGTCACGAAGTAGACGCCATTGCCTGCCCGTATACGACCTTGATCTAGCAGTTCTTATCATCAACACTTCAAATGAGTTGGTTGGTTGCCTTACTAGGAAATTGTCACTTAACGCATCTTCAGAAAGATATCACTGGAGTTTGGCTATGAAAGTAAAACTTACTATGTATCCAAAAAAACAGCCTTGGAGGAAAATCCCTGAGATGATTGGGAGCACATTTTAAAGAAATGCTGAATCACTGCTGTTATTGATGGAAAGAGGACAATGTTTTGTGAGAATATAAAAGTACTGATGGTTTGAAATCAAAAAGACTATGAAGAAGTTTTAGGAATAAATTACCCCATCTCTTTTGCTTGCATTTTCCTTTTTAATTAATGTAAAAGACTAATATGTGATAAAAATTAATGTCTAAGCCTAAAAGAACTTTTGATGAACATAACATAAAAATTCCCAATCCTAAGAAATCATTGTGTAGAAATAAAGGTGCATCTTTCAGCTGGCAGTCTTTTTGATTCGATGAAATGTGGTATTATTTACTAGTTTATTATGTATTAGTTGATGCTATGAAAGACCCAGCAGTGTTTGTGTCTTCTCTTGCTTAATTTTAAGTCAAATAAATATAACCAACAAAACTGCATGTCACTATAGCATTACCACTACAGAAGACCCAGTATTTTTCCTCCTGGGAAATAATAAATGTGTCTAGAATATTCAAGCTGTGTTTCGATTTAAATAAAAGAAGGCAAGAGAACAACTATTCCAAATGACTGCAAAAGCATTTTAAGGACAAGTGAACCTCCGGGTGAGATGAGACATTTTAATTCCCGAATATTGGGTTTCACATCTAGGTCTCAGGGGCAAAAATACAAGTTTGGCTGACTGGGAAGGCAGGCGTGAGGTCTCTGGCAAGAGCAGCTTCGTGGGCGTCCCGCCACACCGTGGGCTGTGCAGCCGGCAGACCTCAACCAGAGCCACAATTGCCTCCCTTCCTCACCCAGCACTTCCCACGCGGTCCCCACTAGACATGTTTCATTCTGGCAACGATCTGCAGCTTTCAAACCCTAACTTCCCTTCCCCTTCTCCGCAGCTCACGACACCAACACCTTTGACCTCAATTTAAATAATCAAATTGTTATGTCTTAATTTACTCACACTGGTCACGTATCCAGACCAGGGTGTAGATCAAGGGGGAAAAGAGAAATCTCTTTTCTTACATTATTCCAAGACTTGGTCAAAATGTTGGGAAATATAAGTTGAGAGAATTAATTAGGGCATTGCCCGACATTCTTTAGTGTGCACTAGCAAAGCATGCTGCCGGAGGGGTTATTTTGAACGGCTCTCATTTCAGAAAACTCACAGAACCTTCTCCAAGAGACAGTGGCTATAGTTCTCTACTCAGTTAGTTTAGAGAGCACCCTTGACTAGGTTCTCAGACTTGGCTGCATGTTAGAACTAGCTGCAGAAGCAGGGTATTAAATAGCTTAAAGAGTGGAAATGCAGGGTGCACACCAGACCAGTTACATCAAAACCTCTGAGGATGGGACCCAGGCATCTGTGTCTATTAAGCTCCCAAATGACTCCAGTGTACAGCTGGGGTTGAGAAGCACTTGACTAGAACTGCCCCGTCCAATTCAGAAGCGGGTAGTTGCAAGGTGCTACTGAATGCCTGAAATGTGACCCGTCTACAAGGTAACGTGTTGCAAGTTTAAGACATGTCCTGCATTTCTTAGGACTTAGTAGGCAAGAAAAAAATATAAAATGTCTCACGTGTAAGTTTTTTATACTGATTCCATGAAATGACAGTATTTTGGATATGTTGTGTTAGATTAAAAAAAAATAATTTCATCCAATTCCTTTCTACTTTAATGTAGCTATTAGAAAATGTAAAATTACATGAGTTGCATCTATGACTCACGTTACATTTCTTTTCGACATCACTATTCTGGAAGATGCCTTATAGGTCACTAGCTGTGTGAATATGAGAGACTTACATAACCACTCTAAGTCTCCACTTTCACAACTGTAAAATGGCATAATACCACTTCCCCGGTTTTCAGGAGTTTTACCATGTGCTAAGGGTCAAACATCTGAATTCGAATCCTTCCTCCATCGCCTCTTAGCTGTGTGATCTTGGGCTGGTGATTGACTTTACTGCTTGGCTACTTCTATTTCCTCATGCCCAAAAAGCAGATCAATCTTCCATCTTACAGCCTTGTGAGTTCAGTTTAGAGACTTCAAAAAAGGTAGCAAGTGTATTATTAAATAAGGTCACCTCTATAACGTGTGTAGACTGTCAGGCCCTTCTCTGTGTGATGTATTCTTATGAGTTTGGGAGGTGAGGGGATCTGTTAAAGGCTAACTTCACAGCGATGAGTCAAAATACCCACATTAATAGTAAAACAGGGGAGAAATGGGGATTTTTCCACATTGTAAAGATGCTCAATCCAGCCACACCTTCAAGCTGCAGTTGAAAAGTTCTCAGAATTGAGGATGAGAGCTCAGCTGAAATCATCTAATCAAAGAGTGAGGAAATGGGAGGATGAAATGTTCAACTCCACTTGGCCATGCCTTTGTGAACAACCAACTTTTTAATTTTTCTAGTGACTGAGTTTTGCCACTGACCAATTAGGAGTAGAAAAAAGGTAAGTGATTGTTCCATTTCTCTAGACATTCAAGACCCAGGAAATCTGAGTCATCTGCTTCTGCTGTGAAATCTGGATGACCCTTAGACATTCCTGCCCAAATCCCATTTTTCTCAGCTCAGTTGTTATTCCTGCTTCTGGCAACCAACAGCAGGAACACGTGGGGACTTGAAGGGGCTTCAGGAATCGTTACCACCAAAGCTCATGTGGGTAGGCTTTGAATAGTTACCACCAAAATGTAGGACTTTTCTTCCCTTTTCAGTCATCTTCTTTCAGGAAGTGGCTTTTCAAAAATACACAACCCTTCTGAACAACTACAAAGTAAAACACATTATACACGCCAACCATGCCAAAAAGGGTGTGGGCAGGTTGGGAAGAATCATTGCAGGTGTATATATGTCTTTCTTAGGATGTGAATATCCTGTGTCATCAGTCATGCCCCAAAACTTATATTTAGTCAAAGGATCCCAAATTTAGTTGACAATCTTCTAAAGTAAAATGTTTTTTATCTTCCTACAACATTCAAGCTAACTAGCAGGAAACTTTTCATTATGTGTTGCAATATTTATACTACAAACATGCCCCCTCATCTGTTTTCCTACTTCTTTTTTTAATGTAGAGCATTTCTAAGCTGTCATTCCACTTTTCAGAAACCTCAGCTTCCTTGCCCCCAGTCAAAAATCTCAAAATGGATTCTGACATCCTTCAGCTGCCCATCTCACTCCTGTCATCTCTCACCAACAGCCCTGCTCATTCCTTCCACAGAGCCAAGTTCACTCCAGCACCTCCAGATTTACAGCCCCGCTCCATCCCTGCCATTCCAAATTCAAACAAGAGTCCCCATCTTTAAGATCAGATGACAAGCAAGCTCTTTCATAAACCACATAATATGTACTTATGAATGAAGACACTACTTTGTGTATTACTACTTCCAATCATTTGCACTGTTTAGAAATATTTTCAGCTATACTATGGCAAAAGCTGTATCATCTCTAGTTGGGCATTGACCTTTTAACTCTCTGCTTTCATAATAGGTATTTGGCAATAGACAGTAATTTCACCTATAAATACATTTGTTCTGTGGCATAGGTAAGCCCATTAAAGCTTGCACTTAATCACTTCAAAGCTTGGCATTGGCACAAACTCCAAACACCTATCTCTGGTTTCATCTAATATCCTTATAAACACCTATTAACTGTCGGTAATGTGTTCATCACCCAGGGATTCTAGACAGCAAATTGTTCAAATATTTGGGTATGAATGGACCCATGGGGCCATGTAATAGCCATCTCCACTCAAAACACCTAAATTAAGACGTATTGTAAAGCTAAAATAAAACTACACCTTTTTGAGGCATGCCCAACAATCTTTACACAGGCAGGGGTTCTTAATCTTTTTCGTGCCAAACATCTCCTGGGCAAGCGCTTAAAACCCATGGGCCATTCTCAAAATAATGTCTACAAGAACATAAGAAACATGGGTTTATAATGGAACCCAGTTATTTCAAAACACAGTTAACAAAACAGTTGTCTTACTGTTTAAAATCATGATAGATGCACTACTTCAAAAATTCATTAAATAAGATCTCGCATCGAGTCTAGCCACCACTATGATTTTGAAGTGGTGATGTAGGTAGATGCTATTTCAAGATAGCTGTAACATCTGTATTAAGATTTTTAAAAATGATGATTCCCATTGGTAACCAAGTCACAGCTTACAAACCAGAGTTTGTAAACTACAGTCATAATTAAAGAAAATGCTAAAGTTCCATCAGAGGTTAGTGCAAATAAAGATGCTTTTTTTTTGTTTTCCTATTCAAGTCCCTGAATTCTATCAACAGCTCTCTTGAGGTGACATGAGTCCAAACTAAAGATCCCCTAGGGATGAGGAAAAGAAAAGAGAGAATGGAAATGGGTATAACTAACAACAACAAAAACAGTGGAATCCAAAGAAGACCGAAAGCAACCTAAGATGACACTTTTCCTTTCACTAATTCCCCTTTCCTCTTCTCTTTCCCTACTGGAGAGACTTAAAACTCATATACACCATTGAGTGTGTTGTCTGACCAATTAAATTATCAAGACTTTTCAGGGTTTGAGGTCATGACCAAGGTCCGGCAATAAAGTTGGGAAAACACAAATATCCTAATCTATTGTTTTCATCCCCATGATGCTTCTTTCCTGATCACCTGACACTTTTACACAGGTGGGCAAGCATAGATGAGAAAAACAAATAAGTATGTATACAAACAAGATAATTTCAGATGGTTATACAAACCACAGAGGACACCTATAGAGTAACAGGATAGAGGGGGACTGTAGATGGGAGTAGAGAACTATTTTTACTAAAGGTGTTCTTTGATCCTTCTCTATCAGTGAAATAAATTTAAATTTATTCACAAATAGCTCACCTTTCTAATGGCCGATTCAAGACTCTAGAGCAGCATTGTCTGATAGAAATGTTATCCGAGCCAAATATATAATTGTTAATTTCCTTGTTGCCATATTTGAATAAGTAAAACAAAAAAAGGTGAGATAATGTTTAATAATATATTTTATTTAACCCAATGTATCTAAAAATATTTCAATATGTAATTTATGAAATAAATCATCAATTTATTGGTGAGATATTTTTACATGTTTTCTAAATGAAGTCTCTGAAATTTGGTGTATACTTTACACTTACAGCACATCTCAATTCCAACTAGCCATATTTCAAGTGCTCAAAAGCCACATGTGGCTAGTAGCTACCATACTGAACAGTGTAGCCCTAGAGCCTTTTATTATTACTTTTGGCCATGCTGCATGGCTTGTGGGATCTTAGTTCCCTGAAGGGAGAGCACCCAGGCCCTGGCAGTGAAAGTGCCAAGTCCTAACCACTGGACAACCAGAAAATTCCCTCTAGAATCTTGATTACAGTACCTACTGAAATATTTTGTGATGTGCAGATTTTTAATTTCTACACAGTAGTCTTGGGGCAACTCATTAACTTCTACATCCTCCTATGCCTAACACAATATCTCTTGCTGGATGCAAATGAGGAAATCTAAATTCTGATTGCTACTGGCAATGATCTAAGCCAAGCAGACTTAGAAAGTATGAGACAACGGATGTCAGAGTAGAAACAAAGAAAGAAATGTGATCCTTAGTTTCAGTTGCTAGATCAACCCTTACCTGAAGCCCACATGATTACTAGATATTGTGGTTACATGAGCCAACAAATTGTCTTTATTGTTTAGGCCAGTCTGAGTTGATGTTTCTGTTACTTGTGATTAAAAACAATTGGCACCAGGAAAAAAGTAAAAGCTCAGAAAATAGTCCTGTGTTCACAGATTAATTAATACAATCAAAATACTGTCTATTTCAATCTATTTGAAGTGAGCACATTTCCCCCAAATCAAAGAGCATACAACTCAGAATAAATGTTATGAATAGATGCAGTTCTTATTTGCAACATTATTTGCAACATTAACCACTACAAAAGAAAAGCTACATTAAAGCCACAGGGGGGAAAAATAGATCTTAAAAAGCTTGGAACAGGTAGGAGTCAAAAAGTAAGACAAGGATATGCACTAGGGGTGGAAATGGATACACAGGAAGAAAATCTAAAATGCTGACTGTCACAGCTACCAGAGCACAGCTTCCTACACATGGTGGCCATTCTCAAGGCCTCTTTACTTCCTTAAGCTATTTAGGAAAGAGGTCATGCCCTAGAGGCAAATACACATTTTCAGAGTCTTCAGGAAGAAATTAATTTCTGTATTTGAAGTAAATGTCTCCTAACAGGAAATTGCTAAACTTTTTAAAATTTCACAACTTCTTTCCCCTTCCTCACACTACACGAACCCACACTCCCACCCCACCCATGCTCAAACGAGGTATTGCAATTATGAAAAATGGAAACCACACCAACAAAAAACTGCAGGTAAAATCATTTCATTTCACATTCTAAGTCTTTGACACAGGCCTAGATCTTTACACAGCATCTCTCTGTGCATACAGGACTCATAACAGCGTATATATAACTTGGCAAGTTGTTGCTTCCTGGGTAGCCCCATGAAAACGAGGCAGAATAGTCAGAAAAAACAGGAATCTGCTCTGAGTAGGCACACTTGGTCTATATAGCAGATTCAATGAGACTTATATGAGCTGAGTTTTCACCAGGAATAAAAGCGCACCACAGTGACTGGCTGCTCATTAGCACTTCCCCATCACGTCCCCATTTTGGTTTTTCTAGTCTGATATCATTTGATTCAAAGAGCTTAATGACATCAAAGGTCATTGGCACATCATGATACCATGCCATGGCATGAAGAAAATGACACAGTTAACTATGTCTTCAATGATCTGAACTTTCTAATTATCTTATGACTTTACAGGGGCTGAACTGTAAGTTTTCAGCTTTTTAGTATTTGCAGAAGATGGTCTGGCTAGGATCACTAACAGGAAGAACAAGATTATAGGGGGGTTATTTAATTATGAGAATCCTTTAAATCTCAGCCAACAGGTATTTACAAATAAATAACCAATCTATGAATCACAGTCATCTTTCTCTGCCTATTAATGCATAGGCCCCACTTCATCTTATTGTTCTGCTAGTGCTGTGTCTGTGCTTGAACATAATAATATACTGCATTTCTTTATAAAATATTGGCCAAGATCGCTATTCCATATAGAGATGAGCTGGCCCTAGCCTAAGTCATCTGTCTTCTGTTTGACACAAGTGTTCTAGCTCACTCATTGCTTTATGTTTCATAAGTGCTCATTTGCAAAATTTTCATCTGTTCGTTCATAAGCAATGCATGCTGTGTCAATTTCATAGTCACATGAAAATTTGGGAGGCTTTGTAGGAAGGAAATTTTAAGACATTCAAATCCATAACTATATTCAGACCTTTAAAAAAAACAAATCCTAATTCTTAGAACAAGAAATAATTTTATTTTCCAAGTAGAAATCTGAGTCTTATATGCCATTTAAAGAAAAAAATTCATGAAGCCAGGTTGCTGACTTCAATAGAGGGCAATTTTTCATCAGCCAGGTGTGTCAAACCCATTTTATTTCACAAATTGAACAGCCATTTCTGTGTGTTCTCTGTCAGTCATAAGAAAATGGTATTCTTTTGATTGGTCTCATCGGGTTTTATTTTTGGATATTCTTTTTATCAAGGGTGAGGAAAAATATCTAGACAGTATTTAATATTTTTGAAAGCACATGATATTTACAGAGGATAAGACCAGAATAAAACTTAAAGCATCTGATAGACACTACTTCATGAGCCGCAGAACTATCTTTGAGACAAAATGGAAGAGCAAAGGACAAATATTGAGGGCCTGCAATATGCCAGGAACTAGACTGGGTAATTTATATAGGTCATCCCGTTTAGTCCTCACAAATCCTATGAAATGGGTATTCTTATCTCCATTTGAAAGACAAAAAAAAGCTGAGCTAGGTGAGCTAACTGACCAAAAGTAACACAAGGGAGAAATGAAAGGAAAGGATTCAAATCCAACTCTGTGGCATTAACACTCAGGCTCTGAGAGGCTTATAATGAAGATAAAATCTGGAAACCACTTAATGGCAACACATGAACTGATGAAACAAATTGCAGTATATCCATACACAACAGTCATGGCAAATAATAGTATAGAGCTATTTATACTGACCTGAAAAGATGTTAACATGTCACATAAAAATAACATTATAAAAATAGAATATACAGTCCTTTTATATATATATATATATAATTGTATATGTATATTTGCATTTAAAAGCTTATCACTTGGTATTAGGATCTGAAGTATGTTTCCTCTCGCTAGTCATTTATGCTGATCTACAGTGAGCTTGTATCACCTGGGTGGTTAGACGGATGAGTAGACTGACTGAAAGATACACAGATACATAGATAGATAAAGAACAAATATATATTAATAATTAGAATTTAAAGACCAAGTGTTTAATTCTTGGATTGGCTTTTCCTCCCTTCCATCTTTCACTCTTCCCAGTCCCCCATCTGCATTTCCTGGGATCACCTCCCAAAATAAACAACTTGCATGCTAAATAAATAAAGAATATTTAGTGTTTAAAAAATAAGATTGCCAGCACATCTGGTATCTGAAAAGTTCTATTTATATACTTGAAGAATATCTGGGCTTCCCTGGTGGCTCAGTAGTAAAGAATCTGCTTGCCAATGCAGGAGATGCTGGTTCAATCCCTGATTTGGGAAGATCCCACATGCTACAATGTAACTAATCCCGGCACCACAACTATTGAGCCTATGTTCTAGAACCCATGAGCTGCAACTACTGAGCCCACGTGCCACAGCTACTGAAGCCTGAGTGCCCTAGAGCTGCTGCTGGGGCTGCTAAGTCGCTTCAGTCGTGCCCGACTCTGTGCAACCCCATAGGCGGCAGCCCACCAGGCTCCCCTGTCCCTGGGATTCTCCAGGCAAGAACACTGGAGTGAGTTGCCATTTCCTTCTCCAATGCATGAAAGTGAAAAGTGAAAGTGAAGTCGCTCAGTCGTGTCCGACTCCTAGTGACCCCATGGACTGCAGCCCACCAGGCTCCCCCATCCATGGGATTTGCCAGGCAAGAGTACTGGAGTGGGGTGCCATTGCCTTCTCCAGGGCTAGTGCTCTGCAACAAGAGAAGCTACTGCAATCAGAAGCCTGCCCGCCACAACTAGAGAACAACCTCCACTGGCCACAGCTAGAGAAAAGCCCACACAGCAATGAAGACTCAGCACAGCCAAAAATAAAGTTCTTCCTTTAAAAAAATCTAATTATCTGCAACATATTTGCAGAGTTCAGAAAGATATATATCTATAAATCTGTGTATTGGTATCATCTATACATTTACATATTTTATCTATATGTATAAATATAAAGATATAGACAGAGAATGAGATAATATCTCTACATTTATAGAGAGAATGAAAGAATAATTTGATAAAGAAAATACAGCAAAACAGTCATAATCAGGATATCTGGGTAGAGAGTATATAGGCATTCCTCATACTATTCTTTCAACTTTTAAGTCTGAATTGCCTCAGAATTTAAAAGTTCCAAGAATACATATTTCAAGCACATACATCTGGCATAAGATGGTACTAATTTAAAAAGAGAAGCTACTCCACGATTTGCTCTCCTTCTTGGCACTTGAAGCAAGAGCCCTATGACTGATTTCGTAATTTATCCTTTACAGTGCATATCAAACTAGAGATTTACTTGTCTGTGTCCTTCCCAGAGGATAGAAATACATGGGGAGCCTCCCATTTTGTTTCACAAGACCAACACAATATTGATAATAGAATTTGACAAACCAAGCACACAAAAATCCATGGACCAAGACGAATCATAAATACAGACACACATATAAGAAACAATTCAATTCTAGCAATGGCTTAAAAGAAAATAATAAACCATCCATATGCAGGATTTATTTCAAGATTATAAGGTTAATTCAGCATGAGGAAATCTAGACAAGTTAAATGAGATACTCCATGTGAGTCTCTTGATAAACAGTGAAGAGATTTTTCTTGAGCAACACTTTTTGTGAACTAGGAATAACAGAACACAATAAAAAATACTACAAAAAAAGAAAAAGTACATTGGGGGTAAATGCTAGAGGCATTACAACCCAAGCTAAGAATATTATACCCATTATCATTGCTATAATTCAACATTATTCTGAGGCTCTAGTCAATTATAGTAAAAGGAAAGGAAGAGACAAAAATTGTAATTGTTTCTTAATTTCATGATTACCTTTCCAAAAAATCCCCAAAAAGCTATGACTTAATAAAATAGTTATAATTAGATCCAATATAGATATAGCAAAGCTTTACAATAAGCATCAGGAGTTGGCAAACTTCTTCCCTGAAGGTCAGAGAGTAAATATTTTAAGCTTTACCTGTCATATGGGCTTTCCAGGTCATATGGTCTCTACAGCAACTACTCAGTTCTGATGGTGTGGTGCAAAAGCAGCCATTGATAATGCATAAATGGATGGATGTGGCTGTCTTTCAATAAAATTTTATTTACAAAAACAGGCAGTGGCATGGATTTGGCCCACGGGCCACAGTTTGCTGACCCCTACTCTATACCACAAAAAAACAGGTGATTGAGAAAAGTTGCCATTTAAAGCAGCAAGAAAATATATGAAGACCTAGAAACAACTTTCTAAAGGACCATTCTGCTATATGCAACAGAAATGAGACCGTGAATACTCTTTCAACACAGTGATCTCACTTCTGGGAATTTATCCTAAGGATACATTTAGATAAGGCCATAAAGATGTGCAAACTTGGGTATTTATTATAGTGTTATTTATAATAAGGAAAGATGTCTACTGACATAATCCACATCTATGAGGAATACATCATTTGTTAAAGCAGCTGATGGAGCAGCATGCATAATATCAGCTATTTTTATTTTTTAAATATATGGCTGTGCATATGACATTATGCATATGTATCCACACGTGGGGGAAAAACCTGGGAAGATATATACCCAACTGCTTTATTAGCAGGTATTTCTAGGAGTGGATTTAAGTGTGACTTTCTTTTTACTTTTTGCATGCTATTTTTGCTCCTTTTTATTTTCATAATTAAGCTTAGAAATAACAGTTTCTCATTTTTAAAAGTAGAAAAAAAAAACTTGTGCTGCACTTAACAATTTACTCTCATTTTTATTAATTTTAGCCCACATACAGTATCCTCCTCAAACAAAACCCATCGATACTGATTTTAGTTTTTACAGTAAGATGTTCCCAGAAATTCTTTAAATTTTAACAGCTTCATGCCCTAAAGATAGGAATCTTTGGTCTATAACTAATACAAAACGATCATCTTCTGGAAATACTTTTTCTTATCCTTCAGTGATACATCTGCTTATTGGATTGTGTGTAGGCACACATCTTTCTGTCTAGGAAGAAAATAAGCCAGAGAAGGGAGATAGGAAACAGGCAAGAATGGTGGGTAAAGGACCAACACAAGTTAATATCCTACAGGGAAATAAGTCTTAGTAAATTCACTCTTCAAGGTCCTATTTACAGTGCCATAGCACAGGAATATCACCTGTTGGGTTATGGGAAAACTCTGACATTCTTCCAAATTCCCACTTACAACTTATGAAGACTAAGTTTCAGCCTTCTAGTATAAAATATAAGTCCATATGGTTTATATCTAATTGTGAAATTTAAGCACATTTTTCCTTACAGTTTACAATGTGTGTTAGTTGCTTCGTCGTGTCTGACTCTGTGACCCCATGGACTGTAGCCTACCAGGCTCCTCTGTCCATGGGATTCTCCAGGCAAGAATACTGGAGCGGATTGCCATTTCCTTCTCCAGGGGATCTTCCTGACCCAGGGATCGAACCCAGGTCTCCTGCATTGCAGGCAGATTCTTTAGTATCTGAGCTATAGGAAAGTCCCTATAACTGACAACAGGTATTTAATTATTCTGCCAATGATTTTGGATGTTATATACATAAATTGATACATACTTAACTTTTATTAAAATTGATTAAATTAATTCTTAAAATCTTAGGGGAAAGGATATGGAGGAAAAATAAAAATGATTATTCTCAAAATTTTTCAGGAATTCTTTTAGATGTGCTACTGAATGCTAGCTGTATGGCATAATTCAGTTATAAGAAAGTGAAAATGGCATAATTCAGTCATAAGAAAGTGAAAAAAATACCATTTTTGCCTTCTCAAAACAATCACCTTACTTGGCCTTCAAAATCTCCCTATTTCCATCCTGAAGTGCTTTTCTCCAACAGCTCAGCATAAAAATTAGATCAACTGTGAGCAGAAGATCCTCTAGCAAAAGACATTTCCAACTTTTGAAGAGCATGTGTGCATGCAGGCGTATGTGAGTATGTGTGTGTGAGCTTGTCATTGTTTGAGAGGCCATGGGAGAAAGGACAGTCTCCCCAGAGTCAACTTAGCATTTAACAGGAACAATATGACAAATACAAGGTCATCCAGAGTTCTCAAAAGTTATGTCAAAAGACAATGAAGTGTTAAGTACATGTTGTAAACCATGAAAATCCAGGACACAATGAGCAAGTGATGAAGTTTGCTCTGAACATAACAGACAAATGAGTATACTGATATAACATGATTTTCATTAACTATTCCTTTGCTCCCAACCTCAATCAAATGCTATTTATCCTTCAGCAGCAAAACTTACTACTATCAAATGTGTACATGAGCTATGCCAGGCTTGCACTGAGATCTGAGAGACTGGAATTCTATAACTTTCCTTCCAATATTCCTTTTTTAAAAATCTTAGAAATGAATTTAGTATAGTTAAAAAGTGAGCAGCCATGCTTCAAATCCAAAACTATGTTTTTCTTGTCAAATATTGCTCTCTGTAAAGTGCATCACCAAACCCCAGCAGAAACTTACCCTTCAACTTGAGGTCGACATTACGTCTGAGCCAAGGATAAATCCCATAGCTTGGCATATCTTCAGGAATTGGATTACTGTGTATCCAGCCATCACAAGCAAACCGGAAGAAATTATCACAAGGGTCCACAGACAGATTTACTTTACTTAAGATGGAAGCAGCTATTTAAAAAGAAAATCATAGGATTAATGACAAGCACTGAACATTGTGTACTGGTCTCTTCCAAATTAAACAACAATTTCATATCAACCAGTTCCCAAGCCTTGGTTTTCACATTTCCCTTCAAATGACTCCCTGAATCAACTTTGTCATATTAAACTACTACATTCAGACCGTGTGGGTAAAAGTTTGGTGGTAATATTGTTATTGGTTTTTGCAGGACCACCCCTAACATCTGTTTCAGCAATACAAACAGAGTGTACAGGTAAACTGTCTGGCAGAATGCATGTGACATTTCCTTCAATTCTTCTGCAAGGTGACTTTGCTACTCTTTCCACCAGCATCTATTTCCCCTGCCTTGAATCTGGGCTGGCCTTATAACTTGCTTTGACCAGAAGAAAATGGCAGGGCAAGTTTTCATGAGTTTCAAAGCTAAGCCTTAAGAGGCCTTTCATCTTCCACATTAAATCCCTTTGAATGGAGCCCTGAGACTGCCCTCTGAAGAGGAGGAGGTAAGGCCACATGAAGAAAAACCAAGCCACCACCAATGGCCAGGCATGTGATTGAGACTATCATGGACCTTTCAGGCCAGGCAAGCCTCCAGCTGAATGCAGCTATATGAATGAGCCTAAGACAATCTCCACAGAGGAACCCCACCAAACCCAAATCATCATAAGAAATATTAAACCACTCATTTCAGGCCTTTAAGGTTTGGGGTGGTTTGTTCCACAACAAAGACTAACTGAAACAGAGGCCCACACACAAAATCTAAATGTTGAAAAGATCTATTTACAATATATTCATACTTTCATAAAGACCTGGAGGGCCAGGTATGGATTCTTAAACCCCTTGACATTTAGGGAAGCTCTCAGAGAAATGAACCCCTGGAAGAGATCCAAAGAGGCCCTGAAAGGAAGCTTGGGGCCATCTTAGAGGGGATTCTGGGTTGCAGAAGGAGAGGGCTGTTGCTTTGGCCCCACAGACTCCTTGTCCAGGGGAGAGGCGTGGCCAGAGCAGGGCAAAGAGGAACTTTCTAAATGAGGGGCCCAAGGCAGACGCCACTCTTGCCCAAGTCTAGGGGCAGAACTGGCTATCTGTATAAGTTAACAGAAAGACACAATAGACTGATCTGCCATTTTTTCCTTTCTTAAAGCCACACTCAATTACATATGGAAGACAATCAGTAGGAAGTTTGTGCATAGCTAAATATGTATCCATGAGCTTAAAAAAAAAATCTTTCATTACAAGATGAGAAGGTCCCCAAATTCCTAATACTAAACTCCAACTCTCTTTCAACTGCTGGCTACCACTCTAACCTAAAGATATGCACCAAATCATTTTTTTAAGGGCAGCCAATATTTTAATGACATTGGAAAGATGACATCCTGGGTGATTTTTATCCTTAATTAATGCCAGAATACATTTATGTTTGAAGTAATGGAAACCCAATGAGTTTTCAGCTAAACATGAATGACTAGCCAAAAAAGTATAATCTGCATAAATTTAGATATGCATACTACAGTTTGGTTATGTGTGGTTCTTCCAGGTTTAAAAGTAAGGCTACTTATTTCCTTAGCCTAGACATTCTATGAAAATTTCAAACAGCTTTATGTCTTCAATGAAGTGACTAATATACAAGCATCCTAATCGCTACAGAAATTCAAATTCCCCACCACTCTCAATCCTTCCACACACTGCCCCAAGAAGCAAAAAAAAAAAAAAGTGGTTTAGAATCTAAGTTTGGCAAAGTTTAAATTAACTTAACATTTTTATCTTTCTTTTTTAATTAGTTATTTTAATTGGAGGCTAATTACTTTACAATATCATAGTGGTTTTTGCCATACATTGACATGAATCAGCCATGGGTGTACATGTGTTCCCCATCCTGAACCCCCTCCATCTTCCCTCCCCATCCCACCCCTCAGGGTCATCCCAGTGCACCAGCCTTGAGCACCCTGTCTCATGCATCAAACCTGGACTGGCGATCTATTTCACATATGGTAATATACATATTTCAATGCTATTCTCTCAAATCATCCTACCCTTGCCTTCTCCCACAGAGTCCAAAAGTCTGTTCTTTACATCTGTGTCTCTTTTGCTGTCTCACATATAGGGTCATCATTACCATCTTTCTAAATTCCATATATATGCGTTAATATACTGTATTGGTGTTTTTCTTTCTGACTTACTTCACTCTGTATAATAGGCTCCAGTTTCATCCACCTCATTAGAACTGGCCCAAAAAATATGGAATGCTTCACAAACTTGTGTGTCATCCTTGTGCAGGGGCCATGCTAATCTCTGTATCATTCCAATTTTAGTATATGTGCTGCCAAAGCAAGCACAATATTTTTATCTTTCAAAATTAATTAGGTTGCCTCCAATTACAATTTTTGTTTCTGCTACTATTTCATCACTAATATGTAATATGCAAATATGTTAGGACACAAAGTTTTCATTTTAGTTTATATTTATGGTTAATCGGGCTCTGCAGTCCCAGAATGAATCTGCTGTGTGACACCTCAGGGACATGGATCACAGAAGTTTCAGTCCCATACAATATTCACATAAGCACACTGTTTACTGGCTACCTTCCCAAATCCCCCAGCCCCAAACCCTCAAATGTATCCCATCTCCTCAGTATTCTTGCAGGTATCTAAACTGCAAGATCAGCTCTGACCTCAGTCCTGATACAAAGTGGAGAATACATCACTCACACTGAATTTGGATCTGAGCCCACTAAGTGGAAAAACTCCAGCTACAGCCTCTCAATTCATCATTCACAGTTCACAGCTGGGCACAGGGTTGCACTTTATACAGAGGAGCTGTGACTTAAAATTGCAAGGGACCATAATTGTCAAGACACCAAAACTCCTTTCCCCCTACTCAGTTCATGGATAAAACTCAGAGAGTCTTCTTTTAATAAAAGAAATACGATGACAAAGAAACTCTGCGAAATGCCAGGCTATGTAGTCCCTCAAGTCATCACATACAAGACAAATTGTTATTTGGTCTCCAGCTAGCATTTGTGTAGTAGAGGTGGAGGCACTACTCCTTATACCAGCCTGACTTCTTAAAGTTTAACCAGGGCTAAAAGGGGTGGGGTGGGTGGTAACAATAAAGTCACTAATACTGAGCAGTTTCCCTCTGTGCCAGGAACTATGCTAAGCCCTTCTCAGGCAGTGTAGCCTCATCACATACTCTAGACCCAGACCACCTGATTTTGAATGCCAACACCACCATGCAATAACTATGCAACCTTAGCCTCTCTGTATTTTAGTTTCCTCATCTGTAAAATGGGGTAATAAAAGCACCACATAGGATTTTCATGAGAATTAAATGAGTACGTGTAAAGCACTTAGAAAAGTGTCAGGCACACTGCCAAATAAATACAGTTGCCAGATAAAGTACAGAATACCTAGTGAAATTTGCATTTCATATAAATGACTACTTTTATAGTGCAAGTACTACCAAATATTTCATGGGACATACTTGTACCAAAAAAAAAAATTTGTCATTGTATATCTGCAATTCAAATTTAACTGGGCATCCTGAATGTATGCATGTAGCTAAATCTGGCAACCATACATACAAATTTGCTATTACAATTTCACAAACACTCATGCTAAACTCTTGACGCCAGATGTTTCAGAGCTCATAGAGTCTAGAAAAGCAATGCAATGCATAAACCACAGATGATATAATACTGCCAGCAATGTCTGAAGTAGCACTCCTGAAGCAAACACATTAATAATTCTATAGGGAACAGTGCGCATTCTCTGAAGACGGATGAATAATGCCTAAAACAGCCTCACATGAGTTAAGATACAGTTCTGCCATCACAAGAATTGACGCCAGGTCCTACCTTGCCAACTGAGTTACAATGCTCTCTGAGTAAGGGGTAAAGGGGAAGACATCATGGACCTCAACTTCTCGTACTAACACCATCATTATTTTCTTCTATTCTCATAACCAGCATGATAAATTAAAAACTCTTCCCTGGTGGCTCAGTAGGAAAGAATCTACCTGCCAACGCAGGAGAACTGGGTTCAATCCCTGATCGGTAACATCTCACATGCTACAAAGCAATTAAGCCCTGTGGGCCACGACGACTGAGCCTGTGCTCTGTAATGAGAAGCCACCACAATAAGTCCACTCGTCACAACTAGAGAGGAACCTCTGTGCTCCACAACTAGAGAAAGTCCATGGGAAGTAATAAAGGCCCAGTGCAGAAAAAAAAAATTCTTTTTCCCATTTTACAGATTGTGAAACTGAGTCATAGGTGGGTTTATGTATTTAGCCCAGATCAGCCTTCGAACTAAAGTTAGCCTCTCTGCTCCTATCCACTACCACCACTATCATTAACAAGTCCTTTTCTTGTTTCCTCACTTCTTTGTATTCTTTCTCCGTTATTCTGAAAGAGGGATTAGGATGTGACTAGAAAAGAGAAGTAAGGAAAGATGGCACCTCAGAAAATATGGCAGCTGTTTGCAAAATGCCCAAAACGCCCTTCTCCCAAACATCATCCTTCAAGCAACACAAGCACGCGGCCCCGAGGCAGGCACGTGACGCACGTGACACACATGGTGCCGAGGCAGGCACCTGATGCACACGGCGCCGAGGCACGCACGTGACGCACGTGACGCACCCGGCGCCGAGGCACGCACGTGACGCACGTGACGCACCCGGCGCCGAGGCACGCACGTGACGCGCGTGACGCACCCGGCGCCGAGGCACGCACGTGACGCGCGTGACGCACCCGGCGCCGAGGCACGCACGTGACGCACGTGACGCACACGGCGCCGAGGCACGCACGTGACGCACCCGGCGCCGAGGCACGCACGTGACGCACTCAGCGGCGAGGCACGCACATGACGCACGTGACGTACACGGCGCCGAGGCACGCACGTGACGCACGTGACGTACACGGCGCCGAGGCACGCACGTGACGCACCCGGCGCAGAGGCAGGCACGTGACGCACCCGGCGCCGAGGCACGCACGTGACGCACGTGACGCACACGGCGCCGAGGCACGCACGTGACGCACACGGCGCCGAGGCACGCACGTGACGCACGTGACGTACACGGCGCCGAGGCACGCACGTGACACACCCGGCGCAGAGGCAGGCACGGGACGCACGGGACGCACACGGCGCCGAGGCACGCACGTGACGCACGTGACGCACCCGGCGCCGAGGCACGCACGTGACGCACGTGACGCACACGGCGCCGAGGCACGCACGTGACGCACGTGACGCACACGGCGCCGAGGCACGCACGTGACGCACGTGACGCACACGGCGCCGAGGCACGCACGTGACGCACGTGACGCACCCGGCGCCGAGGCACGCACGTGACGCACGTGACGCACCCGGCGCCGAGGCACGCACGTGACACACCCGGCGCCGAGGCACGCACGTGACGCACCCGGCGCCGAGGCACGCACGTGACGCACGTGACGCACACGGCGCCGAGGCACGCACGTGACGCACCCGGCGCCGAGGCACGCACGTGACGCACCCGGCGCCGAGGCACGC